>NC_069789.1:37870990-38174021 GCF_027406575.1 Nycticebus coucang
CACTGCCACCAGGTCCATGGAAAAATTGTAGCCCAGGGAACTGGTCCCTTGTGCTGAAAAAGGTTGGGAACTACTGGCCATGGGAGTGCTACCAATGTATACAAAGTAATAAAAGAAAATATATTGATCGGCATCCGCCTGGACCTTAGTAAGAACTGCGCCATCCGGGCCTCCATGAGAACTGCACCATGACCACGATCGGCACCCGCCTGGACCTCGGTAAGAGCTGTGCCACCCGGAACTCCGTAATGCTGTGCTGCGACAGTGATCGGCGCCTGCCCAGACCTCGTTAAGAGCTGCGCCGTGATCCCTGACCCGCCACCTGCGCCTGCTGGGCTTCCGCACACCCTGATCAGGAACTGCGGGAGCCGGGTAACCTCGCGTCCACCCTCTTGTACCCTTCCTGTCTTCACACCGGCCCCTCATCTGGCCAGGGACTCTGGTAGCTGTGTGCCCTCCGGAGCCCTCCCTGCCTCTGCGTGGAGTCCTTCTCCTGGCCAGAGACTGCTGCAGCCTTAGGCTCTCTGTGCCAAAGTCACTAGGCCCCAGGCACTCCGAGAACCACGTGTACCACCACCTGCCCTGTTGCTGGATCCGGATGTGTCTTACTCTGGAGCTGCTTCCACAACAAGGACTCCCTGGGTGGGGTAGCCCCAGAGGAGCTACACAGGGTCACTCCCTATAAATATCCAGCAACAATAGAGTTTTTCCGCTGGGGTTTAATCTTGGAGTGACACCTCCCCAAGTCTGAGGATGGCCAGAGGCAACAGTGAAAAATAATCACGAGGCGAAATCAACAGAAAAACTCTGGCAGTATGAATAAACAGAGTAGATCAACTCCCCCAAGGATCAATGGGGCAGACACAGCACAAGATCCCATGCACAAACAAATAGCTGAGATGTCAGAAATCGAATTCAGAATCTGGATAGCAAATAAGATCGAATAGAATTCCAAGCAGTAACCCAAAAGATATCCCAAGAATTCAATGAATTCAAAGGCGAACTGACCAAAGATTTTGACACATTGAGACAAGAAGTTGCAGCCCTCAAAGATCTGAGAAACACAGTAGAATCCCTCAGTAACAGAATGGAGCAAGCAGAAGAAAGGATTTCTGACATTGAAGACAAAGCTTTTGAACGCTCCCTAACTCTCAAAGAGGAAGAGAAATGGAGGGTAAAAACAGATCACTCTCTCAGAGAGCTCTGGGATAATTCAAAGAAAACCAATATTCATCTTATAGGGATCCCAGAAAGCGAAGAAGTAGCTTCACAAGGCAAAGAGTCTCTTCTCCATGAGATTATGAAGGAGAACTTTCCAGACATGCCAAGAGATTCTGAAATTCACATAGCAGACAGTTTCAGAACTCCATCACAACTGAACCCAAATAAGACATCCCCCAGACACATCATAATCAAT
This sequence comes from Nycticebus coucang, assembly GCF_027406575.1. Classification (NCBI taxonomy): domain Eukaryota; kingdom Metazoa; phylum Chordata; class Mammalia; order Primates; family Lorisidae; genus Nycticebus; species Nycticebus coucang. Next base: position 37,872,408 of record NC_069789.1, read on the forward strand.
TTCACTAAAGTTACTATGAAGGAGAAAATTCTGAAAGCAGTCAGACGAAAGAAAACCATCACCTACAAGGGCAAGAATATTAGAATAACTGCAGATCTCTCTGCTGAAACCTTGCAAGCTAGAAGAGGATGGTCATTGCCTTTTAATCTCCTAAAACAAAATAACTTTCAACCCAGGATCCTGTACCCAGCTAAACTGAGTTTCATTTATGATGGAGAAATTAAATACTTTAATCACATTCACATGTTGAAGAAATTTGGCATAACTAAACCAGGTCTCCAGGATATTCTCAGACCTATCTTCCATAAAGACCAGCATAATCCTCCACCACAAAGTAAACCCACCCAGAAAATTTTGATCACATTCCAACTTCCACAGTCGCAAAAGGATTAAAAATGTCCACCGGACTATCAAAAGGCTTATCAATATTCTCAATTAATGTGAATGGTTTAAATTTTCCTCCAAAGAGGCACAAGTTGGCTGACTAGATACAAAAACTCAAGCCCGATATCTGCTGCACACAAGAATCTCATCTTACATTAAAAGACAAATATAGACTCAAGGTGAAGGGATGGTCATCTATATACTCCAGGCAAATGGAAAGCAGAAAAAAGCAGGCGTTGCAATACAATTTGCAGACGCAATAGACTTTAAACCAACCAAAATAAGGAAGGATAAGGATGGACACTTCATATTTGTTAAAGGTAATACTCAATATGATGAGATTTCAATTATTAGTATTTATGCACCCAAACAGAACGCACGTCAATTTGTAAGAGAAACTCTAACAGACATGAGCAACTTGATTTCCTCCAGTTCCATAGTAGTTGGAGATTTTAACACCCCTTTAGCAGTGCTAGATAAATCCTCCAAAAAGCAGCTAAGCAAAGAAATTTTAGACTTAACCATTCAACATCCGGACTTAACAGACATCTACAAAACATTTCATCCCAACAAAACTGAATACACATTTTGCTCACCATCCCACGGAACATACTCCAAAATCAACCACATCCTAGGCCACAAATCTAACCTCAGCAAATTTAAAAAAATAGAAATTATTCCTTGCATCTTCTCAGACCATCGCTGAATAAACGAACTCATTAACAACAGGAATCTGCATACCCATACAAGAACATGGAAGTTATCATTCTCTTGATTTGCATTTCCCTATAAGCCAATGACACTGTGCATCTTTTCATGGGCTTATTGTCCATTTGTATATCATTTTTTGGGAAATATGTATTTTGATGTTTTTCTCATATTTTAATTAAATTAATTGTCTTTTAGTTATTGAGTTGTGAGAGTCCTTTTGTACTATTTTAGACAGTAGTCTCATCAGATATACATATGATTTGGAAATATTCCACTACTTCTATGGGTTGTCTTTTCATTTCTTGATGATGTCCTTTGAAACATAGAATTTTTTAATTTTGATGAAGTCCAATATATATTTTTTCTTGCTTGTGTTTTTGTTGTTATATCTAAGAAACTATTCTGTATTCCAATGTCACAATGATTTTCACTTCTGAGAGTGTTATAGTTTTAGCACTTGTATTTTGGTGTTTGATTTAATTTTGAGTTAATTTTTGTATATGGTATGAGGTGGTTAAGCACTCAACTTCATTATTTTGCATGTGGATATCTGGTATCCCATCACATTTATTGAAAAATCAATTATTTTCTCACCAAATTGTCTTGGCATCCTGACTGAAAATAAGTTACCTTAAACGTGAAGGTTTGTATCTGGATTCTAAATTCTCTTCCATTGATCAATATACACATCTATCCTTGTGTGTGTATCATAGAATATTACTATAGCTTTGTAGTAACTTTGGAAGTTATAGTGTATATCCCCAATTTTGTTCTTCTTTTTAAAGGTTCTTTATTCTTCCTTGGTCCTTTAAATCTTCATACAAATTATAGAATCAGCTTGTCAGTTTATGTAAAAAAGGTCAACTGAGGTTTGGATGGGACTTACAAGTATCTGTAGATCATTTTAATAATAGTAAGTCTTCCAATCTATGAACATGGAACATCTTTCAGTTTATGGTTTTTTTTTAAGTTTTATTTAACAGTATAGCTTTTATATGTAAGTATTGTATGTTATTTTATTTATTTATTTATTTTGAGACAGAGTTTCACTTTGTTGCCCTCGGTAGAGTGCTGTGGCATCATAGCTCACAGCAACATCCAACTCTTGGCCTTAAGGTGTTCTCTTGCCTCAGCCTTCTGAGTGGCTGAGACTACAGGTGCCCACCACTACGCTGGGCAATTTTTTTTTTTTGCAGTTCTCATTGCTGTTTTAGCTGGCCGGGCCGGGTTTGAACCTGCTACTCTTGGTATATGTGGCCAGCGCCCTACCCATTGAGTTACAGGCGCTGCCCATTTTATTGATTTTGATGGTTTTGCAAGTGGGATTGTTTTCCTAATTTTCTTTTTTTTCTTTTCTTTTCCCTATTTTTTTTTTTTTTTTTTTGAGACAGAGTCATACTTCGTCGCCCTCTGTAAGATACTTTAGTGTCATAGCTCACAGCAACCTCAAACTCTTGGGTTCAAACGATTCTCTTTCCTCAGCCTTCTAAGTAGACGGAACTACAGGTGCCTGCCACAACACCCAGTTATTTTTATTTTTTGGTTGTAGTCGTCATTGTCGTTTGGCAGGCCCAGACTGGATTAGAACCTGCCAGCTCTGGTGTTTGTGGCTGGCGCCATGCCACTGAGCTACAGGCACCAAGCCCCTAATTTTATTTTCTGATTGTTCATTGCATATTTATAGACATAAAATTGATTATTGTGTATTGTCTTGTACTCTGTAACCTTGATAAACTTACTTATTAGTTCTAATAATAAGGTTTTAGTGGATTCTTAGAATTTTCTAGTTAAGTTTTCAGTGGATTCTTAGGATTTTCTGTGTACAAGATCATGTCATCTGCAAATAGAAATAGTTTTTCTTCTTCTTTTCCAATCTGATGTCTTCGTATGTTATGTTCTTGCTTAATTGTCCAGGTTAGAACCTCTGGTATAATTTTAAAAAGTAGTGAGGACATCTTTGTCTTGTTCCTTATTTTAAGGGGAAACCATGCAGTGTTTTATCATTAAGTTTGATGTTAGCCATGAGTTTTTCGTAGGTATCCTGTAAAGGTTAAGGAAGTTCCTTTTGTTTCTAGATTGTCAAGTGTTTTGACCATAGTGAGTTACTCAATTTTTTCAAAATCCTGTCAGTTCCACTGGGGTTTTGAATTTTTAAAAATGTTTTTTTCTGTATCTGTTGTGATGATCATGTGTGATTTTTATCATTTATTCTGTTGATTTGGTTTAGAACTTTAGGTCAGTAGATCTTTATTCTGGGCTGGGCATGGTAGTTCACGCTTATAATCCTAACATTCTGGGAGCCAAGGTAGGTGGATTGCTCTGAGCTCACAAGTTTGAGACCAGCCTGAGCAAGAGTGAGACCCCATCTCTAAAAATAGCTGGGTGTTGTGGCTGGTGCCTGTAGTCCCAGCTACTTGGGAGGCTGAGGCAAGAGAAGCACTTGAGCCCAAGAATTGGAGGGTGCTGTGAGCTGTGATGCTACAGCACTCTACTGACAGTGACAAAGTGAGACGATGTCTCAAAAAAAAAAAAAAAAACTGTTATAATTGATTTGCAGATGTTAACCCAACATTGCATTCCTGGAATAGATCTTATTTGGGCATTCTGTATAATCCTTTCTATATGTCGCTGGACTTAGTTTGCTAGTATATTTTTGAAGATTTTTGCATTTATAGTCATAAGAGAGGCTTGTGTTTTTCTTGTGTTTTTTTTTTTTTTTTTGTAGAGACAGAGTCTCGCTTTATGGCCCTCAGTAGAGTGCTGTGGCCTCACATAGCTCACAGCAACCTCCAACTCCTGGGCTTAAGCGATTCTCTTGCCTCACCCTCCTAAGTAGCTGGGACTACAGGCGCCCGCCACAACGCCCGGCTATTTTTTGGTTGCAGGTAGGCCAGGGCCGGGCCTGAACCCACCACCCTCGGTATATGGGGCCGGCGCCTTACCAACTGAGCCACAGGCGCCGCCCGTTTTCTTGTGTTTTATTTGGCTTTGGTATCAGGGTAATAATGGGCCTCATGGAGTAAGTTGAGAAATGTTTGCTTCTATTCTTTTTTGGGGGGTAGAATTTGTGAAGAATTAGTATTTTTCTTTAAATGTTTGTTAGAATTCACCCGTGTAGCTATCAGAATCTGGACTGTGGGTAGTTTTTTGATTACTAATTTAACAGAAGTCCTCATTACTGAATTGCTTTTAAAAATCTTTTATCTTGGGGCAGATAAGGATGATTATGTGTATGGCACTACAACCCGGAGTATGATCAGCCGCAGCTGGAAGACATCTATAAATCTTAGTGCACTGATTAAAATTCCTGGAGTTTGGGACCCTTTCGTGAGGAGTTATGTAGAGGTAAGTAGAATTTTTCTGAAATTTATTAGTGGAGTATCTTTTTCTGTTCTGAGTGATTTTTGTTTCTTTTACTAGTATAGTTGTAAATGTTTGGTTCTTGATGAGCTAAAAAGAAAAACACAAACATCTTTTATGATTTTGTGGGATATAAAAGGAAAGAGGACAAAAATATCAAAGCAGGTTACAATATGCAGGATGAAGAATAATGGCTTTTAGGAAGTTTATAAGAATGTGCTGTCATCCCAGAGTCATTGTGAAAGGACTGAGTGCCTTGGCACTGGGCACTAGGAATAAATCTTTAAAATAATCTGCTTTTTTGAAAGATAACAAGTGGTAAAGTGATAATTGTGTTGTCAGAAGATAATCTCCAAAAGCAAATCTCAGCAAATACAGGAATTACTATGTAAGGGCGAGACTGGAATGAAAGGAACTATAATTCTCCTAGACTCCTTTTGTGGCTGAAAGTGTATAGGATACTGAGGTTATTTTCATCACATTTGTAGTCATTAGTGTGTCCTGCTTTGAAGACTCTTATTTCTTATGGGAACAGTTCCTATGTTAAAGTTGCTGCATTTTTCAGCATTATAAGGAAAAAATGGAAACCTGTGTAGGCCTTTTTGGAAGTGATTATCTGTGTTTCATAGATGTTGTAACATTATCCTGGTGAAAGCAAAAACTAGCATTTATTGTTCCCTATATAGCATTGTTTTTCAGTTTTGTGATTTTTTTTTTATACCCATCATTAAAGTTAAGCTGATCTTCTGCAGAGCTATTTTTCAGAATTTACCTAACATACTATGACTTATTTTATATAGATGCTGGAATTCTATGGGGATCAAGATGCAGCTCAAGAGGTACTCACCAATTACGCATATGATGAAAAGTTCCCATCAAATCCAAATGCTCATATCTACTTATACAACTTTCTAAAGCGAAAAAAGGCACCAAGAGCAAAACTGCTAAGTGTGCTTAAGGTATCAAGTTTTCATTTCATGTTTGAGCAGGGGTAGGGATCTACATTAAAACACCATTGCATTCCAATTTTCATGTTACAGCACCTGTAGAAAATTACAGTATATGTGCCATTGCAGGCAGAATGGGGACCAAAGAGCCCATTCTTGGCAAGGGAAAACACCCCCAGAAAAAGGGGAAAATAAAAAAGTAAGCTAAGCAAGGCGGAACAAAGGAAAGTCAGCTAGTTTATGTTTAAACCAGCTGCTGCTAAGTTTCTTATCTGAGCAAGTGTCCTGCCTTTCCTAGAAGCCTGGCCTATCAGGGATACAGCTTACTAACACCCCTGCTGGGTCTGTAAGCACTCTGAAGGAATAAAGGCCACAGAGGAATCTGTGTGCAAGGCCTAGGACGAAACATTAACTGGGTTGGTTCCTGCCTAGTTAACAGTCAAAGCAAATACCCATTGTGAAGATTTGTAGGGGGCTGGGGCAGAGATCATAGGAACAGCTCAAGCCCTGAAATATTAGCAGGAGGGCTTATATCCCTTATCACAGAGAAAGACCCTCTGTGGTGGTTATGAGAAGAAAATTCTGAGTCTTCAGAGGAGATTGATGACAGTGGCATTTTACTCTGCAGTGAACTAGTGGAGATTAACACCTCCCTAGGAATCTGTGTGTGTGAGCTTAGACAGGAGGCTGACACATGGCTCAGGTTCCAGATTTCTCAGGACTGCTCAGACCCTTAAGGTTAATGATTATGGAAACAATAGGTGCTAATAGGCTCACTCAGAAAAACTGTTAGTGTCTTTGTTCCCTTCCAAACTTAATCTCTGGGCTAATGAGCAAATAGCCTTCAATGGAAGCTGAGTGGAACTGACACTCAGGGCCAACGTCAGAACCCCTCAAAACCCCACAAACGGGCAGTGGTCCCCTCAGCTCCCACCTTTGAAAATTCTGTTCTGTATGTCTTGTCTCCTTCTTTCTCATTGTTTCTAATTTTAAACTTCCTCAGTTGATTGCTGCGAGATCCACAGGTCTCAACAGACCCTGCCCCAGGAGCAGGACCCCAGCATTTGGCATCCAGTGTGTTCCTGTGGATTCTCAACTGGCCCAGTTGATGTTTCTTCCTAGGCCTTGCACACAGCTTCCCCGGTGGTCTTTATTCCTTCAGAGTGCTTACAGATCCCAGCAGGGGTGTTAGTAAGCTGTATCCCTGATAGGCAAGCCTTCTAGGAAAAGCAGGAAACTTGCTCAGATAAGAAATTTAGCAACGGCTGGTTCATAGGTAAACTAGCTGACTTTCCTTTGTTCTGCATCACTTAGCTTACTTTTTTATTTTCCCCTTTTTCTGGGGGTGTTTTCTCTTTGATCCGCATTCTACCTGCATACCATAAACTGAGGTAAACAGAGAAAGTTGGCAACAGCTTCCGATGACAGGCAGGTACTGCTATACCAGCCCCTCTGCCCAAGTGAGACTGAGAAGAGGGTCAGCATTTCAGAAACTCTGCCACAGTAGTTGGAAAACTTTGCATTGATATTTTTTGGAAAATAAATTTTATTGGAATTTAATTTTCAGACAGTAAGACTTATTTTAGATGTATACTTGTATGCATTTTAACAGATATATGCACCCATGAACCACCATGACAGTCAAGATATAGAGCATTCCTATTACCTCCATCTCCCCCTAGTATCTCTCATTTCTCTGTGCAGCTAATCTACCCATGTATCCCTGAACCCAGGCAATCACTGATCTGCTTTTTGTTACTATAGATTAATTTACTTCTAGAATTTCCATATATTCATATAAATGGAATCTTCCAGTATGTAAGATGTATGATTTTTTTTTTTTTTTTTTGAGATGAGAGTCTCACTTTATCCCTCTGGTTAGAGTGCATTGTTGTCATAACTCACAGTTACCTCAAACTTCTGGGTTCAGGTGACCCTCTTGCCTCAGCTTCTGTAGTAGTCAGGACTAAAGGTGCTTGTCACAACTCCTGGCTAGTTTTTCTATTTTTAATAGAAGTGGAGTGTTGCTCTTGCTCAGGCTGGTCTTGAACTCCTGAGCTCCAGGGATCCTCCTGCCTCAGTGCAGGGATCATAGGCATGAGCCACCATGCCTGGCCTACACATTATATTTTCATTTGGGGTAGTTCCCTAAGAATAGAATTGCTACTTAAGAGTAATAAGGAAAGGATATGTTTGATTCTTATTTCCTTTCTTTTCTTTTTCTTTTTTTTTTGAGATAGAGTCTCACTTTGTCACTCTTGGGGGAGTGCCACTGTGGCGTTATAGCTCACAGCAACCTCAAACTCTTGGGCTCAAGTGTCTTTCAAATATTTTGTGTATTTAAGGGAGAGAGGTTATTTGTCTTACTGATGTGGAAGTTTTCACATAATCTGAATACACGTCCTTTGTTAGGGATATGGAGTGTGAATGTTTTCTCTCAGTCTGTGGCTTGCCTTTTGTTTAATAATGTATCTTTCAAAAAAAAATAAAAAAAAAATAATGTGTCTTTCAAGTACTTATAATTTTAATGAAGTTCAATTTATGTGTTTCTTTTTTCTTTTATGGTTAGTGCTTTTTGTGTAAGAAATCTTTGAGTATTCCAAGATAATGAAGATTCTCTTCTGTGGTTTTTGTTTGTTGTTTTTATTTGTTTTTGAGACAGGATCTCTCTCTGTCACCCAGCCTGGAGTACAGTGTTGTGATCATAGCTCACTGCAGCCTTGAATGCCTAGGTTCAAGCAATCCTCCTGCCTTAGACTCCTGAGTAGCTGGGACTACAGAAATGCATCACCATTCTTGACTAATTTTTCTTATTTTTGTAGTTGATAAGGTTGTTGTCCAGGCTAGTCTGAACAACTCCTGATCTCAAGCATTCCTTCTGCCTCAACTTTCTAAAGTCTAGGATTACAGATGAGATCTACCATACCTAGCCTTCTTATTTATTTATTTATTTTTTATTATATGTGCTGCATAGTTTTATGTTTAGATGTATGCTGGATTTTTAGCTAATATTTTGTGTAGTGTGAGGTAAGGTTAAGGTTTATTTTTTTCCGTATGATTGTTATAGCACTGTTTATTGAAAAGACTATCCTTTCTCCATTGAATTACATTAGTTACTTTGTTGAAAATCATTGGGCTATATATGAAGTCTATTGTGTTCTAATGATATTTATTTCCATCTTTATACCGATGACATTAGTATAGTTTTTTTTTATTTTTTATTAAATCATAACTGTATACATTTATGCAGTACAATGTGATGATTTGATCTACAATCTGGAATGCTTAAACTAATTAACATAACCATCACCTCACTTATTTTTGTGGTATCACGTTTATAATATACTTTTAGTTGTTTTGAAATGTACCCTTGCATTTTGTACCAACACTTGCTACCAACCCCCTTCCACACTGTCCTCCTTTTTTGCTTTTTTTGGTTTTATTATTATTTGGGATTCATTGAGGACACAAAGAATTAGGTTACACGGATTGCATTTGTTAGGTAAAGTTCCTCTTACAATTATATACTTCCCCCAAGAGGTGTGCCATACACCATGACCCCCTACCCCTGCATTCTTCTCTCCTCCCCTCTCCCCACTCCCTTATTCCCCTCCCCCTTGCCTTGTATCAAATCATGTACTGCCTTCATATTAGAATTGAGTTCCTTGGATTCTTCATTCTTGTGATGCTTTACTAAGAAGAATGTGTTCCAGCTCTATCCAAATTAATACAAAAGATGTGAAGTCTCCATCTTTTTAATGACTCAGTAGTATTCCATGGTGTACATATACCACAGCTTGTTAATCCATTCCTGGGTTGGGGAGCATTTAGGTTGTTTCCACATTTTGGCAATTGTAAATTGAGCTGTGATTGACTATTACTCTTGCACTCTAGTAGTGCAGATGTCCTTATGATAAAAGGATTTTTTTTCTTCTGGGTAGATGCCCAGTAATGGGATTGCAGATCTCAAATGGGAGATCTTAATTTGAGTTCCTTGAGGTTTCTCCATACTTCCTTTCAAAGAGGCTGTTCTAGTTTTCAGTCCCACCAGCACTGTAAAAGTGTTCCCTTCTCTCCATTTCCACGCCAGCACCTGTAGCATTTAGACTTTGTGATGTGAACCATTCTCACTGGGGTTAGGTGATATCTCAGGGTAGTTTTGATTTGTGTTTCTCTGATGATTAGGGATGATGAACATTTTTTAACATGTTTGTTAGCCATTCATCTGTTTTCCTTACAGAAGGTTCTATTCTTGCCCAGTGATATATGGGATTGTTGGTTCTATTTTTGTTGTTTAATTTGAGTTTTCTGTAGATCCTAGTTATCAAGCTTTTGTCCAATTCATAGTATGCAAATATCTTTTCCCATTTTGAAGGTTGTCTGTTTGCGTTGGTTGTTGTCTCCTTAGCTGTACAGAAGCTTTTTATTTTAATTATGTCCCATTTATTTATTTTTGTTGTTACAATTGCCGTGGAAGTCTTCTTCATAAAATCTTTCCCCAGGCTGATATCTTAAAGTGTGTTTCCCACACTTTGCTCAAGGATTTTTATTGTTTCATGCCTTAGATTTAAATCTTCTATCCCTCTTGAATTAATTTTTGTAAGTGGAGAAAGGTGTGGGTCCAGTTTCATTCTTTTACCATGTGGTTATCCAGTTCTTCCAGGACCATTTATTGAATAGGGATTCTTTTCCTCAGTGTATGTTCTTGTTTGGTTTATCAAAGATTAGGTGGCTGAAGAATATTAGTTTCATCTCATGGTTTTCTATTCAGTTCCAAATGGCAATGTCTTTATTTTTGTGCCAATACCATGCTGTTTTGATCACTATGGCCTTGTAGTATAGCCTAAAGTCTGGTAGGGAGATATCTTTGGCATTGTTTCTGTTACTCCTTTTGCTTTTGGGAGAATAGCTATTCCAATGGGTGTGAAGCGATGTCACTATCTCATTGTGGTTTGATTTGCATTTCCCTCATGGCTAATGATGCTGTGCATCTTTTCATGGGCTTATTGGCCATTTGCTTATGTTCTTTAAAGAAAGTCTATTTAAGTTCTTTGCTCTTATTTGTTCTTTTTCTTGTTTGAATTGGATTGTTTGATATTTGTTGTTAAATTGTAGGAGTTCTTATTTTGTGGTCAGTTTTCAATTATTATATTTTAGAAGTCAAATAAAAGGAAAGGTCCTAAAGAAATGACTATTACTCTTAAAGGGCCAATTCTCTTTAATTTTTTCTTTCATGTTCATCAAAATTGACATTATCAAATCTTCATGTGTGCAAACCACATTTTATAAATTTTTCAACAGGCTTTAACTTACTAAACATAATGCTGTATACTTAAAGTTTCTATTTTTATTTTACTCTTCAGGATTTCCTTCTACTCATTTGTACAATAAAATGCTAAGTATAGTTACAAGACTGTGCCTTCATTCAGGTTGCTAATTACTAATAGGTTTTTAAAAGTTTTTTATTTTCATTTTTATTTTTATATTTAAAAAGCTTTTTAAAAATGTTACAAAAAAGTCCACATTGAACATGTAATTTCTTGTTTATATTCAAGACTAGATGGATTTGTTTTTCTTTTTGACAAATGTGGTATTTGGAATTAAGAACTTGATAGATGGTTTTAATGGCAGATTGGACACAGAAGAGAGAATTAATGAACTCCATAGGAAATAACAGGTTAAAGCACAGAGAGCCAAAGGCTGAAAGGTGCAGAAAACAGTATACAAAGAACTTGTGAAAGGATCTAACATACTTGTAATTAGAGTCCTGGGGAGAGGACAGAGAGAATAGGGCAAAAGTGAACAAATTTTTAAAAAACTCTAGTAGCTTAAGAGCTTAATGGTTTAAGAACTTAATGGTGGAGTACTGGTAATTTGGTCTGGTTGCTGGTTACCTGAGTATTTTCAACTTTGTGAAAATTGGTTGAATGTCATACTCGTGATTTATATACATTGAATACATATGTTAGATTTCAATACAAAGTTTTTTAAAGATCTGAGTGAATTGAGCCATATACAGGATTCTATAAATCATGAGACAAATGCAACTTTCACAGGAACCCAGCTGTAGTAATATTCTCTGATACTGGTCATCATTGATTGATCTTTTCAAAAACTATAAAGAGAAATTAAAAAAATTTAATTTTGTTGGAAATTATTTCAGTATAAAGTAAGAGTACCTCAGGAAGTCTGCACTAGGAATTCATTTCTAATATCAAATGTGTTAAAATGAAAAATATTTAAAATTTGCAGGGTATATCTCTGACAAAGGTTTAATAACCAGAATCCACAGAGAACTCAAACGCATCAGCAAGAAAAAAACAAGGGATCCCATCGCAGGCTGGGCAAGGGATTTGAAGAGAAACTTCTCTGAAGAAGACAGGCGCACGGCCTTCAGACATATGAAAAAATGCTCATCATCTTTAATCATCAGAAATGCAAATCAAAACTACTTTGAGATATCATCTAACTCCAATGAGACTAGCCTATATCACAAAATCTCAAGACCAGAGATGTTGGCATGGATGCGGAGAAAAGGGAACACTTCTGCACTGCTGGTGGGAATGCAAATTAATACATTCCTTTTGGAAAGATATATGGAGAACACTCAGAGATCTAAAAATAGATCTGCCATTCAATCCTGTAATTCCTCTGCTGGGCATATACCCAGAAGACCAAAAATCACAACACAACAAAGATATTTGTACCAGAATGTTTATTGCAGCCCAATTCATAATAGCTAAGTCATGGAAAACGCCCAAGTGCCCATCAATCCACGAATGGATTAATAAATTGTGGTATATGTATACCATGGAATACTATGCAGCCTTAAAGAAAGATGGAGACTTTACCTCTTTCATGTTTACATGGATGGAGCTGGAACATACTCTTCTTAGTAAAGTATCCCAAGAATGGAAGAAAAAATACCCAATGTACTCAGCCCTACTATGAAACTAATTTGGGACTCTCACATGAAAGCTATAACCCAGCTACAACTTAACAATAGGGGGAAGTGGGAAAGGGGGGGGTAGGTAGAGGGAGGGGAATCGGTGGGATCACACCTGTGGTGCATATTACAGGGGTATTTGCGAAGCTTGGTAAATGTAGAATGTAAATGTTTTGGCACAGTAACTGAGATAACGCCGGAAAGGCTATGTTAACCACTGTGATAAAAATGTGTCAAATAGTTTATGAAGTGAGTGTATGATGCCCCATAATCATATCATTGTATACAGTTATGATTTAATAAAAAAAAAAAGAAAAATATTTAAAAAATTTAAATCCTATTTCTTGAATGTTCTTAAAAATAGAAATAGTCCTTCTTCTGTAAAAGAAAAATCTCTAAGTATTTTATTTCATAAAAACGTTGTTAAGGGCCGGTGTGGTGGCTCGTGCCTGTAATCCTAGCATTCTGGCATTGCTTAGACTCAGGAGTTAGAGAGCAGCCTGAGCAAGAGTAAGACCCCCCTCTCTAAAAATAGCCAGGCATTGCGGTGGGTTCCTGTAGTCCCAGCTACTCAGGAGGCTGAGGCAAGAGGATCATTTCAGTCCAAGAGTTTGAGGTTGCTGTGAGCTGTGATGCTACGGCACTCAACCCCAGGGTGACTGAGACTCTCAAAAAAAAAAAAAAAGGTTGTTAAATTATTTATTTCAGTACTCTTAGTATACTATGTTCCTGAGCATGGTCTATGAAATTGCCTCCCCTTTTTAGGTTTTTGTTTTATATAAATATTCTGTGATCTTTTCTGATCACTGAATAATCAGTATATTTTATGTGCTATTTATTTTTCTCTTTATCTTTTTCTCTGTCTTGGCTTCTGAAAAGATATTAAGTTTTTAAACATGGTAAGCAGCATAGATGTATATATCAAGCAAGTAAATCTATTTTCCATGTATTTCCTCAGTTATCCTGACTGTCTTGTTATTAGAATTAAAAAACAAAGAAAAAAGCTTTACAGAGAAAGCTTTTCTATACCTAGAATGAAACTGCATAAAAAGCAAAGTATTTTTAACATACTTCATTCCGTTCCTGACAGCATATTAGACAATAAGAACTTCATTTGAAAGTAAGCTGAAATTTGAGAAATACTTTTTACAAATGTGTAAAAATAACAAGACTATTTGTTCTTCCAGATTTTGTATCAGATTGTACCATCCCATAAATTGATGTTGGAATTTCATACATTACTTAGAAAATCAGGTAAATAATTTTTTTCATATCTCTTTGTGTAAAGAATCTATAGACTAGTAATTAATAAGTTGTGGCCCAGGGACCAAATCCACTCTTTACCTGTTTTTATAAAACCAAATTCTATTGGAGCCCATTTATTTCTGGATTATCTGTGTTTACTTTTGTATTATAATGACACTGTGTGTTTAGTTGTGACAGATTATATAACTTGCAAAGTTTTAAAATAATTACTATCTGGCTGGGCGAAATATCTCATGCTATAATCCTGGCACTCTGGAGGCAAAGGTTGGAGGATTGCTTGAGTTTGGGCTTTCAAGACCAGTGTGAGCAAGAGTAAGACCCCATCTCTAAAAATAGAAAAATTAGCTGGATGCTGTGGTGGGCACCTGTAGTCCCAGCTGCTTGGGTGTCTCAGGCAGGAGGACCACTTGGTCCCAGGAATTTGAGATTGCTGTGAACTCAGCTGACACCATTGGCACTTTAGCCTGGGCAACAGAGTGAGACTCTGTCTCAAAAAGAATAAAAAAATTACTATATGCCCTTATATAGAAAAAGTTTGCAGACTTATATTACAGAACAGCAAGCAATAGTTAGTAAAAGTAAAAATGTCTTTGATTTATATAATTCACCTGATTTTAATCCCTTTTAGAGTTCAGCTCTGTGTAGAAAAGAACATATTTCTTTGTTGAAGGTCTGGCTAAGCCCAGTTTGTCCTAAGACTGTATAGGTTTATCTCCTAATAGAAAGAACACAAATAAAATGCCCAAATGGGGACAAGTACTCTAAATGATGTTCTCAGTAGTATATAAGTCTAGGAATATAACCCATGTAGGGATGAGGCTCACCACTGTTACCTCATTAGCATGGACTGTTGATTTTTTTCATATTCATCGCGGGAGTGTGAACATAGTACGTTTTTTTAACTGTTACCCGAACCAGAATGTTTATGCTTCAGTAATATTTTATGAACTCTATGAATGTGTGTATGTATGTATGCATATATATATGTATAGCTTTGTATACTTTAACACCTTATGTAAACTTAAACTTTTATGATCTTTGCAGAAAAAGAAGAACACCATAAACTGGGATTGGAAGTGTTATTTGGAGTTTTAGATTATGCTGGATGCACTAAGAAAATAACTGCTTGGAAATATTTGGCAAAATACCTGAAACAGACCTTAATGGGGTAAGAAACAAAGTTTTGGTTGCTGGATTACCATAAATGATATTTCCCAATATTTTAGCTTAGATCTGTCAATTTTCAAATAAAGTTCTTTGCTTATGTGTTTGGAGTTCTTGAACTGTATCTTCAGTGGTTTCCTTGTGAGTACATTTTCTTCTGAACCAAGGAAATAGAGAATTATGAGGATAACATGCAAGAATTCTATCAAGAGTTATTCTGGGGCGGAGGCAAGATGGCCAACTGAAGCCAGCTATCCACAGAGGCTCCCATCTAGAAGAAGAGTTAGAGGACCAAAATTTAGCAAGTAACCTGGTGGATTAGAGCTGTGCCAAAAGAGAAAGTTGAAGAATGCACATCAGCCCTGCTGAGGCAAGCTGCAACCCCAAGGATACAAACAAAAGGTACAAAATTTCATCACCAAGTGGACAGGAGTCCCCTCCCCCATGAGAACGGCTTGGAGTACTCCATACAAGCAAGCAAGCAGAGTTCAAAAGTTCTCCCATAATATCTCATGGGAGAGACCCTCTAAAATCTGGATGTACTTCCTCTATTAGGGAGCCATGGCGCTCTCCTGCCAGGCATAAAACTGTATATATTCTCCACCTGCAATTCTGAACTCCCAGCACTCCCCTTCACTCTCACTCTGAGGTCTAGAAGCCTGTCCCCCTGGAGTCCAGATTCTTGGATAACTTCTCGAGAGGTGTGGACAGGGCATGGACTGCTGCTGGTCAGTGCTGATTCTGTAGCACAGGAGTGAGGAGAGGATAGTTGGCTGAGAGGGAACCATATAGAAGTGGTGGTGCCCCAAGGCACAGAGCAGAAGCCACAGCGGTAGCAATAGGGCTCACCCCTGGATATTCTGGAGTCACAACCCCTGTCTCTGGGGAACTAGAGGAGGCTAGGCATCTTCACTGGTGGCAGCCACTGGCAGAACAGATCTGGGATGGAAATGCAGGCCCCATGAGTATAGGGTTTGCCTGAGGTGGTACCGGACTGGGCGGAGTGCAGGGACTAGAATACACATGCACAGAGCTGGCAGATTCCCAGGGCGAGGCTGACCCTGAGGACTGCTTTACTGAGCCTGGGACACACCCGGCCCTCAGGGGATCATTAGCTGAGACAAAGGAGGTCAAGCAGAGGCTGGAACTGACAGCTAACCGTGCAGTGACTACAAACTGCAGCTGAGAGTGGGCAGCGGCACAGATAGGGTCTGAGGTGCAGGTTCTGTGAACTCAAAACAGCTTTTCTTCTGCAGGGGAATATAGCTGGGACAGAAACAAATTCTGCAAAGTTGTTCTGTCAGTAACATTAATCAGAGGCGGGGCTGGAACTGAGTGAACAGCCCCAATCTCCATTAAGCACCCAAGGTTGTTAGGCCTCACCTCGCCCAGCTGGATAGTGGCAGAGAGCAGTGGCCTGGCTGAGCAGACAGAGATCTCCCTGCGATTCAGGCAGGTGCAAACTCCTGTAGTATCTGCTCATTGGAAGCAACTGAGTCACAGCTCTTCGGGATTATGAGTGACTGAGTGTGACAGAGGTGCAAGGTGAGGAAGGCGGCATCAACCTTCCCAGACTAATCTATTTGCTGGGTGGGTCCTGCTGACCTCACTGAGCACCAGAGCGAGTCGTATTTGAGTTGTTAGCAGACCCCTGTGACTAGTTGCCAGAGACCTTTTAAACTCTCTCACCTAAGATAGGTGCTGACTGAGACAGTTGATTTGGACCTCTTGAACTGGGTCAATCACCTGAGGACTATTCAAGTGGTACCCTGGGTGTGTAGTTGTGGGAAGGTTTGATCTTCCTTTTCCCGTTGATGCCTGTGGGGGGTGGGGTGACTTAATTGCTGGTATTTCTCCACAGCTGAGATTTCAACCCAGAGTAACTGATTCACTAGAGTAGGACAGAGACCAGGTGAAAACAAGCAGAGCCTAGCCCCACCACACCAAGCAGGTCCCCGGTTTCTCAGGTTGTAGCACTGTACGGGTCCTTGGCAAAGCTCGAGGGGAAAAGGTACAGACACCAGTCCCAGCTTTAGGGCAAAGGGCTTGTTAATCACTACTCCTGAAGTCCCCAACCCAATTTCTCTTTATCTGCTCATCTAGTCAAATAGTGTAAAATAATCATGGGGCAGAATCAGCAGAAAAACTCCAGTAATATGAATAATCAGAGTAGATCAATCCTCCCAAAGAAAGATATGGCAGGCGCAACTGAAGATCTCATTCATAAACAGATGGCCGAGATGTCAGAAATTGAGTTCAGAATTTGGATTGCAAACAAGATTAATAGAATGGAGGAAAAGTTGGAATTAGAAATTTGAGGAGCAATTCAAAAGTTGTCTAAAGAATCCAATGAATTTTAAGACAAAATCATCAAAGATTTTGACACCTTGAGGCAAGAATTTGCAGCCCTCAACAATCTGAAAAATACAGTAGAATCCCTCAGTAACAGAGTGAAGCAAGCAGAAGAAAGGATTTCTGACATTGAAGACAAAGCTTTTGAATGCTCCCAAACTCTCAAAGAGGAAGAGAAATGGAGATCAAAAACGGATCATTCTCTCAGAGAGCTCTGGGATAATTCGAAGAAAGCTAATATTCGCCTCATAGGAATCCCTGAAAGCGATGAAGTAGCTTTGCAAAGCAGAGAGGCTCTTCTCCATGAAATTATGAAAGAATTTTCCAAACATGCCAAGAGATTCTGAATTCAGATAGCAGACAGTTTCAGAACCCCAGCATGACTCAACCGGAATAAGACATCCCCCAGGCACATCATAATTAACTTCACTAAAGTTAATATTAAGGAGAAAATTCTGAAAGCAGCCACACGTGAGAAAACCATAACCTACAAAGGGAAGAATATTAGAATGACTGCAGAGCTCTCTGCTGAAACCTTTCAAGCCAGAAGAGGGTGTTCTTCGACTTTTAATCTCCTAAAACAAAATAACTTTCAACCCTGGATCTTGTATCCAGCTAAACTGACTTTCATTTATGATGGAGAAATTAAATACTTTAATGACATTCACATGTTGAAGAAATTTGCCATAACTAAACCAGTTCTTCAGTATATTCTTAGACCTATCTTCCATAATGACCAGCGCAATTCTCCACCAAAAAAGTAAACTCACTCAGAAACTTTTGATCAAATTCCAACTTCCACAGTGGTGAAAGGATTAAAAATGTCCACTGAGGGCGGCGCCTGTGGCTCAGTGAGTAGGGCGCCGGTCCCATATGCTGAGGGTGGCGGGTTCAAACCCAGCCCCGGCCAAACTGCAACAAAAAAATAGCCGGGTGTTGTGGTGGGCGCCTGTAGTCCCAGCTACTCGAGAGGCTGAGGCATGAGAATCGCCTAAGCCCGGGAGTTGGAGGTTGCTGTGAGCCGTGTGACGCCACGGCACTCTACCGAGAGTGATAAAGTGAAACTCTGTCTCTACAAAAAAAAAAAAAGAAAAAAAAATGTCCACCGAACCTTTAAGAAACTCAATACCGAAAATTCTACCAGGATTATCAATATTTACAATTAATGTGAATGGCTTAAATTGCCCTCTAAAGAGGCACAGGTTGGCTGACTGCATACAAAAACTCAGGCTAGATATCTGCTGCGTAGAAGAATCTCATCTTACCTTAAAGATAAATATAGTCTCTGGGTAAAGGGATGGTCATCTATATTTCAGGCAAATGGAAGTCAGAAAAAAGCAGGTATTCCTATTTAATTTGTAGATACAATAGGCTTTAAACCAACAAAAGTAAGGAAGGATAAGAATGGTCACTTCATATTTGTTAAGGGTAATAGTCAATATGATCAGATTTCTTTCTTTTTTTTTTTTTTTTTTTTTTGTGGTTTTTGGCCGGCGCTGGGTTTGAACCCACCACCTCCGCCATATGGGACTGGTGCCCTACTCCTTGAGCCACAGGTGCCGCCCCAATATGATCAGATTTCAATTATTAATATTTATGCACCCAACCAAAATGTTCCTCAATTTATAAGAGAAACTCTAACAGGCACGAGCAACTTGATTTCCTCCAGCTCCATAATTGGAGAATTTAACACTCCTTTGGCAGTGTTGGATAGATCCTCCGATAAGAAGCTGAGCAAAGTAATTTTAGACTTAAACGTAACCAACAGTTGGATTTAACAGACATCCACAGAAAAATTTCATCCCAACAAAACTGAATACACATTCTTCTCATTAACCCATGGAACATACTCCAAAATCGCTCACATCTTCGGTCACAAGTCTAACCTCAGTAAATTTAAAGGAATAGAAATTATTCCTTGCATCTTCTCAGACCACCATCGAATAAAAGTTGAACTCAGTAATAGCAGGAATCTGCATACTTGTACAAAAACATGGAAATTAAATAACCTAATGCTTAATGATAGCTTGGTCATAGACGAGATTAAGAAGGAAATTACCAAATTTTGGGGACAAAACGATAATGAAGACATGAATTATCAGAACCTCTGGGATACCACAAAGGCAATCCTAAGAGGGAAATTTATAGCACTGCAAGCCATCCTCAAGAGAAGGGAAAGAGAGGAAATTAACAACTTAATGGCGCATCTCAAGCTACTGGAAAAGGAAGAACATTCCAACCCCAAACCCAGTAGAAGAAAAGAACCAAAATTAGAGCAGAATTAAATGAAATTGAAAACGAACCGATTATACAACAGATCAATAAATCAAAAAGTTGGTTTTTTGAAAACATCAATAAAATAGATAAACCTTTGGCTAAGGTCACCAAGAAAAAAAGAGTAAAATCTCTAATTTCATCAATCAGAAATGACAAAGAGGAAATAACATCAGACTTCTCAGAAATTCAAAAAATCCTTAATGAATATTACAAGAAACTTTATTCTCAGAAATATGAAAATCTAAAGGAAATTAACCAATACTTGGAAGCATGTCACCTTCCAAGACTTAGCCAGAATCAAGTGGAAATACTGACCAGGCCTATATCAAGTTTCGAAATAGCATCAACCATACAAAATCTCCCTAAAAAGAAAAGCTCAGGACCAGATGGTTTCACGTCAGAATTCTACCAAATCTTTAAAGGGGAACTAGTACCTATATTACTCAACCTGCTCCAAAATGTCGAAAAAGAAGGGGGACTACCCAACATGTTCTATGAAGCAAACATCACCCTGATCCCTCAACCAGGAAAGGACCCAAAAAGAAAAGAAAATTATAGACCAATATCACTAATGAATATAGATGGAAAAATATTTAACAAGGTCCTAACAAAGAGAATCCAGCAACACATCAAACAAATTATACATCATGACCAAGTTTGTTTTTTCCCAGGGTCTCAAGGCTGCTTCAATATACGTTAAGTCTATAAATATAATTCAGTACATAAACAAATTAAAAAACAAAGACCATATGATTCTCTCAATTAATGCAGAAAAAGCTTTTGATAATATCCAGCATTGCTTCATGATCAGAACACTTAAGAAAATTGGTATAGAAGGGACATTTCTTAAACTAATAGAGGCTATCTACAGCAAACCCGCAGCCAGTATCGTATTGAATGGAGATAAATTGAAATCATTTCCATTCATCAGGAACCAGACAAGGCTGCCCATTTTCTTCACTGTTGTTTAACATTGTAATGGAAGTTTTAGCCATCATAATTAGAGAAGAAAGGGCGATCAAGGGTATCCATATAGGGTCAGAAGAGATCAAACTTTCACTCTTTGTAGATGATATGATTGTATATCTGGAAAACACCAGGGATCCTACAACAAAAGCCTTAGAAGTGATCAAGAAATACAGCAGCGTCTCCAGTTACAAAATCAACATTCATAAATCAGTAGCCTTTATATATACCAACAATGATCAAGCTGAAAAAAAAACTGTCAAGGACTGTTTATTCTGTTCATAGTAGTGCCAAAGAAGATGAAATATTTGGGAGTTCATCTAACAAAGGACATGAAAGATCTCTATAAAGAGAACTGTGAAACTCTTAAGAAAAGAAATAGCTGAAAATGTTAACAAATGGAAAAACATACCATGCTTATGGATGGGAAGAATCAACATTGTTAAATTGTCCATACTACCCAAAGCAATATACAATTTTAATGCAATCCCTATTAAAGCTACACTGTCATACTTTAAAGATCTTGAAAAAATAATACTTCATTTTATATGGAATCAGAGAAAACCTCTAGTAGCCACGATATTACTCAGAAATAAAAAAAAGCAGGAGGAATCACGCTACCAGACCCCAGCTATACTATACTATAGTATACTATAAATCAATAGTGATCAAAACAGCTTGGTACTGGCACAAAAACAGAGAGGTAGATGTATGGAACAGAATAGAGAACTACTTACCATTATTTGATCTTTGACAAGCTAATTAAAAACATTCAGTGGGGAAAAGATTCCATATTTAACAAATAAAAGTGCTGGGTGAACTGGCTGGTGACCTGTAAAAGACTGAAACTGAACCCATAGCTTTCACCATTAACTAAGATAGACTTTCACTGGATTAAAGATTTAAAGGTAAGGCATGAAACTATAAAAATACTAGAAGAAAGTGCAGAGAAAACTCTTTTTTTTTTTGTAGAGACAGAGTCTCACTTTATGGCCCTCCGTAGAGTGCCGTGGCCTCACACAGCTCACAGCAACCTCCAACTCCTGGGCTCAAGTGATTCTCTTGCCTCAGCCTCCCGAGTAGCTGGGACTACAGGTGCCCGCCACAATGCCCGGCTATTTTTTGGTTGCAGTTTGGCCGGGGCCGGGTTTGAACCCGCCACCCTCGGTATATGGGGCCGGCGCCCTACCGACTGAGCCATAGGCGCCACCTCAGAGAAAACTCTTGAAGAAATTGGCCTGGGCTAATATTTTATGAGGAGGACCCCCTGGCAATTGAAGCAGCATCAAAAATACACTCTTGGGACCTGATCAAAGTAAAGAGGTTCTGCACAGCCATGAACATAGTTAAGCCAGCAGACAGCCCTCAGAATGGGAGAAGATATTTGCAGATTATGTCCCTGACAAATGTTTAATAACCAGAATCCACAGAGAACTCAAATGTATAACAAGAAAAGAATAAGTGATTCCATCGCAGGCTGTTCTAGGGACTTGAAGAGAAACTTCTCTGAAGAAGACAGGTGCACGGCCTACAGACACATGAAAAATGTTCATCATCCTTAATCATCAGAGAAATGCAAATCAGAACTACTTTGAGATATCATCTAACTCCAGTAAGATTAGCCCATATCACAAAATCCCAAGACCAGAGATGTTGGCGTGGATATGGAGAAAAGGGAACACTTCTACACTGCTGGTGGGAATGCAGCCTAATACAGTCCTTTTGTAAAGATGGTTGGAGAACACTTAGAGATCTAAAAATAGACTTGCCATTCAATCCTATAATTCCTCTACTAGGTATATACCCAGAAGACCAAAAATCACATTATAACAAAGATATTTATACCAGAATGTTTATTGCAGCCCAATTCATAATTGCTAAGTCATCGAAAAGCTCATCGATCCACGAATGGATTAATGAATTGTGGTATATGTACACCATGGAATATTATGCAGCCTTAAAGAAAGATGGAGACTTTATCTCTTTCATGTTTACATGGATGGAGCTGGAACATATTCTTAGTGAAGTATCTCTAGAATGGAAGAAAAAGTATCCAATGTACTCAGCCCTAGTATGACACTAATTTATAGCTTTCATATGAAAGCTGTAACTGAATTATAACGTAAGAATATGGGGAAGGGGAAGAGAGAGGGGAGGGGAGAGGATGGGTGGTGGGAGGTTGATTGGTGGGACCACACCTACGGTGCATCTTACAAGGGTATATGTGAAAGTTACTAAATGTAGAATGTAATTGTGTCAACAGAATAACTAAAAAATCACATGAAGGCTATGTTAACCATTGTGATGAAAATATGTCAAATGGTATATAAAACCAGTATACAGTGCCCCATGATTGCAATAATGTACACAGCTATGATTTAATAATAATAATAATAATAAAAGAATTCTATCAAGAATTTTTTGCTGTCAAAATAAGTACCATACATTAGCACTACATTGGTTGGGAATAAATGTGTGTTTTCAAATAGGAAATATAGACTACAAGGGATCACCCCCACTCTTTGCTAAATACTCTTTGTAAGGCTCTTTGTAATTTGTGTATTATTAATGTCTCAGATTACATGGGATGCAGCTTTTCTTCCAGTGGTTTTTTTGTTTGTTTGTTTAGTTTTTGGCTGGGGCTGGGTTTGAACCCGCCACCTCCAGCATATGGGACCCGCGCCCTACTCCTTTGAGCCACAGGCACCACCCACTTCCAGCTGTTTTCAATTATTTTCAGTGTGTGTTTTTAGGACTTCCTAAGCTCATCATAAATTATTTATTCTACAAATTTTTTTTTTTTTTTTTATTGTTGAGGATTCATTGAGGGTACAATAAGCTAGGTTACACTGATTGCAATTGTTAGGCAAAGTCCCTCTTGCAATCATGTCTTGCCCCCATAAAGTGTGACACACACCAAGGTATTCTACAAATTTTTATGAAGTTTGTTGTGTCCTGGGTATCTAAAACTATGCCTCTGATTATAATATTTATGTCACATTTTGGATAAAAGAAAAGGAGTTGCTTTGTTTGTTTTTACTTATGTGTAAGAAGAAAGCATATCACAAAATTAAATTTCATTTATGTATTATTTTAGTGGATAGGAAGTTCAGTATTAGTTGGAACTTGTTTCAGACTTCAGAGCTTTATACGAGCCCTGCTGTACATTCTACTGGACTGGTTTAATTCTAATAACAGTGCTATAAGATAGATAATTACCTCAAGGAAACTGAAGCTCTGAGAGTTACACGGCTTGCCCAGGATTACATTAAGAGTACGTGGAAGATTGGGAATTTGAATCCAGTATCTGACTTCAGACTGTGTCCTCTTAACCACTGAGCTACCCTGAATTTGCTGTTTAGTTAAATGGAAAATGGGAGATGGAGATATGAAACCAGCACATTGTACCCCTTGACTGCACTAATGTACACAGCTATGATTTAATAATAATAATCAAAAAAAGAGAACTAAAACGGATTTGTTTTCATGCTATTGACAATCATGTATTATGCCTTGGCTTGGAATTTAGTTTGGAAACATCTTCCTTTTCATCTTTCCATAGACTCTACATAAGTTCAAATCCTGACAGTATTCAAGGGTCCTCAGACTTTTTAAACAGGGGGCCAGTTCACTGTCCCTCAGACCATTGGAGGGCCAGACTATAGTTAAAAAACAAAAAAAAAACTATGAACAAATTCCTATGCGCACTGCACATATCTTATTATGAAGTTAAAAAACAAAACGGGAACAAATACAATCACACCACCTCATGTGGCCCGCAGGCTGCAGTTTGAGGACCCCTGGATCTATTCCCCTCAGTGACCTTCTCTTTGACATTTTTCTTTTCCAGAAATCACCTTGTGTGGGTTCAAGAACAGTGGAACTCCAGGAAAAACTGGTGGCCAAGCTTTCACTTCAGCTACTTTTGGGCAAAAAGTGATTGGAAGGAAGATACAGCTTTGGCATGTGAGAAAGCTTTTGTAGCTGGAATACTGTTGGGAAAAGGTACATGTTTTTATTTTAATCTAGACATAGCTTTTGGCTGATTTTTAAATTACAAAGCATGACCATTTATCTTAGAGGTTACCTGGCATGGTGCCTAGGGCTACTAGATACTTGAGAAATAACAACCGAATGAAGACTGAATCCTGAGTGCAGAGCAGGTGATGTGCTTTTAAGAAATTGCCGCCATTGAGGGCGGTGCCTGTGGCTCAGTGAGTGGGGTGCTGTCCCCCCCATATACCAAGGGTGGCAGGTTTGAACCTAGCCCCGTTCAAACTGCAATAAAAGAATAGCTGGGCGTTGTGGTGGGTGCCCATAGTCCCAGGTACTTGGGAGACTGAGGCAAGAGAATCACCTAAGCCCAAGAGCTGAAAGTTGCTGTGAGCTGTGACGGAACGGCACTCTACTGAGGGTGACAAAGTGAGACACTAAGAAAAAAAAAAAGAAATCCCCATTGATTAGAAATAGTGATTTCATATTACTGATTGTGATTTGTTTTCATGTTTGACTTGAGTGTGGTTAGGGGGAATTACGATACGCAGTGCAGACTGTTCTCACAGTAAATGACTATTTGGCCTTGCTGTATAGAAAGTTTACTGAGGTTTTCTACTTTATTAAAAGCACAAAAATATTCTTATTGACTTCACAGTATATTATATTTACTTACCTGTGCCTATAAGGATAAAACTTTTTCTCCCCTTAAGAGAAAGAACACCTCCTATTAGTATATGAAAAAAGATCCTCTTAAGAGGAAAGGGACATTGATCTTTATGAAATATTTTGGGTGATAAAACTCTTACCTGCTTTGTACTTACTAAGCAGATGGCTAGTACTAAAATGAAACTGCCACAAAATATGTCCCAAAATGAAGAATGTAAACTTAACAGTGACCACTAGTAAGCAATCCGTTGCCATGGCGTTTAAAGTGTCCAAAAGAGATTCTTAAGTTCACTTTTGGATTTGGTTTGTATTATGTTGGAATTAGTACTCTCAGGGAATTAATCTTAGTAAATACGAGTACCAACTAAATGTTGGTTTTGTGGAAGGGCAGGGATCAATAAACAAATTAAAAATTATTCTCTAATATACTGATGACAAGAAACAGTAATGTGATTTGGATTGTCATCTTCTACTGCTTTATGAGTAGAGAGGTATCTAGTACAGATATCTAGAGGTATCTTTGAGTAGAGTCCAAAGACCTGGGTTAATTTTAAGAAACAGTAATGTGATTTGGATTGTCATCTTCTACTGCTTTATGAGTAGAGAGGTGTCTAGTATAGATATCTAGAGGTATCTTTGAGTAGAGTCCAAAGACCTGGGTTAATTTTCTAATTCTCATTCACTTGCCGTGTAACTTAGGTCAACCAGTTAACCTTTGGAAGCCCTCCTTGTGAAATGGGCATTATTTGGTTACAGGATTGTCATAAACATAAGAACATTCCATCAGAATGATTTATAAGTTCTAAAGTACCCTATAGGTAATGAAGTATCAGTTATGCTTGAAATGGCCACATTTCTTCTGTCAGGCTGGGAGGGTAGAATTGAGTCAGTCTATTCAGGAGTCAAGCTGGATTTTCTTCTTGTTCTGGTTATCATCATTACATTGAAGGATTCAAATTCTACTTATAGTCTGCCTGTGCCTTGTGCTTAGAGTGGGGTATGGTGGCTGCCTTTCTTCCCATGCTCTGCTAAAAGCAAGCCAGGCCCATTTCTCCTTGCAATTCAGGCTACTTGGTTGTCCTGTGACGTCAGTTCTCTGGTAGAAGAGAAAAGGTAATATTTGTAGTTTAATCAACGTTTTCTGTATGTTACGGTAGTAGCAAAGTTCTTTCCAACTTTCTGTATATGTAGAGGGAATAATCTGTGTACAAAGTATTTTGTTCTTACTAATATGGCATGATATATTTAGAAATTCAAATTATTTTAGCAACACCACAGATACCACTGCTTTCAAACTAATAAAATAATAGCAAGTGAGCTGGGCATGGTGGTACATGCCTGTAGTCTCAGGTCCTCATAGGCTGAGGCAGGTGGATCCGTGAGTCCAGGAGTTTAAGGCCAGCCTGGGAAACTAGTGAGACCCTGCCTCAAAAAAAAAAAAAAATGCTCCCAAACAAAAGTATTAGTAATTGTGACATATTACAATAGAACCTCTGTAAGTTGACCATGCAAAGGACAATAACACACTGGTCAGCATACGGAGGTGGTCAACTAAGGAACTTCACTGAGTACATGTGGTGAATGTCCAGTCTATGAAAATAAGACTAACTTAAGGAGGTGGTCAGTGTAGGGAGGTGGTCAACTGTGGAGGTTCTACTGTATTTTCAGGGGCGATACAATTTTATTATAAGCATAGTGTATATCCCAGCAATTTCCCAGAGAAGATTGATATATAAGCTGAGACTAGATTAAATTAATTTTCCACGTGATTTATGGTTTTGTTCATTTAACAAACATAAGAAAAACTCTTACAATATCCAGTTTACGTTTTTCTTACAGAAATTTGATTCATTTCTTTGAAATATTTGATAAATTTTTTTTGTGTGTTGTGATACTAGGAGGAGCAGGTAGAACTTCTCGTGAGCGTAAGGCACTTTGTTAGAGCTGTGCGGTCTCCATCCACTGCTTGCTAGGTGGCTAGAATGAGTAGATGATGTTTGATCTCTTCTATGATTTGTTTATTCTAATTCTCATTCTACAGAGAACTTTCTCATTTTATAAATGTAACTTTGGCTAATTTATAAGCTAACACTGACAGGGAAACTATAATAATCTACTTTTGGAGAAGGCTCATTTAATACATAAGTATGC
The DNA here is from genome assembly GCF_027406575.1 of Nycticebus coucang. NCBI lineage: Eukaryota > Metazoa > Chordata > Mammalia > Primates > Lorisidae > Nycticebus > Nycticebus coucang. The sequence goes on from NC_069789.1 coordinate 37,899,594, forward strand.
ATGATATATAATATGTTACCATGAATAGGATTTGGGTGGGAGGGTAGAAAACCAGCTAAAGTCTATATGCCTTAATTATGATGCATAATTTTATATATGATGCATATATAAAATCTTTATATATAGGAAGTAATACATTTCATTGGTGACAGCTCTTAGAATATAGTTGGGACATGTTGTTGTAGATAATGCAAATGGGTCTATTTTTGTAATCATTAGTATGCGAAAGTTGAAGCAGAATTTTTAAAATGTAGAAATATTCTTTAAAAATTTGATAAGTATTAAAGCTTTTTATTTTTTTTTTTATTTTTTAGGTTGTAGATATTTTCGGTATATTTCAAAACAAGATCATCAAGTCTTAAGGAAGAAAATTAAGCAGATGAAGAAATCAGTAAAAAAATACAGTATCGTAAATCCAAGACTGTGATAAGAATTTTAGTTATTTCATAGTAGCTGCAGAGTAGTAGCTTGATAGGTAGTTACTGAATGTATTTATGTAGCATTTTGAGAAGGTAGTTTTTATGACTACTAAATGTTATTTTCAATATATTTTTGTACTTTTTTAATCAGTTATAGATAGGGAAACAGTCTTACTGCCATTGTTCTTTATAAATATGTATGTTTTCATTTTTATAATGTTAACTGTAGTATTTATTAAGGAATAATTCCTCAAATGAAAAAATGTTTGTTTAATTAGGGAGTACAGCCCTATAGCAGTTATTTGCAGATAATTTGCCTCTGATTATTATGTAATAAAATATAACTTGTGGTTCTGCAAAATGAATTTATGTTCTTTTAGATTAATTGATCCATGTTGGGTACACCACTATGAAGAAAATATATCGGTGATGAGTTCTGTTGAGGAATTTTGAAAAGAAGGAAGGATTTAGAAAAGACTCTTCTTTTAGTATAAAAACATGGCAATTTTGGGCTAAGTGACTTTCTGCTAGAAAGAGACCTTGGGCTGTAGAGGACTAATTGGGTCAGAGAGGTAGAGAGGGCTGGCTGCTTTCAGCTGGCAATAGCATAATTTTAAAGGGCTCGAGGCTTTTTGTTGCCTGACACAGCAATCTAAGACATACTTTAGAGCTTCTGTGTCCCCTCTTCTTTTTTCTTGGAAACTAGGATTAGCAGTAGGCAGCTAGAGAGTGGAGGAAAGTCTGTGCCAGTGAAATAGTGCCCCTGAGACACATAGCCCAATGGGAAGGGTTAGCCAAAAGCCAACAACTCTCATAAAGTGACATGTTGTGATAACTGCTAAGTGCTGCTTCAAAAATATCTTGGCTCTTACATGTTTATTGTTCAAATATCTAGCAATTGAGTTTCATGGAGGCTTACCAACTTCAGAACACGTTTAATATTTAGATGGCAAACTATGTTATTTTCCCCCCTGGCTTATATTCCTACTAATTTTAAACCATGTACAAGAAAATTAGGGGACACATTTTCTCTGGGACACCTAAAACTTTTTTTAGGTCCACTGAAGTTAAAGGCAGTTCCATGAATGATAGCAGCTAAAATTTATCAAGCAGTTGGGGCTTTAAATTTTATCATATCATCACCACCATCCTATGAGCTATCCGCTTCTTATCAAGAAAGTAACTTGCCAAGGTCACAGATAGTAGGTGTTGGCACCAGGACCCTAACCCAATCAGTGTGGTTCCAAAATGTACTACTGCCTTCCTGCTTAGTTAGTGATTTCTTAAGAGATATCAAAAAAGCTTCTGCACAGCTAAGGACACAACAGTCAAAGCAAACAGACAACCTTCAAAATGGGAAGGGGTATTTGCATATTATCAATCTGACAAAGGCTTGATCAGTAGGATCTATAGAGAACTCAAATTAACAAAAAAGGGCAAACAATCCCATCTATCACTGGGCAAGAGACATGAACAGAAACTTCTCTGAGGAAGACAGATGAATGGCTAACAAACATATGAGAAAATGCTTATCCCTAATCATCACAGAAATGCAAATCAAAACCACCCTGAGACACCACTAAATCCAGTAAGATTAGCTCACATCACAAAGTCCCAAAGCTACAGATGCTGGCATGGATGTGGAAAGAAGGGAACACTTTTACAGTGCTGGTAGGATTGCAAACTAACTGGTACAGACTCTTTGGAAGGAAGTATGGAGAATCCTCAAAGAACTCAAATTAAGATCTCCTATTTGACCCTCCACTACTAGGGATCTACCTAGAAGAAAAAAGAAATCCTTTATGGGACATTTGCACTAGGCTGTTTATCACAGCTCAACTTACACTAGCCAAAATGTGGAAACAACCTAAATGCCCATCAACTCAGGAATAGATTAACAAGCTGTGGTATATGTATACTGTGGAATACTAGTTAGCCATAAAAAGATGGTAACTTCACATCTTTTGTATTAACCTGGATTGAGTTGAAACACCTTCTTAGTACAGTATCACAAGAGTGGACAACAATTATCCAATGTACTCAGTTCTGATATGAAGTCAGTAGATGATCTGATGTATACCCACAAAGGAGAAAAACTCATTTCAATTCAAGTTCAGGGGAGGGAGGGTTTGGGGTGCTCCCACTAAATGAGCATGGCGTGAGGGTGTATGGCACACCTTTTGGGTGTAGGACATAACTACAAGAGGGACTCTACCTAACAAATTCAAATGTTGTGACCTGGTTGGTTGTACCCTCATATTAACCTGAAGTAAAATATTTTTAAAAAAGATATCTACACATAAGATGATGTCTGACATCTGACAGAGTTAGTAATTATGTTTCTTTGATTTATAACCAGAGGTACTGAAACATCCAAATCTTAATGTGGTTCTGTTTTAACTTCTCAGCAAGTTTGATGTAATTTTCCATGTACTGAACCCCCATTACCTGTGTATGAGCAGTGAGCTGACACTGTGCTGAAGCAGTCTGGCAGAACCTCTGGAGGACTGTTCTGGGCTATCTAGGTCTTGGTCTACAGTTCTCAGGCTTGGTAGGCTCACCACACCGTGTCCTCACTGGTCCCTCCGCAGACTCATCAAGTCACCAAGTCACATTGTTTAATCTTTGTGATTCTGTCTTTCTCACCAGTATGTTATCTAGGCTCATCATCTTCACATCACCAATACTTAGAATTTGTAGTTTATTAAATCATCATTGAGTTGAATTGAAAGAGAATTTATAAAAGTTATTGACCAAGTATGCCTATCCCGTAGGAAGTAACATCCTGGCATGTTTATACCAAGAGTAGGGCGTCAGGAGAACACGAGGGGTGGGTCCATCTTTCAGTACTTCTTTGGCTGCCTGAGCAAGTTAATCTCTCTTAGTTTCTTCATTTATGGAGTGGACATAATAGGATTTATCTCAGTAGAGTGTTATGAAGGATAACAGCAAAATAATTAATGCCTAGGATAATAATGCCTTAATAAATTCTAACTATAGGTTGAGTATCCCTATTCTAAAAATCCGAGATCCAGAATGCTCTGAAGTCCAAAATTTTTTGACCACTAAATATCATGCTCCGAGGAAATGCTAGTTGGAGCAGTTAAGACTCTTTTGTGTTAGGGATGTTCAACTGGTTCAGTGTTTTCCAAAATCTGGAAAAAACCCACGTCCAGAACACTTCTGGTCCTGAGCATTTTAGATAAGGGATGCTCAACTTGTACTAAGTAACCATCCATCATGACTACTTTGAAGACACTTTAAATAACAGAAACTAAGTAAAGAGAATTTATAGTCTCTTTTCTTCTGGCAGCCTCTGAATGTATGTATTTAAGATGTATAATTTGATGTTTTGATATACATTGTGAAATACCAAAACAAAACTAAATATATTTATTACCTCTATATAATCACCATTGTGTGTGGGGGTGTGGTGTGAGAAGATTGATCTTCTTAACAAATTACAGTATGCAATCAGTACTGAACTATCATCAGCATTTGACCAACATCCCTCCATTTCCCTCTTCCTCCAGCCCCTGGCAACCACCATTTCACTCTCTGCTCCTGTGAATGTGACTGTTTTCGATGTCTCATACTAGTGAGATCATGCAGCATTTCTTTCTGTGTCTTGTTTATTTCGCTCCGCATAACGTCCTCCACTTTCATCCATGTTGTCGCAAATGGCAAACTTTCCTCTCTTTTTAAGACTGAATGATATTCCATAGTATTTTTATGCACCACATTTTCTTTATCCATTCATCTGTCAAAGGACATTTAGGTTGTTTTCACATTTTGGCTGTTATTAGTAATACTGCAGTGAGCATAGGTGTGCAGGTATCTCTTTGCAATCCTGATGTCAGTTCCTTTGGATTATACCTAAATATTTCTATTTTAAATTATTTTGGGGGAACAGCTACACTGTTTTCTATAATTTACATTCCTACTAGCAGTGTACAAGGGCTCCCTTTTCTCCACATCCTCACCAACACTTCCCTTTTGTCTTTGATGTTAGCTACCCTAACAGGTACCAAGTGATAACCTCACTGTGGTTTTGATTAGCATTTTTCTTATGCCTAGAGATGCTGAGTACCCTTTCATGTGCCTGTTAGCCATTCAAATTTTTTTGAGGAGTTGACTGGTTAGGTTCTTTGCCCATTTAAAAATTGGGTTACTAATATTTTGGTGTTGAGTTGTATGATTTCCTTATGTATTTTGATATTAACCCCGTATTGGGTTAATTTAGTATGTGAATTACATCTCTATAAAGCAGTTATACTCTGCTTTTAGATTAATTGATCCATGTTGGGTACACCACTATGAAGAAAATATATTGGTGATGAGTTCTGTTGAGGAATTTTGAAAAGAAGGAAGGATTTAGAAAAGACTCTTCTTTTAGTATAAAAACATGGCAATTTTGGGCTAAGTGACTTTCTGCTAGAAAGAGACCTTGGGCTGTAGAGGAGTAATTGGGTCAGAGAGGTAAAAAAAGACAAGCAAGTTCAATGAAATCAGAAAGGTCTGGGTTCAAATTTCAGCATGGCTGAAGTATCCCACCTAGCTAAGCCTCACCTTAATTCTTTTAAATGGAGTGGTCTGAGAAAGATAGATATGAAGTGCTTTAGTATCGGTTCTGGTAGATGTTTTATCGCAATAAATGGTAATGTTATTATAACATTTAAAGAAAAAATAAAAATAAATATTCAGATAGATGTACCCTTTTGGACCCAGTTATTTACCCATATTTACAACACAAAGACTATTTCTGCTGAACTGAATTAGAATATTCATATTTTAAATATTCTGGTTGGGTGCAATGGCTCATGCCTGTAATCTCAGCACTTTGGGAGGCCAAGGCAGTAGGATCACTTGAGGCCAGGAATTTGAGACCAGCGTGGGCCATATAGAAAGACCTTCCCTCTGCAAAAATTAAAAAATTATCTGGGTATGGTGGTGCATGCCTGTAGTCCTACTCAGTCCAGGAGGCTGAGGCAGGATTGCTTGAGACCAGGAATTTGAAGTTGTGTGAACTATGATTGTGCCACTGCACTCCAGCTGGGCAGCAGAGCAAAACCCTGTCCTATAAAAGTAAGTAGACATTCCAAAAGGAAACAAGCAAGACCTTTGATGAATGTAGATTATATATTATATGGTTGACAGCTTCTGAATAAGTTAATAAAATATAGAAGAAATGCTTCTAAAACAATTAGCCATCAAATAAGAGCCTTCTCTTACTCAGTCCTACAAAAAATATGGAGTAAAGACCTCTATTCTGTCTTCATAGTCACTCACTTTAACTCAGTGAGTATCAGTGAATACAACCTCAAACTCTTGGGCTTAAGCGATTCTCTTGCCTCAGCCTCCCAAGTAGCTGGGACTACAGGTGCCCGCCACAATGCCTGGTATTTTTCTATTGCAGTTGTCATTGTTGCTTAGCTGTCCCGGGCTGGGTTCGAACCTGCCAGCTTTGGTGCATGTGGCTGGAGGCGTAACCACTGTGCTACGGGTACTGAGCCTGCCAATTGTTTATTTACAGCTCCCATCATGCCCATACCAAGCATTCCCAGATAATCTTATCAATATGACTGAATCTTCACTCTTCAGCCTACTTTCTCCCAGTAGGCTTCACCTTACTCAGGGAACCGACTCTGCTCACACCTCAATCTCAGACTTCTGGGCTCCAGAACTGTGAGGCAATAAATTTCTGTTGTTTAAGCGACCCAGCTTGTAGTACTTTGTTACAGCAGCCCTCACAAACTAAATAATTTTTTGAAGTACTATGTTTGCTTCAAAAGTGGGCACCAATGTGATTTCAGAGACTCAATCTGGTCTTAGCCTATAGTTGCAGGCTATATCAATACAAATTTACCTAATACTCAGCCAGAACTTCTTTCCTGTTTTTGTTTTTGTCCCCACCCATACCTTACCTGAAAGTCCTCTCTAACCTTCATCAAGATTGTCTTAATCCTCTCTCCAGCTTGATGTCATCTTGCTGTCCTCAGAATCCCTAATGACAGTTTGTTCCTCCCTTATCATTATCTTAATATAATCTGCCTGGCATTACTCGGATACTTTTTTATCCTTTTTTTCTCAGAGCATAAGCTTCTTGAAAAAGTTTATTTGTATGTTAGTTTTCTTGCAACATTCCTCTTCCAGCATAAAACTTTGCAGATGATAATATGTATTGACACTTAGACATCTGTTGTGAAATTGTTGCATTATTATATTTTATCTGAAATGTTATGTAATATGATCTAAAATGTTACATATTTTTATAATCAGAAATTCAGTTGTCACTATGTCTGATGAGAGCCTGCAAGCTGATCTTTCCCTGCTAATCTTACAATGACTCTGCTCAAAACAATAAGATCTCCCAAATTTTTATGACAAAAGGAAACTGAGACATAAATGTCAGTAGAAGACCCAAAAATACTCTCAGGTTCTACATGGAATGAGAGAATGCATGTATTTTTACATATCCTGGGTCAGATGGTTACCTCTCATTGCTGAGAATTCACTGGCTGAAGTTAGTCCAAGTTACTCCTCCTTCCCAAGGCTTCCAGAGCAAGGACATTATCTGACCTTTGAGCAAACAACCCAAGGGAAACTGCACAGTCACCAATGAATCATGGATGATGTTTTAAAAAGCCCCAACCAACAGCTACAAGAGGGACCTTACCTAATAAATGCAAACATTGTAACCTAGTTGTTTGTACTCTCACATTAATTTGAAATAAAAATATAAAAAGCCCCAACCAACTAGGTATGATATTAAACAGTACAAGTAGAAAAGCAGGGGTGGGGTTGAAAACTCCCTCTCCTACAAGACTTCTCTTGTAGTTACAAAGATCTTGTTTGTGTTCTAAATGCTATTTGGGGCTTTAATAATCCAGAACTATGTGAGTACAGACTTGGCTAGATTAAGGCCCATTGTTTTCTCCTGGCAATTGCTGTTTCTGGTGATGAGTGGGGGAGCCAGGTAGGATGCCTGCCACAGAAGCACATCTGGAATGAGAAGAAACCTGCATTTTACTTGCATCTCAAAGGCAAGCTTTTGCCAGTAAAGTAATTTCAGGATCAGGCAGAACCATGGAACACTAAAAGGAGAGTGAGCTCAAGGACCAAATGTCCCTGTGGGTCTATGCACCTGGTCACGCCTCTGGGTTTGGAGCTGAGTTTGAGACTCCATGTTCTTCACCCACTCGTTCAAGAAATCTTTATTAGCTGGGCATGGTGGGTGGGCCTGTAATCCCAGCTACTTGAGAGGCTGAGGTGAGTGGATTACTTGAGACCAGGAGTTCAGGACTAGCCTGGGCAACTTAGTGAAATAAAGAAATAATTATTGAAATATTGAAATAGTTATTGCAACAGATGTGTATAAGGTAAAACACACTTTAAATACTAATGTTGGAAGATACACTAAATGAGGAGGAATGCCCCTAAAGCAGATATAGATTTGGCAAAAATAAAAAACCCAGGCATCCTGTGCTTCCTGGTGAAATTGTCCCAAATATCCCTTGCTGACTTCTTGTTTTTATTGGGCCACACTCCATCTGCTCTGGTCTGAATGTGTCTCCCCAAATTCCTATGGTGAAACGTAATCATCGATGTGATAGGAAGTGGGGCTTTTAGGGGGTGATTATGTCATGAGACTGGGGCCCTCATGGGTGGGATTAGAAGCCCTCAAAAAAGGGCTTGAGAGATAGTGGGTTTGCTCCCTTGTCGCTCCTCTGGGTGAGAATGCAACAACAAGGTGCCATCAGTGAGGAACAGGGCCCTCACCACATCCTGAACCTGCTGGTGCTTGGACTTCCCAGCCTATCAGCCAGAAATTCCTATTATTTATGAAGGACTCAGATGCCCTCCTTTCCCCTTACTGTCTCTCCTTTCTTCACCTTGCTTCTTTCTGTAGATTCTTGAAATGTCCTCTCTTCTTACCTCCCCAGTACTCACCTTTCTAGATCACGCCTGCCTCCTGCCATGCCCCCTCCATTCTCTCCCTCCCACTGCCTCCTTCAGCGCTGCAGGAAGGCTTGAAACTTGACTTCTACAGGGCCTGATGTCTGGGACTACGTAATAGCTGGTGTTCTCATGGTGACTCAGGGCCACTCGGCTGTGAAGAAGCTGTAAACAAGTGTGGCTTTTCTGGCGCCCCCTTATACTGCAGGCATTCTTTGCAGTTTTAAGGAGCCATGGCCCCTTTGCCATTGACAGCATTGCACTATTTGGCTAAACCACAATGTGCCCCCATAACTCAACACTGAGGTTGAGACTTGTGCTAACTTCATGTTTAGAAGGGATTAGAGGGGTAGGGAATACCTCCTACTGCTTTCAAAGGAACACTTAGGTATCCAGGCCACAGAAGGGACCCTGCTCAGAAACCGTCTCAGTGAACTTGGTGGGGGGAGGAGGGGAAGAGAAGGAAGAGAAAACAGGGTGGAGTGTGGGGAGGAAGAGAGGGAGGGAATTGGGCAGAGCAGGGAAGTCAACCTGAGCAAACATAGCAGCCTGAGTGTGCCCAGGGCCAAAATGCTGAGCAAGTTCATTCCTAGTCAGTGTGGTGGTCTGGCTTGCCCGCCCCCCCCGGTTTTTTCCTGGCATTTTCTGCCTCTCCCTCACATTCTTGTTTGGAAATATGGGCCTGCTGCATGGACACCCTCAATGTCTGGATTATGGGCCCCCCTTCCAGCCCCGCCTGCACCTCAAGTTTTGCTCTGACTACGAGTCCTTCGGCTGCTGTGACCAGCACAAGGACAGCCGCATTGCTGCTCAGTACCAGGACATCATGGAGTACTTTGATCTGAAGAGCCATGAATTGTGTGGAGGTTACATTAAAGATATCCTTTGTCAGGTAGGTCTGAGCCTAACCCTGAGGGAAAGTGAAAAGTGCTTTCTAGCCCCAGAAGTTTGGGGTGCTGGGCTGCATGGTATGGATTCTAAGGGGAGGGTATTTTTAGCACCCAACCCTTTCTTTTTTATTTTTTGTAGACACAGGCTGTTATGTTGCCCAGGCTGGTTTCAAACTGATGGCCTCAAGCAACCCTCCTTCCTTTGCCTCCCAAAGTGCTGGGATTATTGGCGTAGCCACTGCACCCAGCTCACCCTGTCCCTTAAAACCTCACCTGCCAGGTGCCTCCCCGTGGAGCTGTGGGTTCTGGACAACTGAGGTTTCCACATGTTCCCCAAACTCTCCCTGTGGGGTCCTGCTGAGAAGAATGGGAGGGATGTTTCCATGGAGCTCTCAGAGCGGCCATTGTTTATATTCCCTGGGCAGTGCTCGGAGAGTTGGGCACTCATACCTGTGGCATTTACCAGATGTATAAGGGAGGGAGAGGTGGCATCTGCTGGGGTCCAGTCCTTGCTTGTCTGAGTGATTTGTCACTGAGATGGTAGCAGCAGGGGCTAGAGGGGATCTTCTCAGAGTGTCTGCCAAGCATTTCAGAACTGTATGAGAGAGCCTCAAGCTGCTGAGTACAAGGACTCACAGAGCTCCTGCTTCTCCTGGCTCTCCAGCTGCCAAAATCCACATCCCTAGGAGGCATTGCCTTAGTTGAGCTCAGCCTGCAAACATGATGGGTGTGAGAGGTCTGCACTGGAGAGCTGCTGAGAGAGGCTACAGGGGGAGATGCACCCTAATTATGTGCTGGGGGTGAGAGACAGGAAGTACAGGCAGATTTTGACCTGAGACCCTCCTGGGGGCTCAGTGCAGTTACTTGGTTATGTGCCCATCTCCTTACGACTCCCGTTGCCCCTGTTCCAGAATGCACTGGCTGCCCCAACTCCCCGTGCAGGCTAGGGAGAGGTTAACTGAGCTTCCCAAGAACTATAGCTGACCCTGGCACAGAAGCCAGCCACCTGGGAGGCACTGCCGCAGGCTGTACGCTCTCATCTCAGGCACCAGCTCTTGGCTGTTTGCTGGAGACTTCACCATTTTAGCAGAAGTTGAGCTTTTATGAGTAGCACTGACACTGAGATCTTCCCTGGTAAAATGTCTCTCCCTCCGTCTCCCCTTTGGTGTGAGACTTCAGAAAGCCAAAGTCAGCAGTTTTCTTGTTTTAGGAATTTGAGGAATAAGAATAATTTCAGCCAAACAACCTCACAGACATCTATTTGATAAAATTTACAAGGCCCACTTTCTTCCCCTCTCTGTGTGACATGTACCCAGCAGCGATTCTGCAGGCAGTTATGTGTATTATGACCCCCCCACTTTACTGATGTGGAGTCTGGAGTTTTAAATGGCTCACCCAAGGTCTAGTCCTGGGGCACTAGATGCTCACACTCCACATCTTGTGCCCTTTTGCTCACATTGTGCTGAAACATGGTAGCAGCAGTTCTGGCTTGTGTGATGGTTTTCTGAGCTCCTTCGGCACCCTTAGAAACTTGGTGCATTTTTCTCACTGCTGCACCCCCACTGCAGAGAATAGTTCCTGGCACAGAAAAGTCTCAATACTAAAGCTGCATAGCAGAGACTCTTCTTGGACCCTGATTTTTTCATCCTTATAGAAATATTGGCTTAGTAACTGAGCTAATTGGGTAGAAGCAATTCTGCAAACTCTAAACAGCTGCATAAGAATGTGCTCTGGTGGTGATGAGTTTTCGTAGACCCCTTGCTTATCTCCCCTGGTATTTCATCCTTATTTCAGGACACTTGAAAAATGTCCCCTTAATACAGGTTTCTCCCATTCAGGGCTGAGCAAGGACCCCCTCCCAACCCCCCCCCATTTCCCAGGCCGGGGCAATTTTGTGAAGGGAATGCCCTGATATTTTGCCCCACGTGGAAGGGACTATATCCATTCATTTGTTAAACTGTGTATACCCCTAGACAAAGGACCCATGTGGAGACTCTGACTTGGGTCTTTCCCTTTGCCAGAAGCCCTGGTGCTTTTTACTGCTTTCTGGCTAATATATCCTGTCTTACCACTGATTTGTGGTCCGTGGGTTCATTCTTTGAATCCCAGAGACCAAGGACCAACTGAAGAAAGAAATTCCAGTAACACCCTCACAATCCTCTTTGTTAGCAGCTCTGAAAAGTATCTAAACAGAAACAGCCTAAGGAGAGCTGGGCTCCTGAAAATGAAGAGCTTGCTCTGCAGTCTACATTTGGGGGAAATAAGAGTGAACAGAGAACTCACATATACATGAAGAATACTGCTGGTCCTTCAGTGGGAGCGGGAGGTGAAGGGGAGGGCTCTGCACAGGCCAGCTGGCTGTGGGGGAGCCCTCAGTGATCAGAAGGAGGCAACTGGGCCCATGGACTCCACTCTGCTCCACGGCCCCAAACTGTATCTTTTAAACTAGTGATTTTCAAATAGTGTGCTGTGAAAAATTTAAAGATCATTAATTAAATTATTTTTAAAAGAAGTTCAAAGAACTGTAAGTATATCCTTATTTTTACTTTTTTTTTTTTTTGGTTAACATAATTTAAGTGAGCTGAAGAAGTTTAGCTATAGGTTCAAGTGTGCCATGAGATAAAAAAAAAAAGCTAGAAAAACACTGCTTTAAACCCTTCTTACTTGTCTACTCTGTCTTTTATCACTTGGGAATTGCTTGTCTGTCCCTAATATTCTATTTTCCTCCCAAAGGAAAGCAGAAACTCTTTTGGGCATGTAGTCCTCAAGAGTTTGTGTTAGGAGCAGTCACATCGCCCTGTTTTCATTATTCAAGTGTGCATAGCTCTCAGCATGGTATTTTGCATACATTAAACACTTACATGTTTTAAATAAGCAGAAAAATAGCTAGAGACTTAATTCCTGGGAGTGGTACATTGAATGTCCATTTTGGCACTCTTATTTTTAATTGTAAAATATTTCAAAACTATGGAAAAGCACAGAAAATTAAATAACACAGTATGTCCAGTGCCCAGATTTAACAAACATGAAACTTTTGCCAGATTGCTTCAGATTTGTATAAAGAAATGACATGTTACAGATACAGTATTTATAGGAGAAGGAAAGATTGTGAAATTTGGTAGCATTGCCTTTGATAAAAATATTCATTCATCATTTAGTAAAACTAAGTGTCAAGACTTAAGCTGAAATGCTAGTGACAGTGCAGGGAACGAGAAAGGTCTGCGTGCGTGTGTGAGCATGCATGCGCGTGTGAGCATGCATGCCCGCGTGTGTGAGCATGCGTGCGTGTATACGTGTGTCCGAGCGTGCGTGCGTGTATACATGTATGTGTGTGCGTGTATACGTGTGTGTGCGTGTGTGTGCATGTGTACATGTGTGTACGCACCTGTGTGTGTGTTTTTCTTCTTTCCAGGACCATTAACCCAGTAGAAACTTTAGGTCAAGGAGAAGAGAAGTCATTTAGCAGCAGTTGGTAACAAAAACTCTAGAATCCTGATTTTGTTTTTCTTAGACCCCTTTTTCTTTCTGCTTACTCAAAACTTGAGGCAGGCCGCACCGTGCCCAGTCTGACCGCTGAGGTTGAGTTTCCTTTTCTTGTCCAGGAGTGCTCACCCTATGCAGCCCACCTCTACCATGCTGAGAACCTGCAGACGCCCCTGCGCAACCTGCCCGGTCTCTGTTCGGACTACTGCTCTGCATTCCATTCTAGCTGCCACTCTGCCATCTCCCTGCTGACCAATGACCGTGGCCTCCAGGAGTCCCATGTGAAGGATGGCGCCCGCTTCTGTCACCTCCTCAACCTTCCTGACAAGGACTATTGCTTCCCCAATGTCCTGAGGAACGACCATCTCAACCGCAACCTGGGAGTGGTGACCCAGGACCCTCAGGGCTGCCTGCAGCTCTGCCTGACCGAGGTGGCCAATGGTCTGAGGAACCCGGTCTGCATGGTCCATGCTGGGGACGGCACTCATCGCTTCTTTGTGGCTGAGCAGATAGGAGTGGTGTGGGTTTATCTCCCTGATGGGAGTCGCCTGCAACAACCCTTCTTGGACCTCAAGAACATCGTGCTGACCTCTCCGTGGATTGGGGATGAGAGAGGCTTCTTGGGGCTAGCTTTTCACCCCAAATTCCACCGCAACCGCAAGTTCTATATTTATTATTCATGTCTGGTCAAAAAGAAGGTAGAAAAAATCCGGATTAGTGAGATGAAAGTTTCTCGTGCTGATCCCAACAAAGCTGACCTGAAATCAGAGAGGTGAGACACAGTTTTAAGAATCTGCAACTTTGTACTAGCTTAAGAAATAATGCCAGTCAGTTCCCTCGAGATGAGACAGAGGCAGTTTATGAGTCTTGGGGCACTAGGTCAAATGTTGAGAAAGGGGTTGTTGTTGATTGAGGACTGCCCATGAGTCAAGGTTGTTCATGGGGTACAGCCACCACCTCAGAGTTACTCTGTTTAAAACCAAGCTTGCTTGTCTTTACAGAGGGTGAGCAAGGGCCAGCAGCCATGTGGGTTTGAAGAATGATAATAGATAATACCACGATATTAAATTTAATAGCAGTCTCTGATTATTGTGTGGCTGTCGATCCCAGACCCTTTATCTGGGAGATTTGGCACCTGCTCAGATGAGGATTCAGTTCTAACTGGCCCTCAGCTCATGCTCTTGCCACTCTACAACCCTGCCTTTTTCCTTCTTCTTTCTGCCTTGTCTCTTTTCCCATTACAGACAGGTTAGAGGATTGGAAAGGGCATGAAGAACTGACAGACTAACCCCTGCTAAGTTTCTCAAAAGAAAGGATGGGGAGTTTTAATAAAGCAGAGAGTCCTGGGGGAGGCTGGTTGTTACCCTGGCTGTGTTTACACAGCTCAGGAAGTCATGGTATAAAGGAAAAATAATCCATGCAGGAGTTGGAACAGGGATCAGGGGCCATCTCAGAGCCCCAAAGCTATTTGCTTTGTGGTCCTTGGAGATTTGGAATTGAGTATTGGCTGGCGCTTAGCAGATCTTGGTGGCTCGAACCAGCCATTTCTTGGTGTCCCGAGAGGATGCAGCTTCAGCTTGTGTCAAAGCTGAGCACATTTTTTTTTTTTCTTTCCTAAGAGTCATCTTGGAGATAGAAGAACCAGCTTCAAATCATAATGGTGGGCAGCTTCTTTTTGATGTAGATGGCTACATGTACATATTTACTGGGGATGGAGGACAGGCTGGGGATCCCTTTGGCAAGTTTGGAAATGCTCAAAACAAGTAAGCTGCATGGAGACCAGGCCCCTGCTTCCTCAGAGTGAGTCCTTGGTGTAATGTTTTTGTGAAAATGAAGTCAAACCCAAATCACATACTGCAGAAGATGGAATCCCCTCCAGTGAGGCAAATGGAAGCAACACTTGGTTTCATATCCTATAAATTTCAGACATAGTGCACTTTGGAAGTTAAAAGGAGAATTAAGAATTCTGAATTTTTGTTAGCCATCACACTAATCATTCAATTCAATTCACCTCAATAATATTGAACTCTGAGTTCCACACACTGTGCTAGGCCCTGGAGATGCTTGGGAAGTTAGATAATGAGAGCTAATATGTATTGGGTGCTTGCGGTGTGCCAGGCATCTTTCTAAATATTTTACATGTATTTGACAATGTAATTCTAATTACCTTCAAGGGCGGGAATTTTTATCTATTTTGTTAATTGGTATATTGCCAGCACTCAGAACAGCGAAGGATTGGAATTTTGGGGACTTCATGATTGGAAAGAGCACTTAGAACAGTGCCTGGCACAAGGAATTCACTCCATAAATACACATGGAATGAATGAATAATGCTAGGTTTGGCTATCATGATATCCATTCTACAGACAAGAAAACAGAGGGACAAAGGTCATACAATGAGTATGTGGCAGAACCAAATTCTCACTAAGACAATATGGTATCAGAGCCCAATGATGCTGTATTGTCTAGATGAAGGTCATGTGGTCCTTCTGCCCTTTGCACCCAGTAAGCACGTGGCTCCTGTTGTTCCTCGTAATAAATACATCAAGATTAAAAATCATTCAAAGCTTACATCTGTCAAATAGTTAGTATGATTCATGCATTGCATGCATTAAGAGATGCATACTCAATAACTCATTTGACAGTTGTATCACAACCACACCTCAAGGTCGTGTTACTCTCCCCTGCTTTACAAATGAGGAAAGTGAGGGCCAGAGAGCATAGTCACTGGCAAAGTCTCTTAGTCTCAAAAGCCTCTGTTCTTTTTACTGATCATATTGCTGAATAAACAATAAAACCATATTCTTTAAAAAATATATAGTATTGGGCGGCGCCTGTGGCTCAGTCGGTAAGGCGCCGGCCCCATATACTGAGGGTGGCGGGTTCAAACCCGGCCCCGGCTGAACTGCAACCAAAAAATAGCCGGGCGTTGTGGCGGGCGCCTGTAGTCCCAGCTACTCGGGAGGCTGAGGCAAGAGAATCGCTTGGGCCCAGGAGTTGGAGGTTGCTGTGAGCTGGGTGAGGCCACGGCACTCTACCAAGGGCCATAAAGTGAGACTCTGTCTCTACAAAAAAAAAAAAAAAAGTATAGTATTAGACCAAATCAGAGAGAAACCATCTTTATCATTAAAATAAAAAATTAAAGATACAACTTGCTCAGGGTCACATGGAGCAGGATCACATCAAACTTCTGTTTGTTAGTTCTCTTTGAGCCAAAAATGGGGACGTCTTAACATCTTGTATATATTTAAAGGAAATAGTAAGTCTTGTCTCCTCCCTACGATTGCCAGCAATCTCTTGGCATCAACTATGTGTTGGCCCTTCTGGGATGGTCTAGTCCAGTCCTGTGCCTTTACTTAACCATTCCTGTTTCTTGGTCTTTCTTTCAGAAGTTCCCTGCTGGGAAAAGTGTTAAGGATTGATGTGAATGGGGCAGGCTCAGATGGCAAGCGGTACCGAGTCCCATTGGACAATCCATTTGTTTCCGAGCTAGGGGCCCACCCTGCCATCTATGCCTATGGGGTCAGAAACATGTGGCGCTGTGCTGTGGACAGAGGGGACCCCATAACACACCAGGGCCGAGGCCGAATGTTCTGTGGGGACGTGGGTCAGAACAGATTTGAAGAAATTGATCTCATCGTTAAAGGCGGGAACTATGGCTGGAGAGCAAAGGAAGGGTTTGAATGTTATGACAAAAAACTTTGTCACAATGCCTCTTTGGGTAAGTAAGAAGATCCCTGGGTGATTTCTTGAATGAGTTGAGTGGGTTGGAGGTGTGTCCTCAGTGTCCTGCTCTCGTAGGTTGTTTGAATGGTGCTTGTTTGTACCTTGTGGAACAGCACTTCCCTGAGTGGTCCTCCAGCCACTGGCACCAAAGACACCTTGGCAGTGGTGGTTAAAAAGTAGATTTGTACGGTCTATCTCAGACTTAGTAAATTTTAATTCTAAGTTGATTGGGAAAATAGGATTGACCTAGATGCCTATATTTTAAATAAGTTGCCCACATGATTTTTAGGTATTCTATTTTTGAGAACAGAGCACAATTGGTGGCTGTATGTTTTCATGTATTTCCCAGTAGGGACAGCGTAGTGAAATGACAGTTCGGAATTTCAGTGTTCTGATTTTATCACTATTGCTTATTCTCTTTTGTCCTGTAAGTTACGGATCAGTCTTAAAGACCTTTGCAAGTATTTGCCATATCAACCTAGGTGGAAAACTTAATGTGTGGATTTCTAGGTGGAAAACTTAATGTGTGGATTTCTGAGTCTTTACCTCACAGATGGGGGAAATTTTGGCTTCCCCTCTGCCTGCAGATCACTCAACGGTCAAATAGGAAGCTCACGCATATTGTGGCTGGTCTATTGAGAACAATAAAGATTTTTCTTTATTCACTTGAATGCCTATCTGCTGAAGACCGAGAGATAAAGTGTTCTTCACTGATTCAGGCAACTGCATTAAAAAGACCCCTTCTTCTTCCTTGAAGCTCCCAATTTTGGGCATGACACGCACTCTCTTTCCTTGCTCTGGACAGATGACATCCTGCCCATCTATGCATATGGCCATGCCGTGGGGAAGTCAGTGACTGGAGGATATGTCTACCGTGGGTGTGAATCCCCAAATCTCAACGGCCTCTACATCTTTGGGGACTTCATGAGTGGGTAAGGAAGGGCTGATGTCTCCTGTGCCTTTCTTATTTTAACAGTTTTATTGAGGCATAACTTACACATGGTGAAATATAATCTCTTTCTTTTCTTTTCTTTTTTTTTGTTTGAGACAGAGTCTCACTTTTTTGCCCTCAGCAGAGTGTCGTGGCATCACAGTTCACAGCAACCTCAAACTCTTGGGCTCAAGTGATTCTCTTGCCTCAGCCTCCTGAATAGCTGGGATTATAGGCGCCCACCATAACGCCTGGCTATTTTTTGATTGGAGTTGTTATTGTTGTTTAACAGGCCCGGCCGGGCTCAAACCCGCCATCCTCGGTGTATGTGGCTGGTGCCCTTATTCACTGAGCTACAGGTGCTGAGCCCAAAATATAATCTCTTAAGGGCACAGTTGTATAAAGTTTTATAAATGTATAAACTCATATTATCATAACCTTATCAAGATATAGAATATTTCTATCACCCTAGAAGGTTCCTTTTTGCTTATAGCCTGTCAGTACCATCCCCCCACCACACACACCAGCCAGAGATAACCACTTTCACATTAGTTTGGTTTCTGGAACTTTATATATATTAGTAAGTAATCATAACGTATGCACTCTTCTTTTTGCGCCTGCCTTCCTTAATTCAGTGTCGGTGAGATTCATCAATGGTTGCGTGTCTCTTTTATTGCTTTTAAAAGATTTCAGTCATATGACTGTTCCATAGTTTATTCATCTACTCTTCATGTTGTTGGTGGATACTTTGTTTCCAGTTTTGGATCATTGTGAATAAAATGGCTATGATCTTTTATAGTTTTCAATGTGGATGTCTTAGATGTTTAAGGATTTCATACTTTTTGATGCTGTGGAAAATATTATTTTGTTAACTTTCAGTTTCTGATTAATTGATAGTATGTACCAATTTTCAAATATTGAGCTTATATTTGGCAACCTTGCTGAAATCCTTATTCATACTGATAGATTTTCTATAGATTCTATTAGATTTTCTGTGTAGAAGATCACGTTGTCTGCCAACATAGACACTTTTACTTTTTTTGAATTGGAAACCTCTTATTATTATTTTTATTGGCTTACTGCTCTAGCTTAATCCTTCAGTACAGTGGTTAATAGAATTGCCATCATATTAGTTTTGTGTTATTGTGTGAATCACACCAATATGATGTCATTTGTAGGTGTTTTGTGCTTCTTCTTTATTGGGCTGATGAAATTGCCTTCAGATCCTAGTGTTCTGAGAATGGGTATTAGGTGTAGATGTTGAATTGTCAAGTGCTTCTTTGTGTCTATTTAAAGAATCGTGATTTTTTTCATTTTTCATTTCTTAATATGGTGAATTTCATTGATTGATATTTTAAATTATTAATGAAATCTTGCATTTCTGGGATAAATAGCACTTGGTTCTGATGTATTATCCTTTTTATATGTACCTTGATTTGATTTGCTAACATATTGTTTGGAATTTTAAAATCTATGTTTGTGAAGGAATAGAGGCTATAGGGGTATAGTTTTTCTTCATTGTAATATATTTGCCATATTTTGGAATCAGGGCAAATCAGGCTCTATAAAATGAATTATCTTTTTCAATTATCTGGAAGAGTTTTTGTAAAATAAGTACAGGGTGGCCATAACGTTTGTGTGCAATTTAAATTAGACACATATTTTAAACTGCACACCAACGTTGTGGCCGCCCTGTGTTACTTCCTCCTTGTGTGCTTCTTTCTTCTAAGAAAAGCCCTCTGGGACCGAAGGTTTTCATGTGGGAAAAATTTTAACTATAAATTCAGTTTCTTTCATAGGTATGTACTATTCAGTTTATTTCTTTCTTTCTGAGTGACCCTTGAAAGACTGTGCCTTTCAAGGAATTTGGCCAATTTACCTAAGTTGTCAAATTTGTTGGTATCAAGTTGTTCATAATATTCCCTTATTATTCTTTTAATGTCTTTAGAACTATAGTGATGTCACTTACTCTAGATAGAATTGTCCATTTATGTCTTCTTTTTCTTTTTGTATGTTTTTATTCAGTTTAAATATTTTTTGATTTCCCTTTTCTTTGTCTCACATGTTGTTTTCAAATGTGTTATTTTGTTTCCAACTAAAGGAAGATTTTCTGGGGGTCCTTCTGGTGTGGATTTTCACCTCCAGAAGCTTGATTTGGGCCTTTTTTATATCACCATGTCTCCACTTAACTTTTTGAACATAAAGAATATAGTAAAAATCATTATTTTAATGATATTATTTGCTAATTTTAACAACTATTTCAGTTCTCTGTCAGTGTTGACTGATTTTACTCTTTATTATGGGTTGTATTTTTCTCCTTTACTTGCTTAGTAATTTTTGACTGGATGCCGGAAGTTGTTAGTTTATTTCGTAGGTACTAGATGTTTTTGTATTTCTGTATTTTTAATTTTATTTTATTTATTATTTTTTAGAGATAGAGTCTCACTTTGTTGCCCTCGGTAGAGTGCGGTGGCATCACAGCTCACAGCAACTTCTAGCTCTTGGGCTTAGGCAATTCTCTTGCCTCAGCCTCCCAAGTAGCTGGGACTACAGGTGCCCGCCACAACACCCGGCTATTTTTTTTGTTGCAGTTTGGCTGGGGCTGGGTTCGAACCCACCACCCTTAGTATATGCAGCTGGTGCCCTACTCACTAAGCCACAGGCACTGCCCTATAAATATTTTTTAGTTTTATTCTGGGACACAGTTAAATTACTTGGAAATAGTTTAATAATTTCAGGTCCTGTTATTGGTATTTGTTTGGCAGGACCAAAGAGGTGCTTTTTCTAGAGCTTTCTTTTCCATACAACTGAGGTACAACTTCCCTAGAACTTTACGACTACCCCCATACTATACTATGCCTGACCCCAAGTAAGTGCCAAGCACTTTTTTTTCCTGATTCTTTCCCTTGTTGAGTATACTGGTGAATACTAAGTGTATGGGGGGCTTTGTAGGTCTCTGGAGTTCACTCACTGTGCAGGTTTCTTCTTCGCAACATCTGCCGCCCTGACCTGGTCTTCCTGGACTCCCAGCAGTGTCTTCTTAGCTCGAGGAGTCTTCTTGGCTTTGCCTATTTTTCCCCTAACTGTGTTGGAATTCTGCCAAGGTAGTAAACTGGACCAATTACAAGGCTCACCTTATTTGTTTCCTAGTTCTTGGAGAACACACTCCTACCTGACTAAACTTCCGTGTCCTTGAAGCCATTGTCCTATTGTGCTCAGGCTTTGACTGTTTAAGATGGGGAGGGGTGAATCTGGTTCTTGTTACTCCATCGTCGTTAGAAAGGACATTACTCTTTCATGCTGCAGTTCCTGATTACCGAGATGGGGTAGAGTTGCTAACTGGTCAGGTCCTTTGCTGATACTTACCAGATATTTGGAATTTCATTATTCTTCGTTTTTTTCTCTCATAACCCTCATTCACCACCCTTCCCCCATACATATACTTGGTTCATATGCAGTGATTCTTAACTGAGATAGATTCATCAGGATCACCTGGTTTGGGCATCTCTGGGTCCATAAATCTTTCTAGGTGATTCTAATGAATACCCCTCATTTTCCTAACTTCCTTTCCCTTTTCTTTTAAAAACCTGATTTTAGTTCAGATATGTGATAGACATGATTCATCTATTTGCTACTATATAGATATAATAATAATGGTTATAACAGGTGGCAGTTTTTGAGTCTTTACTATTGGTGTATTGGTGAAATCTTTACATACATTATTTTATTGAAACTTTGCAACTCTCCTGTGTGGTAAATTATGTTATCATTCCCTATTTTACAGATTGGAAATTAATGCTTAGAGATGTTGGATAACTAGCACAAATAAGATCAGTCTTTTACAGTGGTACAACCTTTGCAGGGTACCAAACTCTTTCAATGATAGAAAAATGAGCTTCCCCACTTAAGGCAAGTGGGTGACTGAGCAGCTTTTTGGTTCTTGGGGGGAGGCTACTTATTGATTTGTTAGTGGAAGACCCAGTCCTAGTACTCAAGGATCCCTTATTCTAGGAGAAAAGAATCTGGCAGAGTGCAAATATGGATTCCTAAAATATAAGATTTTATTTTTCATCTAGTCGACTTATGGCTTTGCAGGAAGATAGAAAAACCAAGAAATGGAAGAAGCAGGACATTTGCCTGGGCAGCACCACGTCCTGTGCCTTCCCAGGACTGACCAGTCCCCACAGCAAGTTCATCATCTCCTTTGCTGAAGATGAAGCAGGTAAATGGGGTTATTTGGTTTCTGCTTACTGAGATGTCAGTAATCACAGGTATCTACTGAGCATTTGTATAAATTGTAATTACCGTGTCTGCTATTATCACTGTCACACATTTTTCACCTTATTTAGTAATCACAAAAGCCCCATGATATAATTGTTATGCTCATTTCATCAGTGAGGAAGCAGACTGTGCCAATCTACAGCTTCTTGGTTGAATCGCCCAACTCATTGTGAGGAGCAAATCTATTCTAACCCACAGTGGTAGTAACATGGACAGGGCAAACAGTGGGCCAGACTAACCAGGCAGTGGATGTTTATCCTACTGGTGTTGCCTGGAGAGGTTATCTCTGATGAACACCTCACTGATAGGTCCAGGCTCTTCCCTGGCCCTGCCAAGAGTTTGTGGGAAAAGGAGGTTTAGTTTTTGAGATGTCTGAGAAAAGAATAGTTAGCTATATAAGAGGTTACTCAGCAAACATGCTAGACACACGTTAAGGCCATCGGTGAGCAAACACAGAGAGAGAGAGACAGAGACAGAGAGAGAGAGACAGAGAGGGAGAGACAGAGAAAGACAGAGAGACAGAGAGAGGGATAGAGAGACAGAGAGAGGGACAGAGAGACAGAGAAAGAGACAGAAAGAGGGACAGAGAGATGGAGAGACACAGAGAGACAGAGAGATACAGAGAGACAGAGAGGCAGAGACAGAGAGAGAGAGCCAGAGAGAGATACAGAGATAGAGAGACAAAGAGAGACAGAGACAGAGAAAGAGACAGACAGATACAGAGAGACAGACAGAGACAGAGAGAGACAGACAGAGAGAGCGAAATAGAGGGAGAGAGACTAGACTCTGTAATAAATTTCCCAACATTTTGTAATCAGAAAACAGATTTTTAACTTTAGCTTTGAATAAGTTTTGTTTCATTTTGAAAGATAAAAGTTTCAAATTTTAAATCAATTTTATTTTGTTTTGCACAATGACATTGATCTTTTCGGTATTTGGCACTAGATCTAGCCATGCTTACTCTAAGAGGCAAAGGAGAGAATGGAATGGTCTCTCAGGGTCCCTCCCAGACCTACGGTTCTCAGTAGGTATAACCAGAGCCTTAAAGAGTTCCTAACAATTTGGTTTCTTTCCACTCCATGCCATGGGGTGGCTTCATACCCAGCTAGCTCCGGATCTTCCCTGTCATTTAGCTGATGAATAGATAGAGATGAGTAGAGGAGTAGAGAGTCTTTGGAAAATTCAAGCATTCATAATAGGGAAAAATCAATGTGAGTTCCAAAGTGGAAGTCTAAACATATGAGGAAAGGAGAGAAACCATAGGCTGGCAAGGTGAGGCTCAGTGGAAAGTAGATTGTGTGAAAGCTGCAGCATGGGGGGGGCCTCGCCCCTGCTGGGTGCTCTCCCAGGCACCTGGGGCTGCAGCCCCTTGTGGCTTACCCCTCTTGAGGGGGCCAGAGAAACCCTGGCTCTGGCGCTATGGTTTGCTGTGCTTGCAGATTTCTCACAGAACAAAACAGGCAATTTTTAAGAAAACAGTTAGTGCATCTGGCAAACAACACTAAGTGTCCTTGGCTGAATTTTATGAGGTAAACTTGCCAAGATTTTCCCAAGCCTTTGCCTGAGGGCAACCCTGAAGTCAGTGAAGCAGTTTGCAAAACAAGTGATTTTTTTCTAGAGTTGCTTGCTTTTGTGTTATTTGCTCTTGGCATAGTCCTTCCTTCTTAGAGACATTTTAAAATCTGAATATGATTTCATTATTTTATTATCAGTCATCAGCTTTGGGTAAGTCACTTTTGAATTAGAACCTGAACTCTGCCTCAACTGTGGCTGCAGTTGGCTTACTGAGTTCTGAGAGTTGACAGCTTATGTAAGTAACGAGCTGACTGAGTGCCTGCCCATGCTCAGGTTTGATTGATTGGATTTCTTGAATGTCAGTCAGTGAAGCACTTTCCCAAGAGAGTTAGTCAAATTAATAATGCTTACCTTTTTTTTTTTTTTAAGACAGAGTCTCATTATGTTATGCTGGGTAGAGTGCTGTGGAGTCACAGCTCTCAGCAACCTCAAACTCTTGGGCTTAAGTGATTCTCTTGCCTCAGCCTCCAAGTAGCTGGAACTACAGGTGCCTGCCAGAACACCCGGCTATTTTTTTGTTGCAGTTGTTTAGCTGTCCCTGGGCCGGGTTCTAACCCGCCACTCTTGGTGTATGTGGCTCCCTCCATAACCACTGTGCAATGGGCGCCGAGCCAATAATGCTTACATTTTTGTTTTACATGGTATATCATAGCTTTTTGTTCCCCCCCAAATATATGTTAAAAATAGCAGTTGGACACTACAGGTAAAATTCAAAAATACAGGGTGGAAAGCATATGGCCTGTGGTGACATGTGATTTACACAAACTACAGTCATGTGCAGGGAAAATGCAGCAAGGCAGGGTGTTCTGTTCTCCTTTTAGACCAAGAAAGTCTTTGCATGGTTCGGAGGGGCCCCCCAGTGACAGGTACACATGTATATTCAGGCCCTTGGTAGACAACTTGTTCATCTAATGGTAAATCACTTTGAATGGTGTCTGAGGTTTCCAATCAGACAGAGCAAACTGACTCCAGGATAGGGTGTGTCTTTACTCCTCAGACCTTTTTAGTAGGGGAGGATTACTGTCCCCCACAGATGACTGTAAAGCAAGGTGGAATAAGGTTGTTACTACCAGAAAGGAACAGTGTTTTCTGAGGTTCCAACAGGAGGAAATGAGAAGAAGCTGGGCTCTTTCTAGGGGATACAGCACGGAGCAGGAGGGGTGATTATTGTGGGGTGTGAAAATGGAGAGGAGAGGCTCAGGAGGGAAGGGTCACAGGGAAATAGGGTGAATGAGGAAAAAAAGAGAGTGAGGCTCAGGGGAAACAAGAAGACTATAGAAAAGGCAAAAGAAGGTGACTGACAAATGGTCCTCAGCTTGCAGGTTGCCTGTTTTATGGGGGTTCACAGAGAATCCCTGTCATTGTGAGAGAGGTGGGGAAGGAAATGAAGGTGCATTGAGACGAAGGTTTGGAGAGCAAAGAGATGATAAGGGAGAAGGCTGTTGTCCAATAAACACACACATGCAGTGCAGTGGAGGCCTGGCTGTTAATCAGGTTCTGGGGCTCCCTGCCTTACGTGTTTGTCTCATGTGAAATGTACGTTTTGATTGTTTTCTGTGCATCCTGCTGTGTGTGTCAGCCCTGACTGATGTCCTCTGATAGCCTGTCCATTCCTGTTTCCTTAGGGGAGCTGTATTTCCTGGCCACCTCTTACCCAAGTGCCTATGCACCACACGGATCTATTTACAAGTTTGTTGACCCCTCGAGGTGAGGTTTGGCATGATTTTCTTCCCAGGCGCATTCTCCTCCATCCTGATATCCATGGCAGGTCATAGGAACAGTCCTTACCCCACCCGCACCCCCTAAGAATTACCAAATCTTACCAATGAAGCAAATCCATGCTCCGGATGAACAGCAGTTTGGGCAAACAACTGTACAGAACAATGAATCTATAGAAATTAGGGAATGTTTGGGAAATTGTCTCTTTGCAGTTGGAAATGAGAACTTTAATCCCTTCCCCAATGACCAGATTAGGCCTCTTGGTCCATTTTTTTTTTTTTAAATATGCTTCTGGATATTTCTGTCTGGGGTCATCTAACAACAGGATAAGTATTGCTGCCCTATCTCTATCTGACCTTTTCTGGAATTCAGTGTTTAATCCCTTGGTGAACCCTGTGCTTTTTATTTCTGCTGCTTTACCTACCTCTCTCAGAAGCTAACCAGCCTTCAACGGAGCAGTCAGAAGCTGCCCGTCTGTGAGGTTGTTGAGTCTGGGTCCGGTTATCTTCCCCGGGGAAGGTGATGCCGTGTGTCCCTCCGAGTCTGGGCCATGCACTAGGTTTATCTCAAGATTCTTACGCAGAGCAAGAAATCCTCCCCACGAATTAGCTTACAGATAGACCCACAGAGGAAGACTTCCTTCTGAGGCTGATGTTTCACATATCTAGGTTAGTGTTCAGTAGCCACTGAGGAAATAGATCCAGGCGCTGCTCAGCTTCCTTTTGGCTGTGAGCTTGTGTGGGCTCAGAAGTCCCTGGAAGAGGGTCAGCCCCTGAGGCTGTGTCTGGAGTCCTCTGTGGATGGTGGTGCTCAGATTGCCACGGGGTGGTGCCTTCGGTAGGTACTGAGCTATCTCCACTGCTGGGTCTGCTATGCTTAGGGGCTGGGGCAGCCCCTGGACGTTTAAAGTGCTTCTGGTGGTTAATAATGTCCTGGTGGGGAGGTCTGCTCTTTCCACTCATAGTCTTCCAGTATGAATCCATTTTTCTTTCCTCTGGCACTTTCTTGATTTTGTTGGAGGATAACTTAACTCCCCTCTTTTCTAAGAGCAGCCAAGAGAGGCCACACAGGAAGCAACGGTAAAGCCTTTTCACACTGAAGACCTCTCTGCTCATTCTTCTTTTTCTCAAGGTGACATTTACGGAGTTACGGCTGTGTGCCAGGCACTGTGCTGAGAGCTGTGTGTGCAGGCTGTCATTTAATGCAGACAGAATTCCAGGGAGGCAGGTTAATATCCTCAATCTACAGATAAAGAAACTGAAGCCCCAGGCAAGGCACAGCCAGTGAGAGTGGGCCTGGAGTAGAAGCTCAGTTCTCTGGGGATCAAAGTCATTTCTGCACTACTTATAACTACCCTGAGTCGCACAGGCTCTTTAAAGCTCTATGGCAGCAGACCACATTCTGCTTGTCTTACTTATTCATCTGTCTTTGCACTAAGTGTGTCAATCCCAGCATTCGGAGGGCAGTTGATCAATTTACCCATCGTTTCCCCCTCCTGTCTTTTCCTCCTACCCTTTCTTTCTTTTAAGACTACTAAATACAATGGCTGAGAACATGGACTCTGAAGCCTGGGTTTGAATACTGGCTTTGCCAGTGACTAGCTGTATGACCTGAGGCCTTTTTCTTAGCCTGTGTGGGCTTCAGTTTCCCCTCTGTAAAATGGGGTTAATGATAGTACCCTTCATATACTCATTATGAAGGGTCAATGAGTTAATATTTATAAAGCCTTCATTCATAAGTATTTATGCAATATATGAATTTCCTCTTTTTCCCCCCTGGGGCGGGGGCGATGGCAGTGAGAGACAGAGTTGGAGCAAGGCGGAGAGAAGGCAGCAGGCACTGACTGGGATGTTCCGGCTCCGCTCAGTCCTGTGGCAGTGCTCCGTCTCCGAAGTCCCTTTTATTTTGAAGATGCACTCGGAGGAGAAGCAGTTTAGGAATGAGTGTGCTCAATACCAATTTGAAACTAGGAGATTAACAATCACAGACCCACACAAGAGAAAATCTCAAATTCAAGAAAGGGGAAGGGCGAAGGGTTCAGAACCTTCTCGCCCAATGGGGACAATGCACGGATATGTGGCACACTGCCTGGGTGTAGAACACAGCTGCCGCTCTGGCTTTAACCATTCATGCGTGAACTATATGACCTAATGGTTTGTACCCGGATATTAATCTGGAAAAAAAAAGAATGAATGTGCTACTAGGCAGAGATGCTGGCATTATGTAAGGGCCATGCTGTGAGTTCTAGAACAAATTTTCTTTAAAGGGAATCACTACCACCAGCACCAGCAGCAGCAGCACCACCATCATCGTTGTCATCATTCTCATCCATGGGGCTCTTGTATGTCCTGTTTCAAGTGGGTTTTTTTTTTTTTTTAATTTCATTCTTTATCAGTTATTGACAGTGTGACAGACACACAGCTCTTGTTTAATCTTTGCTATCTCCTTGTGAGGTGAGTCCTATTTGATTCTGTGCCATAGATGCAGAAATTGAGACTCAGCAACATTTTCTTGCCCTCGGTCACCAGGTGAGAAGCCATTCCTGACTAGCACGTGGCTGTGCTCCTCTCAAGGGTTCGAGGCACCCAGGAGTGTCTCTGTTCTTTTCCATCTCCTGAGCTCATAGCAAATTTCCCTCTACATTTACCCCATCCCCATGGATAAATGAGGTCTGAGCCCAATTCTTGCAAATGTATGCCTTCTGGTGACCTTGAAATCCTGGTTGCATCATCAAAGTCTCTCGTATTCTCACCCTTTCTGTCTGTGTTTTTAGGCGGGCACCCCCAGGAAAGTGTAAATACAAGCCAGTAGCGGTGAAAACCAAGAGTGAGAGGATCCCCTTCAGGCCGCTTGCCAGTGAGTTCACATTTGGGTCTTAGGCTCATGCCTTGGCATTGAGGTGCAGGCAGTGCACTCTGTAACCCCCTTGGGTGGGGAGGGGGCCTCAAGATTCTCCCTGGGGGGACTGTTACTTGTAGGCCTCAATCTGTGCATCTCCTGTGCACAGGAGAGTGATTGGGACGGATATTTGCTTCCTTTATTCAGTTGCCACTATTCATTTAGTACGTGCCCATGGCAGGCACTCTGCTAAGCTCTGGGGATACAGCCAGGAACACTTAAAGTCTCTGACCTGCAGGAATTCAGAGTCAAATGGGACGATGATGCAGGCACATAAAGAAATAACATAGCACTGAGGTTCTGGGATAGAAGGATGTCCAGGGCACTGAGAGGGCCCCTAGACTGAGGAATTCTTCCTTGAGATAGAGTGGGAAGTTGGGAAAATTTTATAGAGGAAGGATACTACCTTAAGGAAACTATTTCAGAGTCATGTATCAGTGGAGCGACCCTATTAAAAGATAATATATTTAAATCAAGGTCAATTAAGGGAATTAAAAAGTGTTAATGAAAATAATTATATCAAAGAAGCCTTGTGCAGTTATAGTTTCCTGGGTAGTGTTTCTTACAGCCACTTTCCTGGATTTACA
This sequence comes from Nycticebus coucang, assembly GCF_027406575.1. Classification (NCBI taxonomy): domain Eukaryota; kingdom Metazoa; phylum Chordata; class Mammalia; order Primates; family Lorisidae; genus Nycticebus; species Nycticebus coucang. The sequence goes on from NC_069789.1 coordinate 37,928,059, forward strand.
TTTCTCACTAAATAAATGATTATTTCTCAGAGACAGTCCTGGACTTGCTGAAGGAGCAATCAGAGAAAGCTGCTAGAAAATCTTCCAGTGCAACTGTAGCTTCCAGCTCAGACCAGGCTTCATCACAGAAAGGCTCTGCCAAGAAGCTGGGGTCACCAGCAAGTAACAAGAAAACATTTGCGAAGAAGAAAGCCACGGGGGGTTCCCCAGGCACCCAGGGGAGGAAGCAGAAGAGCCGGAAAGGCCAAAGTGGCAGGATGAGGCCGTTGGCAGAGCAGAGGCGAGCTGGCAGAAGTCTCCCTTGACTTTTTGGTCAGGGTGGCCCAACAGGGTGAGAGAGGAAACCACCTCGCCAAGCACAGGCCGCTGCTGAGGGGGGACAGGCAGAGAGCACTCGGCTCAGGGCCCCATTGTCTTCCTCTCTCTGGGAAATATTGCTGTCTCCTGAGTGACCCAATGCACCTTGTCTGTATGTAGTGCTGCTGCAGGGATGACCGCACCCCACGTTGCCAGTGCCCTTGGGTCATTGTGTGCACCAATCTATAAACCTGCTTGGAATCCCACTGGATGCCTCCATTTTGCCTTGTAGACCTGAAGTAATAAATCCGTGTTTGCTCAAATTGACATGTATCCTTTGATCTCTTGATAACCTGTCTGACCTTAGGAAACTTAGCATGCCTCACTATACCTGCCTAAGAACTGCACTTCACTCTCCTGCCTCAAAAATGCCCTCTCCAGGCCAAAACTCATGAAGTGAACAAGACCAGGGTCAGTTTTGTATCCCTACAACCTACTGTTTGGACTTATAATGCAAGTAGCATAATAAACTTAACCATATTTTATTTGCCTACCTATGATGTGCCAAGTTTATACATTATCTTGAAACCCTGAGATATGCTCCTTATTTATAGCCATATAACCTCCCTTGAAGAGGCAGAGGTTTTAGGAGATTAAATGACTTGACCATAGTGCCACAGGGCAGGGAACAGTTCAGCTGGGCTGAGATCAGTGCTTCCTCTTAATCTGTTGGGCACCTGCCTTCCTGGAGGGCCTCAAATGATTGTGACTTTTGAACTAGGTATGTAAGAAATTAAGAACTAAGAGAGAAAATAATCCCTTTCTTCATCAAGTTCTCTATATTATGCCAAATATCCAGACAGTGGGCAGTTCTGTTTAAGGAGAACAAAAGCATAAGATACCAGGGTTGTTCATTGTAAGGTCATGTGATTACTGCTTTGGATAGGTTTGGATGAACATCTATTTTTTAAGGCTTCTATATAAGCAGATTCCACCTATTTCCTTTAGCTAACCTAACCTAATCCTACCGAACCTCACAGGTTAGCTACCTAACCTAAATCCATCAAGTCTCTCTGATTCTTCGTCTCTATGGAAGATGCCAAACACTGGTCATCGTTTTCTGAAGGTCATTTATAGATCACATCTTAGTCTTTTGCTTTTGCCTTTCTCATAGGGTTTTTTTTTCCCTGCTTACCTACCTTTGTAGCTCTTAAGAATGCTCTATAGGACAGAAATGAACTTCAGGGTCTGTTAGCTCCTTCACAAATGGAAGCTTATTGATTTAAAAGTGGAGGGTGGAGGGCATTAAATCCTGGATTGTTTTGTCGAAAGATGGCTAAAACTCTTGGGTCAACCCGTAGAGATTGAATCCAACCTCTGGCCCAAATGTTTGAGCTCACTTTGCCTCATTTCACTCATATGATTTTTCTTCAAAGATATGAGGCAAAACTAGACTGTTTATTGCTGCTCAATTTACAATTGCCAAAATGTGGAAACAACCTAAATGCCCACCAAATCTAGGAATGGATTAACAAGCTGTGGTATATGTATACCATGGAATACTATTCAGCCCCTAAAAGATGGTGACTTCACATCTTTTGCATTAACCTGGATGGAGTTGAAATTCTTCTTAGTAAAGCATTGCAAGAATGGAGAAGCAAGACTCCATGTAAACATGAAAGAGGTAAAGTCTCCATCTTTCTTTAAGGCTGCATAATATTCCATGGTGTACATATACCACAATTTATTAATCCATTCGTGGATCGATGGGCACTTGGGCTTTTTCCATGACTTAGCAATTATGAATAGGGCTGCAATAAATATTCTGATACAAATATCTTTGTTATGGCGTGATTTTTGGTCTGAACCAAGTGTATGGTGCCCCACCATCATACTAATGTACACAGCTATGGTTTAATGAAAAAAAAAAAAAAATCCAATGTACTCAATTCTGATATGAGGACAATCGATGGTAGTACATGGCTGGGGGAGAGGGACTGGGGGAGTGGAGAGAGGGAAAGAGGGAGGGGGCTCACAGTGTGAACCACTTCTTGGGGGGTGCGACACACTTATAAGAGGAACTTTATCTAACAAATGCAAGCAGTGTAACCCGGTTCTTTGTACCCTCAATGAATGAACAACAACAACAACAAAAACTTGGCACTTTATTATTGTGCTCTGGAATCTGTTAAAAATCTTTTAATACAAAAAAAAAAAAAATATGAGGCAAAAATACAGTCTGGCCTGAAGTGTTTGAGCTGGAGGAAAATGCTCAGAAGTTATGTATCAAAATAAGGACCACACCCACCAAATCCAGGGCATTCTGAATACAGGCTTTGCACAGGAAGGTAGTTGGTGAGTCTAGAGAAGGAAATTAAATGGGACCTCTGAAACACTGGAAGCTGCAGGGAGGGGCAGAGTGTTTCTCTCTGCCAAAGTGGCTTTATTTTCTGAAAGATGTCTAGGGCATCACTGAGGCACAGTAAAGCCAAAATGTGTTCACCATCCTTAAAGCCTAAGGTGTTGAAAGGTTCAGAAAGTTGAAAAATATGCACATCATCGCTCCTCTTAGAGAGCAGCTGGTGCCAGGAGAACGGGGAGAAACAAGGACCAGTAATGGCTGGAGGGAGATGGGATTAGAATGCTTTTCCTTGATGACCAAGTAACTCCCAGTCCTGGGACTAAAGTATTCAAAGATCTGAAATGGCTTTGCCAACAGGCATTCAGTGTTAGTGGAGGGCTGATACTTTTGTAATGATTACAGGTATTTTCTTCCATCAGTGGGTCCTATTTCCTCAAGGCACTCTGGACACCTCACCTTGCAGGAAATAATCGTGACCACAGAGGAGCAAAACGACCAACAAAAGCATGAGGTCTCCAGACCTCAAGTCTTGTGTGCCAAAATAGAAAGTGTTACAGGTGCATCACTCACCAAACTAACTCAATTTAAGAAATACATTCTTTTGCTTTTTGTACAGTTTAATACTATGTTGCGGAGATACTTTATTTCATCTTAACAAATGCAGTACTTACCAAAGTATTGACTCTGGGGTGAGTCAGATATACAAGATGCCCTCTGCCTGCCAGTTTACCTGGTGTGAGTCAGGTTAAGAATTAACTTCAACACAAGGTCACAGGACTCTGGCTCCCCAGACCTGCACTATCCAACAGAAAGGTAATGAGAACTGCAAATGGGAGTCACATGTTATTGAAAATATTTGTTGGTTGCCACATTTAAAAAATACATAATTTTAATCATATGTTTTACTTCAACATATCCCAAATATTATTGCTTCAACATGTCATCATTAAAATATTAAGAATGAGATGGTTCACGTTTTTTGTTTTGGTTCAAAGTCTTCTAAGTCCGAGGTATAATTTTACTTTCAGGGTATCTCAATTCAGACTTAGCCATATTTCAAGCATTCACTGGCCACACGTGGCTTGTGGTTATCTTACACACAGTGCTTTATCACTCTCTGGCTCTGAGATCTGGGAAAAGAAATCTTGAGCTGGTGAAATTAATGTGTTCAGAAAAGACTCCTGGCACTCTCCTCTGGTGACTGTGTAGTCACGCGGCATTCTGGAATTCAGCGGAAAACACCGGCCTTTCAAGCAGCCTGGGGCTGTTTAGTTTCGGTAGTCCCTTCGGAAAGAGGCAGGACCTTGGAGCCGGGCTGGGCTCTGAGGCCCAGGCTGCCACGTGTCAGCCACAGAGCCGGCCGGCGTCCAGGCTACCTTGGCCGCGGGGGCCGCGCTGGCCGCGCTCTCGGCGGGGAAGAGCGCAGGGTAGGGCACCCGTCAGCTTCCGGTAGACGCCGTGGGGAGCGGTGCCACAGCGCCGCCCACCGGCCGCGCCGCGTAACCGCAGGCGCAGCGCCGCCTCGGCCGCCTCAGGCCACTCGCCTCCCGGGTCAGCGCCGCGACCGTGGTCTCTGCTTCTGTAACGCAGGCTGGTCCCCGTGTCTCTTTACAAGCTAGTGGAGCCTTAAGCCCCTATTTCTGATGCTCAGGACCGCAGGTCTCGGCAATACTGGAGCTGCAGAGCAAAATTCCGTCTCCCCGAGCTACCCCTGCTCCGTTTTTCCAGGATTTTGTCGGGTTCCAGGATTTTATCTTCCGGGTTACTTCTAGGATGCTCATTATCGGCACTTCGGTAGGCCTAGGTTTTGACACTGCCAGAGTAACTTTCTCAGTATCACTTTTCTAGTTTGGGGTTTCTATTTTGAAAAAAAGTCATTTTAAATCAGCCAGAGGCCCCAGCGAGGCTCGAACTCGCGACCCCTGGTTTACAAGACCAGTACTCTAACCACTGAACTACGGAGCCCAGCCAGAGCTCAGATTTTTGAAATTCATAGATAATGAAGATAATATTGCTGCAGGTGGCTCTCTGTGATAATAAGTGATCCCATGTATTCATCATCAATGATCATTATGCAAACTATGAATACCAAAGAAAAATGCTTACAGCATGATTATAAATGGAAAAACCTGAACCACAATATCATACATTTGTGATTATAACACACTAAATTATACTTATGCTGTGCATTCAGACAAGAGCTGGAAGGGAAAATGCAAAAATGAAATTAATGTTCTGGTTGTATTATCAGTGGTATGTTTGTGTTGTAATAAATCCTCTGAACTTGTTTCTGTGATAAATTGTTTCTAGTTTGGCACTTCTAGGGAAGTGAGAAGTTACCGGGGTGTCTTTGTTCTCCTAAATTAAGTTATTGGTTCTGAATGAATTAATTTGCTTCAACGTGTATTTATTGAATACTCACACAAGGCTAACTGAGACAGGGTGAATAAGCAAAGCTCTGCTCCTGATTTTTTTTTAATGCTTGGGATCACTATGCTTCATCCTCTTTTGCTTATTGAACCATTTACTGAAGGAATGAGTTCTCACCACAGCCTAATTTGTTTCTGCATGAAGGAGTGAGTGAAGACCATGCTCTCCAAGCACCTGCCCTCCAAGTGTCTCCCTGAACTCTGTTTAGGAGATCTGATAATTAGGTTCCTGTGCTTATCTTAGCAGCACTGTACAGACAGCTCATAACCTTGGAATATCAGTGTCTCACAGCTGTGTTCATGTGGACATGTGGCGTGTCTGGCTGAATGGCATTCATTATTGTGGTGTTTTTGTGTGCCCTCCTGAGAGTGTCAGAGCTTGAATTAGAGCAATGAACAAACATTTGTAAATTTCTTGTTATACTTGGCAAGAGTGGAAGTGAAATCATGTACATGTTAGTCCAAGTTTGTGGGAATAATGCCATGATGAAAATGGCAGTGTACAAATAGATTAAATGTTTTTCTGAGGGGAGAGAAAGAGTCACTGATGAAGAGAGGTCAGGGTAGCCAGTAACAAGAAGGACTGACAAAAACATTGCAACAATTCATCAGATTGTGCATCAAGATTGTTGGCTGACAGTGAGAAGCATGGCAGATCAAGTAAACATAGATTGAGAAACAGGAAAATCTTAACTGAACATCTTGGCCAACAATTCATGGCTTTTGCATCACAACAATGCACCAGCTCACACAGCACTGTCTGTGAGGGAGTTTTTAGCTAGTGAACAAATAACCTGATCTGGCCTCCAGTGAATTTTTTCTTTACCTGAAGATAAAGGAAATATTGAAAGGAAGACATTTTGATGACATTCAGAAAGGACATCAAGGGTAATTCAAGGACAACTCTGATGGTCGTTCCTGGTAAAGAGTTTCAAAATGCTTTGAAGGGTGGCCTAGACTCTGGTGTGCATAGCTTTCCAAGGGGAGCACTTTGAATGTGACTGTAGTGAGAACTGAGATATGTAGTTCTTTTTCTAAGATGAGTTCACAAACTTAATTGTCAGGCCTTAAACCTGTCCCATCCTCCTTATTTGCTGTTTCTACCCAGTACTACTTAGCCTTCTCTTGTACTGGATAATGTGCTAGTATGTTTATTATTCTTCATCAGTCTCTCCCTGCTAGGATATCAGCTCTTGGAGGGTAGAGACTTTTATCTGTTTTACTCCCTGCTGTGTTCCCAGCACCTAGAATAGTGTCCAGAGCATAGGAGATACTCAATAAATGTTGAATGAATGACAGCTATGATAATATTCATTTAACAAATTAAGAGAAAGGAGTAAGCAGGGAAGAGTTTTGAGAACTGTCTTCTCATCGTGCTCCCTTATTTCCACTCCCACTGTTTCTCCTCCCAAGTTGGTTGGTGTTTTGCACCACCCTTTAGTGTTCTGTAGCTTCTCTGGTTTCTGCTTGCCCAGCTTCCCCCACAGTAGTTCTGAGATTCACTGCCCAATGCATGGTTTTCTTCTCTCCTCTGCTCCAGGAACCTTAAGGGCCTTCTTGTACTCAGGGTAAAGACCAAACTCCAATTGTGCAGTCAATTCTGCATACAAACTTTTCCTCCCTCTTAAGTTAACGTGCAGGCTACTTCATTTCTCATCTCACATGGTTCCTTCTGCCTGAAACATCTTAGCTTGATGTATCATGTTGTCTTGGCAATTGCCTTGAAGAAGTGTCTTTATTTTTCATCTCAGAGGTGATTCGAGGAGTGTATTAGTTTGCTAGGGCTGCTGTAACAAAGTACCAAATACAGGTGGCCTATGCAGCAGAAGTGTATTGTCTCCCAGTTCTGGAGGCTGGGAGATGTGGGCAGGGTTGGCTCCTGTGGGCAGTGACAGAAGAACCTGCTCTAGTGTTCTCTCTTTGGCTTATAAATCACCATCTCCTCCACAGGTCTCTTCACATTATTTTCGCTCTATGGATCACTCTGTATCCAGACTTCCCTCTCTCTCTTTCTTTTAATGTGACCGAGACTCCATCTGTTACCTTGGATAGAGTGCACAGGGTAGCTTATAGCAACCTCGAACTTCTGGGTTCAAGCAATCTTCTTGTCTCAACCTCCCAAGTAGCTGGGACTATAGATACCCTCCACCATGCATGGCTAGTTATTTTATTTTTATTAGAGATGAGGTCACATTCTTGCTCAGGCTGCTCTTGAACTCCTGAGCTCAAGCAGTCCACCCACCTCACTCTCCCAGAATGCTAGGATTATAGGTGTGAGCCACCTGCCCAAACTTCTTCTTACAAGGACAGCTGGCATATGGGTTAAGGGTTGCACTAATGACCTTAGTTTAACTTGATTACCTCTGTAAAGACTCTATTTCTAAATAAGGTCACATTCTGAGTGAGGTACTGCGGGTTAGGATTCCAACATAAGCATTTCAGAAAGACACAATTCAGCTTGTATATGTAACAAGGAGGTCAGGCATTAAGTTAGGGCAGAAGAGCAATTAGAGCTTGGATTTCCTTCCTTCCATTCCCTTGATTGGTGTGGCACCCCACCCCCCTTCCCCCAGCACTGATGCCCACCATCCCCTGGCAGCAGGAGGTGGGCCACATAGTCAGAGGGAACCTCTCCTCTCAGTCTCTCAGTTCTAACTCTGAACTGTAGGAAAAAGGACATGAAGATAAGAGGTGAGAGGAAAGATAAGGAAGGTAGACAACTTATAGAGGCTTCAGTTTGCTCACAAGTAGGTGGCACTGGATGAAAAAGTCTGCATCTCTGTGATCATTTTATATTCCTTCCTCCTTCTTTCCCCTTCATCAAGCCCTAGCTCAAGCCCTTTCACTACCTATAAAATGAAGGTGATAATTTTGGCCTATTTCAGAGCGGTTTGAGGGATTAAACACAATAATGAACTTAAAAGTGCTAGGAGGTTGTGAAGTGCCAGAAACAAACATGGAATGGATGGTTCTTCAAAGGGATAAAAACTTACAGTAAAGTATTCATTGTACCCAACAGGTAAGTTTTTAATCCCTCAACCCCCAACCCTCCCTCCCCACTACTTAGTTTCCAATGTTCTTTACATCTCTTTGTGCCCCTGTGTACCCAATGTTTAGCTCCCACTTACTAGTGAGAACATGTGGTGCTTGCTTTTCCTGAATGCAGTGCTTGTTGTAGCCAGGAACCCTGGCTGCCTGGCTGGCAGTCTGGGCTCTTTCCATGGCCAAGGACACAGGAGATAGCTCAGATCCTAGGATCCTGGGGTCAGACACTCTGGTCCCAACTGGTCCTGTCCTCCAGTTTGCTTGGATCCCTGGAGGAGGGGGCTGTAGTGCCCTCCAAAATGACTTGGCACACAGCCCTGCTGCCACCCAAATAAGTGAGCCTTGGGGCAGATGGTGAATATGTCCCTGTCTTGCTTGGGCCCAGTGGAACCCACCCACTTATTCGAGTCATTGTAACAAAGTCTGGCTCCTGGATTTTGGTCCTATTCCACACCAAGCATCCCTCTATTGGATATGTTTGTAATGAGCCGGCCTAACTCGTAGAGGGAATTGTTGGATAGACTTTACCTTTGAGTCTGGGGATAGTTGTGCAACAGCCATGTGGGGCTGTCATTGGGTCAATTAGCAGAGGAACTGGCACTCCTGGTGTATGGTTTGTTCTAGGAGGGAGGAGTCTGGAGATGGGAAGACTGAAGAGAAGGATGGAGAAAATGTACCCTGACACTAATCACTTTAACAATTGACTTGCAGAATTAACTTTGTGTCTTGGCCAACATCTTGCTGGGTGAACTTTGTAATTTTGTCATGAGCTTCTGGGCCACTAAAGACTAGTTCACCCAGGTGAGGGCTGCTTACTTCCAGGTCAAAATATAGGGGCCTTGGCAGGGCAGTGGAAAGATCATGGGCTTTGGAGGCTGGCAGACCTTGCCTTGAATCTGGACTATGAGAGACACCTTTCCCTGAAGTACAGAGAGGGACAGGTTGTGCAAGTGATGGTCAGAGCTGGGGGACCTGGATCCCAGCTCAGCCCTGACTCGGGCTGGCTGCATAGAAATTACCTAACATTCACTTTATTCATATTATTTATTGTTTTATTGCAACATTCTAAATGTATATATTTATGGGGTACATGTGATATTTTGGTGCACATATACAAATGTGTAATGATCAAACCAGAGTAATTAGGATAATTATCACCTCAAATATTTTTCATTTTTTTTGTGTGGGGAACATTTCAAATCTTTTCTACCTATGTTGAAATATACAATAAATGATTGATAACTATAGTCACCCTACTGTGCTATCAAACTAGAATATACTCCTTCTGTCTAACGGATAGACATGTTCGTGCCCATCAGCTAACCCCACTTTATCCTCTCTCCCAGCCTCTGGAAGTGACCTCCCTTTTGAGGCTCCTGTTCCTCACCAAGGAAGTGGGGCTAAGGGGTGAGGTATGCACTCCCAGGCCAGTTGTGAGGAAATAACATGATGCCCTGTGTAGAGGTCAGCACAGGTCGGCCTTACCCACCCCAACCTGCCTGGTTAGGTCCGCTCTCTGACTTTCCCTCCAATTATGGGGAAGAAGCTTTACCTGTCCCCAAAGGCAGCCTCTCTGCCCTCTCAGGAGCCCTGCAGTACATGTTGTGCTCTTTATCCCTTGGACTTTCAGCATCTCATGTTCAACTGGGTCCTCCCCATCAGCATTGACCATGCTCAAGTCTCTCTCATAGGAAACATAATAAAAATAAAATAAAATAAAATAAAATTCCTCCCTCAACTCAAGATGCATGAGTTGTCCCCATGCATCTTCTCTGTCCCTTACTGCCCACTCATTCCATCCACTCTGTCTCCTGGCCCCACGGCTCCACTGAAATGGCCTTTGGGAGCTACTCGGTGGCCTCTATGTGGATGCAGCCTGAGTGGGTCGGCAGCACCTGATACCATCAACTGCTCTTTCTCCTTAAACTTTCTTCTGGTGCCCTCCTGACCCATCTCCCAGGAGTCCACTTCTCCACTTTACAGACCCTTCCTCCATGAGAGCAGAGGCTGAGGGCATCTGCCCCAGGACCAGCTGACTGGAGTCTCAATTCTGGCTCTTCTCCTGCCAGCATTGGGGTCCAGCTGTGAGACAAGCCAGATGTGGGCCCTGCCCTTGCAGAGCCTGTGGACTAGTGAGACAAACAGATACTATTCAGATAATTGGTGTAATTGTTGGGTCCAAAGCTGAGGAAGGGGAACAGTGACTACAGACAACTCAGTTTCCTTGTCTGTAAAGTGGGAATGATATGATGCTGGTGATGATTACGATAATACCATCTCAGGAACAGACTTGTGAAGAACAGATGAAACGAGGCATGTGAATGCTTGACACAGAGCCTGGCTTCCGAAGAGGAGTAAATGGATGGGAACGACTTTTATTATCAGTTGGGCCTTAGTGTGCAAGGTGAGGTGCTCCTGTTGTAGGAGTGTTGCTCACAGAAATAGGGTGGTGGCAGGCACAGGAAGGGGTGAAAAACATTGGGCTTGTGGGACTCAGAGCTGCATTTGTGTCTCCAAAACTTCTCTCCTGCATCTGCTCAGTGAGACGTTCTCATTTCTTTTGGGAGCTGAAATAGGAATCCATGAGTCATGTTCAGAAAGAGGAGATTCTCTCACCTCTTGAAAACCCAGGGGTTAGAACTAACCTTATTAAATCAGACAGGGAAAGCATTCAACGAGGCCAGGAAAAAGATTATTTTTCAGATGATGCAGCTGTCTTCTGTCATTTCCTCCACTTTTGGCATCTTTTGGTAGGAGTTTCCAATCTCTGTGTACCACAGGAGAATGTGGTAAAATGGTGATAGAATGAAAAGCTGGAAATGGTTAGTTCAGGGACTGGGGGGCAGTAAAGACAGTGATGTATTTCCAAGAAATTCTTCAAGGCTTATGAGACAGAGAAACTAGCCAACCCCCAGTGGGCTAGGTACTGGAGAAAAGATGGCCTCTCATTTATGGAGAGCTAGGACCTACATTAGAAACACAGAACTCGAGTGTCCAGCCTCATGGGTCTCAATTTGGGCTGTACACTAGACTTACCTGAGGGTTTTTAAAAAATACCATTGCCTGGGCCCCAGAGAGTCTGGTTTGGGGACAGGGCCTAGACATTCCTTTTGCAAAGCTACCCATGTGATTTGAATGTGCCGAGAACCTTTGCTCTGACAAACATTTTTATCTTCAGATGAATAAACAGATCCTTTAAAAGGTTAAATAATTGACTCCAAATCAAGGCCATATAGTCAATTATTGGCCACAGGGTCTGAACTCAGACCTTCTCTATCACCCTCCTCCAGTGAAACCTCCCCAGCATTCACAATGTGGATCAATTTCCTTACAGATAATAACCACAGTCTTTTTGTCCTTAAATATAAATCTAGATGTCACTTGAGTAGCAATAGAAGGCTCTAGATGGATTGTTGAGAATTACAGTTTTTCCAGAGCTACTTGCTATGACCTGTGGTCTCAAGATTTGGAGGTGGTGACAGGCTCAGGTTTTGGGAGTCAGGAAAGCCCGATTTCAAATGGGAGTTCTGCTACTGCCATCTGTGTGCCCTTAGCCAAGTTACTTAATGTCTCTGAATTCAGTTTCTTTGTCTGTAAGGTAAATGCTTATTTAGAGAGTCAATCCAGACTAGTTTCTTGTTGTGAAGATTAAATAAGATAAGGCCATAAAAGTCTCAGCACACAATTTGTGCCTCTTAGGAGGTTAGTGCCTTATCCCTGAGGCTGCTGGGGGCAATTTGTACCTTTTAAATTGTAGTAGTAATAGTAATTATTGTTGTTATTCTTATATTCCTGTATATTTGCTGTCTACATAAGTGGTTCTTAACAAGGGGGTAATTTTGTGCCCACAGGGAACATTTGGCAATATTTACGGATATTTTGATTGTTAAAAATGGGGTGGGGTTTTAGGGTGAGTTGTGGGGTACTCCTGGCATGTAATGGGTAGACGCCAGGGATGTTCACAGCAGACAGCTTCCCCAACAAAAAAGACTTATCTGACCCAATGGAGCCAAGGTCAGGAAAGTCTGCTCTGGATATCTGCAAGGAATTGGGAGCTTCAAGGCCAGAGCTATTGGATAGTAACAGGAGGAAAATTCCTGATTCTTGCCCTGGTGAGGCAGGGGGCCAATGTGAACAGCCCCTTCTCTACTCCCAGGGGTCACAAGGGAAAGACCTTCCCTCTCTTTCACATATGAATTGCTGGGGTAACCTGTTGGTAATAACAACACTGGAATTTGTACTCCTTAGAATTGCTGCGAGGATAACCTCGCACTCAATGTTTAAAGATGCTGGTATGAAAGGCTAAATAAAGACAAGACGATTGCATCATATCCCACAGGAAGGTTTTCTTTTTCCACACGTGTGCTTTGGGCACCTGTGGGGGTTGCATTAGCCTCCTCTCTCCCGAGTTCATCTTTTATAAATGACAGCCACTGAAGTTGGGAAGTATGAAACAGACTTGGCGAGTGGAAAACTTGCTCAGCTTTCTTGATGGAGTCCTATGTCTTCACTTACTTATATTGAAAAATAAAATGAGGATACTACTACTAGGCAAGTTTTGTTATATCAGAAGAGAAGAATGAGCCCCAAAAGTCGAGATTACCAGTTATTTAATTTGGCTGCTTTTGAGAGAGCGGTCACAAGGTGGCGCCACGCCATCACATGAGAGGACGCTCCCACCCTGAGGAAAGTTGTTAATGTCAGTTTTCGAGTTACACAAGCTTCAGAGTGAAAAATATACTAACAGGGAAGATTTAGTTCCTAAAATAAGTCAGCAGCTCAGTGAAGCAAATACTACCAAGGCAGATACATTTTCTTTCTTGAACTGATAGAAAAGGGCATTCACTACCTACAGGCTTCTAGCTACAGAAATCAATCAAAATATTCAATTAAATGAAACTACGAGGCAGGCCTGGCCTCAGAAGAGAATGAGAACCAGCTGGGCCCAGCCATATGTCTGTGATCTGGCACTGATGTTCCTCCGTATGGACACGTCCTCTGGAGAGGAACAACAAGTCACCCAGGCAGCACACAGAGGTGATGATGGCACCTTTGCAAGCTTCAGTTTTTTGTCAGTAAGATAGGGGTTACTTTTCTTATCTACATGAGAAGGTAGCAGCATGGAGATGACCTGAGGCAAGGGACACACAGGATGGGAGCGTTGTCATGGTGATGGGGCCGGTCAGGTGGCTCACCAGTCCTTCTGGGAATTCTCTGCCACCACTGTAAGGAGATTTGGAGTCACTGGATGGGATGGTGTTCACTCTCCTCTCACCACTTTTCTCCACATTCTAGCTCCCACTGTGAAGGCCTCATGGGCCACTGCTTTGGAAAGAGTAGGAGGACAGGGTAGAAAGGGGGCTTTGGATGAAACAGTCCTGCCTCCCATCTCTACCACCAATGAGCTCTATAACCTTGGAAATGCCATTGCACTTATGCCTCAGGGCTCTCCTCTGTAAAATATGCATAAAACAGGCAGGAGACATGCAAATAAGCTGCTTCAAATAAGTTCACAGCTCTTGGAAACTGAGAAAGTTTGCAAATAAAGTTCTCAGAGGAACTATTGAGCCCCAAGAGAGGCCCTGAGAACAGACACATGCATTTTCATTTTTTTTTTTTTTTGTAGCAACAGAGTCTCACTTTATGGCCCTCAGTAGAGTGCCGTGGCCTCACACAGCTCACAGCAACCTCCAACTCCTGGGCTTAAGCGATTCTCTTGCCTCAGCCTCCCAAGCAGCTGGGACTACAGGCGCCCGCCACAACGCCCGGCTATTTTTTGGTTGCAGTTTGGCCGGGGCCGGGTTTGAACCCGCCACCCTCAGTATATTGGGCCTGCGCCTTACCGTCTGAGCCACAGGCTCCGCTGCATTTTCATTTTTGCTTGTGACTGTCCAGACTTGGTTCGCATTTTCATTTTTGCTTGTGACTGTTCAGACTTGATTCCTACCTGGGCTTGATAAGTTGTTACAATTTATTCTCCTGATCTTCAGTTTGACTTGTACTAATGGGATGATGGCTGTCAGAGGTGGAGCCGGAAGCATGGTACCACACTCTGGGAATATTAGCTTTCTCTATTTAATGCTCACAGATACCCGCAAGCCAAGTATTATCGCACCAAGGTACCTCTGAGGAAATGAAGGTAAATCCCGGCCTCAAATCCTCTGGCGGGTGAGTGAGAGAGGCAGAAGGCTGACTCAGGTTTGTCTGAGAGAGCAGATGGGAAAGAAATTCAGCTGCCCTATATGAGAAGAATATATGCCTTTTTCTTTATATAAATACCTTTTTCTTTCTTTCTTTTTTTTTTAATCAATTATAAAGTGTCCAGAGGCTGCTGTGGAAAGATCATGCAATGAATTCTTGTTCAGTCATTGATGATGCTTTGAGAACATACAGGCATACACATACACTCATCTACGTAGGGGCAGAGCTGTTTTTATCCCAAAGGGAACATATTCATCATGTTATTAATAGTGCGGACTCAATTGGGTGTCCCCCACAGTGGCTCTGCTAATTATCAGTTATGAAATCTGCCAACACGTGAGGGGGTCGTGAGTCCACTGGTCCAGGCATGAGCCATCTTCTATCTCCCTGCATTTGGTTTAGAACTGTCCAGAGCCCTAACCACCGGGCTACCAAATCAGGCTTTCTGGACCAGTGACTTTTTAGGGTTGGACACTCACTTCCCTGCACTGCCAAAGAGGTGGGCAATTGCCAGCAGCCTGCTGAGGGCAAATCTTTGGAGTGGAAATGGCTCTTGAAATAACTCTGATTTCAGTCCCCTGTAGAGTCATCATGCCTGTCAAAGGAGAACAGTTTCCTGGAACCACATCTTTGAGCTTTAGGGTGTAAAGTTCCTTTGTCAGCTTTGTCTGTCTCTTAACAGGTCTGTGTCCTGTTTTCTGTGTCATTGATTTCACAGGGTGGTTGGGGAGGGAGCTAACATTTGTTGAGGGCACACTGTGTTTCAGGTACTTACTATATTATATTACATTAGTACATTATCTCACTTAATACTCATAACCACCCTGTCAGGTAGCTGTAAGTAGCTCTGACAGAGATGTTTTCAAGGATGACCTTGTTGCTAATTATGCGGCTTGAAAATGTCCCTGGGTTTTAAGCTCAGAGCTGAGTAAGTACACCTTACTACTCAATCAACATTTTTATGTAATCATCTTTTCTGCAAAATGGACCATCCTAGATAAAGTAGAGCTATGCAAGGAAGGGTAGCCCCATAGTTCCTGCCCTTAGGGAGTTACAGTACAGCTATGGGAGGAAGACTCCCACAGATAGAAGTTAATGAATGCCATGAAGAAGTGTCACAAACGTCCCATAAGAAGAAATTATATGTGCTACAGGACTTAAACTGAGGAAGGGACTGGGGTGGTCAGTGGAGATTCAGGGAAAAATGTGGGAAATGAATTTGTTTTTGAAACATGAGTAAGATTTGAGTGGGGCCTGAGATGGGACAGTTGACAAGGGTAGCGTACCGGCACGGTGTGGACTGAGAAGAGAGCTATTTCCTGATGGGAATAGGGCTGGAAGGGTATTCAAGTTGGGGTCAGAGCCTCAGTACCACGTTCTAGAATTTGGACATTTTCCTGCAGGCCATGGGGGAATGATAAGTGTTTTTTAGATGAAGTGGGGCATAAGCAATGATTTGAGAAAAGTATAATTTTTAGAAATATTAAAGAGGAAACAAAGGCCAGAGAGGATTGGCAAGAAGAGAGACTAGGAAGGAGACCCCAGGTTAATAAGGTGTTGGTTCATGTATCATTACCATTTAAAAAAATCTGTTTTCTCTCTCTCTCTTTTTTTTCCTGGCAATACTGTTAGAGCACATATTGCAGGTTCTGTGGCCATGGCCATGGACCTCGCTTCCAGGCTTGGCTTGTAAAAGCTCCCCTGGAAATCTTCCACGCATGCCTCCCAGCTGGACCCCAAGGAGTAAGGTAACTACTTTGTTTTTACATTTCTTCATCCTTTGGGCTCCAGCAGGGACCCCCAGCTTCTGCCTTACCAAGACAGAAAAGGGACAGGAGGGCTTGGTGGCCATAGTACAGTGGTTATGGCTCCAGCCACATGCACCAAGGCTGGCAGGTTCGAACCCAGCCCGGGCTAGCTAAACAACAATGACAACAAAACAACAACAACAACAAAAAATAGCTGGGCATTGTGGCAAGTGCCTGTAGTCTCAGCTACTTGGGAGGCGAGGCAAAAAAAAAAAAAAAAAAGAAAGAAAAGAAAAGGGACAGGAGGCATCAGGGATGCCAGCGATAGTGGTGACAGGCCTCAGGGGAGCACTGTGGCCTCTTCATAGGTGCGTGCCACCTTACTCAAGTGTATTTGCAGAAGAGAATTGTGGGAAAAGATTGGTCATCCTGCTCATCCAGGCAGATAGGGACCCAGTGTGATTGTGGTTCAAACATTAAACATGCTTTATCATGTTTTGTAGGAAAGAAGATTTGTGATAATTTAGTTGTGAGTGATGGCAGCAAAGATGAAAATCTTTTTATTTTTATTTTTTAGAGCTAGAGTCTTACTTTATTGCCCTCAGTAGAGTGCTATGGTGTCACAGCTCACAGCAACCTCTAACTCATGGGCTTAAGCGATTCTCTTGCTTCAGCCTCCTGAGTAGCTGGGACTACAGGCGCCCATCACAATGCCCAGCTATTTTACTGTAGCAGTTTGGCCAGGGCCAGGTTCAAACCTGCCACCCTTGGCATGTGGGGCTGGTGCCCTACCCACTGAGCCATAGGCGCCGCCCAAGATGAAAATCAAGCAATAGAAGGGATCAATATTATGAGGTGAGTAAACAACTAGATTTGGTGATTGATTCAAGATTCAAGATATCCAGGGTAGGGATCAGAGAGAAGAGATTAGGGATGGGAGGGAGAAGGCATTGAAGAAGAGAACTATCTCTGACCACTTCAGTCCGACTCTCCCTGTGTGCTCTGGTTCCTAAATCCTCCCTTCAATCCAGTGCTTTGCTTCTGCAGTTACCTTTTTGTTTCCTCTGCATTGAAAATTTTCCTTTTCCATTGGATTACACTCACCAGCATACAACTACAGACTCTCCTAACTTAAACTCTCCTATTAGACTTGAACTCTGGCTCTGTCTTTCTGACAAAGCTTCTGGGAAGGGCTGCCTGGCTTTGATGTCTCTGCTCTGTCCCTCACAATTCTCTCCTGGTTTCTTTCCCCCTACTCCACTGAAACTACCCTGGTCTAGACTCCTGCAGTCTCCCTGTTGCCAAACCCAATGGGCCATTCTCAGTTTTACCCCCCAGGGCTGGACACAGCTGACTTTTCCTCCCCAAATGAGGTGCTTTTTTGGTTTGCTTCTAGGAAACTCACTCCAGATGGTCCTCTCACTTCCCCATTTCCAGGGATGCCCTTTCATCCTCTTCTTGGTCTGACCAGCTCCAGAGCAGACCTTCCACTACTCTGCTCTCTCCAGGCTTACTTACTGGACAAGCTTGTCTTGACTCAGAATGTTAAACATCTGTGGGAAACAAGAGTCACTCTTTGGCCTGTTGTAGTCAATGTATAGCACTGATTACCACTTGATGTTATACTTTATGTTTACTTTTTGGCTTATCATCTGAGTTTCCCAATCATGAGGAAGTGGCTTTGTTCCACTCACGGCTGCATCCCTTTCCCCTGCATGGTCCCTGCACAGGACAGGGAGGGGCTCAGTGAGAAATTATGAGAGATGGGAAAGGACAGAGACACAGCACTTGTGACTGAGAATGTGAGTTGGGTGAGAAGCTGGTTTGGAAAGCTGATGACTAACCTAGTTGCAGAGCTATTGAGCTGAAGGACACTAAGGGACATTCCATTCCGTGTCCTGGGAGAGGCCTGAGCTGGCGAGGTGTGTCCTCATCAGAAGCCAGAGCATGAGGGAGACCTCAGGACCAAGGAACTTGGGGACATAGGTGTGGGTGAGGGTTAAGAGCACTGGGGAGCAAGGCAGTGCTATCTTGACCTGGGAACCAAGACAAAAGGGGCTGGTTAGCAGGTTGAGATGTTGTAGAAAAGTTAAGGTAAATGCCACTAAAGTTGGCACTTAGGTCATGGGCAGAATTGATGATTATCTCAGAGGTTTCAGGCATTGGACTATTCTAGGTTGTTGTGACAGGGGTTTGACAGGGAAGGAAAGTGAGGCATAGGATGGCAGTTTAAGAGGGCAGGACTGTGGTGGGCAAGGCTTTTTATCCTTTAACGTCAGGAGCAGGGTGGCTGGTACATGTGACATGTGACAATCTGAGACCCAGGGTTCACAGACAAGCAAAACCAACAAGTCAATGTAACAAATTATTTTTAACAACAAATAATGTTTATACACCTGCATAAAGAAGCCAACAAATATACATACTAGAACAGCATAAAAACAGTGTTCTGCAACTAACTAGTGAAGCTTTATGAATGTTATAATCTAAGTCCTTAACAAACAGGTGATATTTCTGCACCTCAGCTATATCTAGCTGCTCAGCTCTCATCTGAGATGTTAGGAGCTCGGGATGAACTCTGTTTTACACTGTAGGGTCACATTACAAGTTGAACCTAGGAGACTCTTTTTCTGAGAGAGAAGGTCCAGCAGGAATTTTTTCAGTTGTTTGAGAGTAAGAAGGTATTAAGGCCAAATTTAGAGATAATCAGTCAAATGAATGTGGGTGGTTTGATGCCTTCCTCCTGGGACTTACTCATTAATCTGAAGTTTACCTGTCTGTTGAATACCTGTTATACACCTGACCCATGCAGGACATTGAGGATGATCCAAAGAGGAATAAAAATATGTGATCTCTGTTCTCAGGAATATAATACTTTATTTTTTAATCGCTTTGCTTTGCAAGCCCTTTCACAAGTGTGATCTGAGAGATGAGTATTATCACTGTTATCATCTTATTTTTATATAGTTGAGGTTAAGTAAAGTGCTCAAGGTTACCTGTAAGCAGAAAAAGGTCTGGAAAGTGGAGGAGAAATAACTTATGGAGGTTCAGAGGGAACGAAACTGGAGTGAAAAAACAAGATTGGGGAAGTCAAAATCAGGGTTAGGCATCTTAAGCACGGGAAAGGGAGCCTTTGGAGCAGCAGTTCTCAACCTGTGGGTCACGACCCCTTTTTAACAATGAAAATACATTGTGGCATTAGGAAGGTTGAGAACAACTGCTTTGGAGGGAAGACAGTTGGGTCTTCTATTTCTTTCCTTTTTTTTTTTAAATTTTACTTTATTTTAGAGACAGGGTTTCATTCTGTCATCCAGACCGTCATCCGATGGTGTCATCATAGCTCACTGCAGCCTTGAACTCCTGACCTCAAGCAGTTCCCCTCCTCTCCTTCCCTCCTACCCTACCTCTGGGAGAATAGGCTCGAGCCATCCTGCCTGGTGGTGGGGCCTTCTACTGATGTGGCAGGAGGGTGGAAAATGGGTGATAGAGGGAAATGGGAACATTCACTCTGGGGACTTCTGGGTCATGGGGAAGTGTGAGATGAGATGGTAGGTTCTGAGAGTCAGAGTTCTAGGGAGGGCAAAGAAGGTTTGGAGCTGTGGGCAGGTGGAAAGACCCCAGCAGAGCTGCAGGGGAGCTCTGGTTATAGTTGGGTGCTTGGGTTCTTGGAAGGTGTGGTGACTTCAACAACCTTGCTCCTGACCCTGGAGCAGGGATGGAGGAGCAGCTGTTCAGGGTTGCAGATGGGTCTGTTCTTTTTTCTCCATGATTAGATCCTACAGTGAAGGAACTGGGTCTTTCTCCTTTAAAAAATTTTTTTCTATGTTATTTTGTGCTTAATAGGTACAAAATAGTTGTTTCAGGAACTTGTGTTGATAGTTTCCTATGAACCTTTTAAAAACAGCCTCTGGTGAGAGACCCTGAGAGCCACTTTCCCCTAGTTTCCACCCTAAGTCCTCCCTTATTCTCTCCACATTATTTGTTGACTTTGTGCCCTATGTGAGAGGTTATGCCATGGGAAATGTAAAGATGCATCAAACACTGGTTCTGTCCTCAGGGAGCTTCAAGCTATGATTTGAATTAAAAACGATCAAATGATATAGAAGAGAAAGTATGAATTGAGGAGGAGGGAACCATGTCCCCTGGGGATAACCAGGAAGGCTTTATGGAGGAGGTGGCTGAGCCTTGAAAGAGTTTGAGCTTGGCCATGCAAAGGAGAATATGGTTGAGGTGCACTCAGTAGGTATTTGTCGAGTGAATGAATGAATGAATGGATAGAAACTGAACAGACTAGGAGTATGCAAAGGAGTGTGACTTTACCTAGTCAGGTGACCAGAAAGGAGGACCGAAGTCCAGATAACAATGATCACAAAACGTGTAACATGTATCACATCCCAGGCATTGTTCCCACACAGTTAATCATCATGGAAGATAGCCCTATAATACAGAGGTGCCATCTCCAAGTTTATGGGTGAAGACCCAGAGAGGAAAAATGACTTCCTCCAGTTTTCACAGCTTATAAGGGGTGAATTGGGGTTTGACTCCAGGTTGTTTTGCTGGAAGACTGAGTGCTGGGCAGTGAAGTCAGGATCCTGCTGATCCTTCTATCTACCAGCAGCATCCTGATCACACAAACCCAAGTGCATAAGCCCTCGCCTCAGTTTTCATCTCATTGTTATAGGCACCCTCTCCCTGGCTCCTGCACTCTGACTCCTGCTCTCACTGTCTCCTTCTCCCTGAGGCACTCAGGCATGAGTGGTAATCACAAGTAACTATAGCATTGGGTCTTAGTTTAACCTTGTTCATTTCCAGAGTTCTGAGTTTTGCTTTTGTAGACTTTGCAGCATAGTATTAATGCCAAAATAATTTGGATAAATGCAAGCCCTGCAAACTCGTTGGCCTGTGATCAAGTTTTGCCTTCTCTGTGTCTAATTTTTCATGTGCGCTGATGAATAGGCCAATCTGTGCATCTGTATTAATAAGAGCCACCACAGCGATGAAAATGCTTGATCATCTGCAAGTCAGAACTTGAGGATGGGGGTGCTGATGTGCATCAGAGGACTTGCATCTGGGGAAGAAAAGGGGGCCAAAGAGGGTCTCACTCATTTGATTATGTTGTAACAGCTTATGCTGAACCCATATAAAGGCACAAAGATCTTCTGATGGTAAGACCTGGCAATGCTGCTTGATTTAGCTTCATGGTGGGACTTAACAAG
This sequence comes from Nycticebus coucang, assembly GCF_027406575.1. NCBI lineage: Eukaryota > Metazoa > Chordata > Mammalia > Primates > Lorisidae > Nycticebus > Nycticebus coucang. The sequence continues at coordinate 37,949,357 of NC_069789.1, forward strand.
GTCACCCAGGTGAAGCCCAAGGACATGCCATTGTCACATGGGTACTCAGGAATGCAGATGAATGGGAGGGCTGAGGGGGCTGTGGAAAGCAGCCTGCAATTGAAGGATGAGTAAATGTGGTTGATCGCATGGCAGTGGACGTACTATTTAGTTTGAAGGGTCTGCTTCAGCATGATGTTGTGCATGCTTCAGCATGATGCTTCAGCATGATGTTGTGCATATGAAGTGTTTGGGTAAAATATAGACAGTTGTACAAAGATTTAGGACAATCTCAGTAGTCTGAAACACGCCATAGCTCCCTCCTGACACCTGCCACTTGCTCTCTCCATCCTCCAGGGACTGAGTGTCAGTCGCTCTCAGTTGTTTGATTCCTCCTTCAAGGTTGTGGTGTGGGCTGCTGGACTCATGCATGAGTGACCCAAGGAAGGTGGGATTTGTATCTAGAGTCTTGCCTAGAGCATGGTTCCTACCTCCCTGGAACGGGTGTGGGTGAGGGGTCCCCTGGTTTTATGAATCTATTGGGATTGGCACTCTCCTGGGTGCTGGGATATCAGTAAGAGTAGAGGAGCACGGGGGTGGGGTAGTGGACAAAGAAAGGCCAAGGTGGTAACATTACTCCTTATTTTCAAGTTCCCTTTCCTCCAATTCTTCCACCTCTTTGGGAATTTGGGCTAAAGTGAGGAGAATGGCACTTACTGAGCTTCTTCCATTGCAGAAACCCTGCTATAAGCTTTATAAACATTCTCTTATTTCTTTCTAGTTGTAGCTTTCTGAGTCATGTATTTTAATTTCCATTTTACAGATGAAGAAACTGAGGTTTCATAAAGTCAAAGAACTTGTTCAAGGTCACCCAGCTAGTAAAGGGTGGTGCTTAGGTTTGAACCTTGGTCTGTATAATTCAAATTACATTCTTTTTTTACCTTGCCACACTTCATAATGCCTCTCGCATTTTGAACCAAGGAGGCAGAAAGGGATGAGTGGGAAACACTAATGGACTTAGTTTGAGGGCTGGACAGGTGCAAGTTTTATTTAGTTTTTCTTCCTTATGAATCCACCTTGTAGGACTCCATCTCTGCCAAGAGAAGTGCTTGAAAGGTGGCCAAGTCCCATAAATTCCAGGACAATTGTGATGAAGAGACAGCTACCCTTGGGCCTGAGTATGGTGATATTCAGATGGATTAACAGATGTTACAGCCTTTATTATGATCCTTCCATTTTAAGTGATTCGTTCATCAAATTGTTTCCCTTTCTATCTGTTGAAACTCTGGTGGGTTATGAAATGTATCTCCAAGTTTGGGTAAAGAATAGTTTTGCTAACAGAAGCCAGCAGGGTAAAAATGGCTGAGAAGTAGCAGCTTCCTCACAGATGCTCCTGGTCTGTGATCATCTATCCTTAGCATCGTTTGTGAGAGGTGCTTCTGCCTAATGACTCTCAGGGAGAAGGGTCTGGTCTAGGGCTCATGGAGCTGGCTGTAGGACTGGGGTCCTTAGCCTGGTGGCCAGAAAACAGATGAGGTCATCACCACTCACAAGAGGTCAGGATCGGAGGTCCTCCTGCAGCACAGGGAGATCTCTACCCTTCAGGGTCAGGATCGGAGGCCCTCCTGCAGCACAGGGAGATTTCTACACTTCGGGGTCAGGATTGGAGGTCCTCCTGCAGCACAGGGAGATTTCTACCCTTCAGGATCAGGATCGGAGGCCCTCCTGCAGCACAGGGAGATTTCTACCCTTCTGACTCTCCTAGCATGCTGTCGACACTCCTAGTACTACACAAGGGTTTTCCCACCAAACTTGGCTTCACAGTGCAGTTTAGAAAGGATTCCTTTTTGTGGTCTGTCCTAGAAACTCATGAGGGTTTCATAGAATGAAACCTATGAGAGGTTTCATAGAAAACAACTGGGAGGTGATGGGCATCCTCTGTGACTTCCCTCTGCTCCGAAAAGCAAGACAGGACTATACCTCTGGTTGGATGATGCTGGTATCAGGAGAGATTTGAAGAATTCAGTAGAGAGACTATGGCCTTGGTCAACACATGTAATTTGTCTAAGATGCTTGTTGTGTTGGGGCTGGGGCTCAGAGACCAATAAGATAAAGATGAAAAAAGTAAAATATGTCCACCCTCAAGGAGGTTAATCTCCTGGGAAGACACATGTGGGTATATAAATTGTGCAACAGTGTGGCAAACCCTTTAAGAGAGGGACTGGAAAAGTGGGGAGTCCGAGGGTGGTCAGTGACACTTGGAAATGGGGGCCCGAGGACCTTGCAGCTGAGCCTGGCTGTGGGAACTTCTTGTTGTATAAAAAGGCAGGGAGTGAGAGAAGGGCATCCAGGCAGAGGTAATGGTGCATGCCAAAGCAATTATGAGATTGTCATGGCTAGTGAGAACCAGAGAGGAGTTTCCTTGCATGGAAAATTCTAGCTCTGGAGGCAGGCTGGCTGTAGAGACTGGGAAAGGAGAAGGAAAGATCACAGGTTAAGGATCCAAGTGGTAGGAAAGAATACCTCAGGGTACAGTAGATGTCATCTGGAGTCACTCTGCAGAGAACCAGGTTATCTTGGGAGGATTCCCTGGGCCTGGTTTTGTATGTCGGTTAGGGGATTTAAAATTTTATGCTTAGTCTCTTTCCTTGGAATGACAGTTGGGGCATGGGGAAGATGGGGTTTCTAGGCAAACTTTCACAATCTCAGGCCCTGGCGTGTGGAGCTGAGTGTCAGTGTGATTGTTCACCATCCCAACCAGGCAGCAGGGAGGGATGGCCGGATCCTTACTTTCCCCCAAACCTTTGGGGCAAACAAGTGAGTGCTTTGCTCAGTTGTGGTTGAGGGACCTTCCTGCTGGGGCCTGAATGCCAGCTCTGTCACAGCTTCAGGCTGTGGGCTGTTGTAGAGAATGCCCTCATTGTGTAGGGAAAGGCATTCTGTGGTGCTGTCAGGGCCTGAATATATACAGTGACCAGGCTGCAATATGTTCAGAGTTGCTATCAAAAAGAAAATAAGGGAGATCTCCACATCTGCCAAGATGTCACACCTCATAGATTTAGAGCTGGACAGAGTGACTTTCTGATCTGCATCTTACTCACCGGGGGCATATCCATCCTCCCCTTATATAATCCTCCAGTCTCTCATTGACATTCCAGCTGGGGGTGGGGGTTGAGGCTCTGCTGATAAATGCTGGGCCTGAGCCTGCAGGTCACACGAGCAGCCCTGTCTGCCACACAAAGCCCCCGCATTTCTGAAGCACGAAGCACGATGCATGACTTTGCTTTTTTTTATTTGTCGCAATCACCCCCAGTGATTCTATAGAATAATAACAGAAGGAAAATGTTATAGAATAACAAGGGACAGTGATGACAAATAACAACTCTGTGGCCTCATGGATTCAGCTTTGTGCTTTGAATGGGGACTGTTCATCAAGGCCTCTGAGAAGGAGAGAAAAGAGTTTGAACCAGTTGGGTTGAGCAGGTGTTTCTGACAGGTGGGGCTGGGGACTGCAACAGACTAGGACTGATCAGGCGAGCAATAGGCACACAGGCTTGAGAGCAAAAGGTGGGAGGCTAGAAAGGGTCTGGGTACCATGTGACCTCACAGAAAGAAAGTGGGAAGAGTGGGAAATATCTATGTCACCAGTGAGGTCCAGAGGTCAGGCTGTGTGCGCTCAGGGGGCTGAGCTAGAGGCTTGCAGGCTAGGTGTGGTGGCTTATGCCTTTAATCCAAGTACTCTAGGAGACTGAGGTGGGAGGATCTTTTGACCTCAGAAGTCAGAGACCAGCCTGAGCAGGAGCAAGACCTTGTTTTTAGGAAAGAAAAAAATTAGCTGGGTGTGGTGAGGGTCTGTAGTCCCAGCTACAGGGGAGCCTGAGGCAGAAGGATCTCTTGGTCCCAGCAGTTTGAGGCTGCTTTGAGCAGTGATGATGCCACTGCAGTATCGCCAAAGGAACAGTGTGGACTCTGTCTGCCCCATCCCCACGCCCTACCAAAACAAAGAGAGGCTTCCAGAGAGCTAGATGCAGGGAGGATGTTCGTTTGGTCTGTAGGGCTCTTTTTCAAAGCCCCTCGAAAAAGGCAGGCTGTGGCCCTGAACTTGTGGAAAGATTTGCTCAAACAGAACCAGCAGGGTTTCTGAATCCTGCTTTTGTTTATCCCTCTTCTTTCCCACCCCCTCCTCTTTCAGGCTGCCCTGACTTCACTGGCACTCCTGCAAAACTCCTGCAAGACTTTTGAGAGAAAAGTCTGCACTGTGATCCCACTCTCAAACATGAAGTTTTCTGACTTCAGAGCTGAGCTTATCATGCAGACAACTTGAGGTTTCTGACTACGGGAGGCAGTGGGTTAGAAGTTCTCTTTTCCTCTCTTTCTCTCCTGAGTTGTCATTCTCTGTTTATGGAGGGCTAGGGCTAGGGAACTGAGGGGCAGCCATAACCATTGATAGGGATGTGTGTGAATGTCATAGACCGGGTGGGAGAGGGGACAGGTGTGTTTCATGCAACCTGAAGTCAGGCTTTGTCTCACTCCCTGTGACTAGGGTAAGAAATTGTGATGTGAAAGCAGAATCCCATCTGGGCTGTTTATGATCTGTCCTCACTTGAAGGGATGGTGATGGCAGTGGCCACCTGGCTGTCTGGAAGGCAGGAAGGGGCCTAGGTGCATCCAATGACTTACTCCCTATTATGGTTTGGCCAAGGAAAGCTGTTCTACAGCCCTTGATTAGAATAATTCAATTCTCTCTCTACACAGTTAAATCAAGAGGCCAGGTTGTTTATCTGGTGGGGTGATCTATCATACAAATTCTTTCTTTACATTCTTCCACCATCTGCCTTTTCAAACACACACTCAGAAACAAACGTAAACTGGGAAAATAAGCAAAAGATGAACAAAAAAGAAGATAGCCTGGCTGCATATCATCAGTGCTTCAGAGTTTTCTTCCTTAGGACGCCTGTTTTGCTACCATGCCTGGCCAGCCCCTGCCACTATTCGCATGAAGGGAATTATGTTGAAAACTGGAATTTTCATTATAGGAAGCCAGAGTGCCACTTTTGGGATGACTTGGAGAGAAAGTTGGGATGGGGGATCAGGCATAGGCCAGGAATAATGGCTTGGGGGCAGCAGAGACAGAACTGGTTCCTTCACCTCCTGCTGGGAGTGTAGCCCTGGGGTGGGGTGGGCAAGGCCGCAGAGATACTCTGGTTTTTGGCTGCAGTCCCTGAGCTCAGAATGAAGCCCTTGGGCAAATGGGGGACCCTGTCTTGACCTCAACTCTCCCCTTTCATTCATTCCTGCTGTTATTATTATTTTTTAATTTTTGCTATTTTGTAAAACCCTTCAAAAGTCACAACTCTACGTTTTTCAGCAGTAGGCAAGCCCTGGTAGCCTTGGCCTTGTTATAACCCTGAATATAGGAATACAGGGTCTAGACAAGGGAGATGTGACAACTGAAAAATATTCAAGAAGCATTTTATATTATTATCAAATCCTTTAACTGTGTATTGACTCCTGGAAGAGTCCTGGGTTGGAGCTATAAGAATCTAGGAATCACGTATCATTGTCCATCACTGGGCAGCCAGTTGAAATGGTTTTGATGCTTGCAAATCTGGTCTCTTCCCTATGACATGGCATCCTTGGGAGCTGGAGGAACTAGTATTTTTTCCTTCCTACCACGATGCCTGAGCGCTTCATATCTTCATATTTGTTATCTTATTTAGCCCCTGGGCCCAGGCCAGGTAGGTGTGGTGTGTGTGGTCTCTATGCTACAGGTGAGATAATGAGGCTCAGAGCTTGGGCACTGGTTTAATCTGAGTTAAGGAGCAGGAGCTGAGAAGGGTCAGTACTGGGATTTGGGTCCACATCAGCCTTACTTGGAAGACTTTGCTCTTTCCACCACCCCATGCCATCATTCTATGGCTTTGATTCTTATTTTAAAGGTCACAGATAAAAAATATTTCATTTTTTCAGGTCAGGTGTGCCAAAATTCTAGGCTCGGCATTGGACTTGGCCTCTGTGAATGCCTTCAAGGTGAAGCTCGGGATTTTGGTACGTGCCCTCCTGCCTCTCACAGCTGCAGGCTGAGTTGAGAAGGCAGGTGGCACAGAAGGTGGATAATTGATTTTCCTTTTATGAATATTCATTTAAGGTTACTTGTCCATCTGTTCTCCTTCTGTAATTTCAAAATGGCCACTGTGTACTGGACAGGAGCAAGCTTGTCCCTCTCCTTCTAGGTCACTCCTCCAACACCGGAGGACCAGGTCTGAACCTGCATGGAGAAGGCTGGGTCAGGTGTCGGCTTTGGGACCTTTCCAGATTGCATATTCTTAATTATTTCAGGCTTTTTGGAGCCATCTGATGAATTGCTTCCCTGGTGGCCATTTGCGCAGAAATGCAGGCCTTTTGCAGAGGACCAGGAAGCTGCCACGCCCAAGTAGTGCCACCAAGTCACTGGGTGGCACTCTGCAGGGAGGACTGAGAGGACTGCTGCTGATAGTCTATGGTGAAGAGAAAGAGCCATAAAGTGCACCGGGTTCATTAGTTGTGATGGATCTGGCTTGAGTGACATAACATTTTAGTCCTTTGTGTAAAATCCAGGCTAAGCACCTAATGCAATGTCTTTTTGGGTCCAGTGGATTTGTCTCTTGGAGGAAGGAAAATTTGGCAACCCTCTTACTATAGTTCAGAGGTTCAAAAGTGAGTAAGTTTAAGTTAAAGCTATGTCTATGCTACAGAAAAGGCTGCGTTCCTGATATTCCATCTATAACAGGTGAATGCTGAGTGACTCTTTTTCCTATCCTATAAAATGAAATATGATAACTGATATTGTGTTATCATAAATGGGGAAATTATGTTCATTAAAATTTTAATGTAAAATGCATCTCATAAGGTACCAGTTCTTTGAATATTGTGAGTCTTTGTGTTGTATATTTAGGAATTCTCTCAATATTGACATAATTAGTACAATTCTGGCCATAATGGATATGATGTAGCTTATTTTATGTTATCAACCATACATTCATCACTTACAATTCATCTTTTCATTCTTTCTTAGCACAGTACCCTGCATGGAGTACACAGCCAATAAAACTTAGATTTCATTATTTTAAAAAGAGCATGAATTGAACAAAAAACGAAAAAAAAAAACAAAAAACAATAGAAAAACAAACAAACAAAAAGTAAAAAAAAAAAAGAGCATGAATTGAACAAGAGTTTTAGGGACTGTGATAAGCTCAGGAGTGCTGAGGATACAGCAAGTGCTGGAGTGGAACTTGGTTCTAGTGAGGGTGACAGGCAAGGAACCATGCCACGAAGGTCTCAGGAAGGACTCAGAGGAGGAGCACCTGTCCCAGACTTAGGGTCTCCAGGAATTGGAATCTGAGGGATAAGTAGAGATTATCCAGGCAAAGAGGAATGGGTGGCTAAGGGCACCTCACGTGCCCGACAGTGAGAGGAGGGCACTGTATTCCACAAGGGCGGCTGCTCCCCTGGAGAGAGACCCCTGCCTGCTGTTTCCAAATGACCGTGATGTAGACCCACCTTTCCTTTACAGGAACCTTTGTCTACCCCCAGGGCTCTCAACTGGGACCATTTTGATGCCATCTCTCTTCTCCCACTCTTTCCCTCCAGGGACATCTGGCCATGTCTGGAGACATTTTTGGTCATTGTTGGTGGAGGGGTGAGGAATGCTCTTGGTGTCTGATGGGTATAGACTAGGAATGCTGCTAAACATCCCTGCAGCCTCCCACAACAAAGAATTATCCAGTCCCAAGGTGAGAATGCTGAGAAACCGGTCTGCACCAAATCTTCACACTAAATCTTTGGCCTCTGAAGCTCTTTGATGAGCACTTTTTGGTAGGATGTGGGAGATGCATCACCTAAAAGCAAGGCTGAGGCTTCCCTGGGTAACAGAAGGATTGTACCCTTGCACAATGGATGACTTTGACCTGTGTCTGTGGGTTCCAGGCTGACTGAGATCTGTTCTTTCTGATGACCCCCTTAGGAATATCAGATTTGCTCAGCCTCCGTGATTGCATAAACATGTCTTTGTAATGAATTTCTACGTGGATGCCTCCTGGGTGAACCTTGCCTGAAGTGGTTAGCATCCCTAGGACTTTATGTCTATGTGGTGGGAGATATTTCAAGGTGCTTGAAACATGTTTAAAAATAGTTTCTGCGGGTGACACCTGTGGCTCAAGGAGTAGGGCGCCAGTCCCACATGCCGGAGGTGGCGGGTTCAAACCCAGCCCCGGCCAAAAAAAAAAAAAAAATAGTTTCTGCTCAAACCTCTGTCCCTTCCCACTTCTGAGGAAAACAAATGCTTGTCCCAAGGCTCTCTGGATAAAGTGAAGTCTCTTTTAGTCAGTCTTTCTGGATTTGAGGCCCAAAAGGTAGATTGCATGTGAAATTGGTCTGGCTGGTTAAGCGGCCACAACCCTCTTAAACTTCATACCTAAAAACATGTTTCAGGACTGCTCACTTCTTCTGGATGTATAGTTCTGCTTTCTAAGGAGGGTGGACCCCAAGCTGAAGCATTTGTAGGGCCTGGTGATGAGGGGCAAGGAGCAAGTCAGAGTGAATCTTTTCTACCTGACATGTGGCGGTGGAGAGGTGCCAAGGAAGGGCTGGGGAGGGAGGAGGCAACAGAGGGGCCCTGGAGGGGAGAGGGGTGGCCATGCCGGGAGGATTTCATGGGAAGAAACAGAGAAGTATATAGGTATTTTTTGTCTTTATTAAATCATAACTGTGTACATTAATGCATTTATGGGGCACAATGTGCTGATTTGATATACAGTGTGGAATGCTTACATTGAACTGATTAACATAGCCATCACCTTGCTTACTTATTTGTGAGGTGATAAGATATTTATACTGTATTCTTTTTTTTGCAGTTTTTGGCAGGGGTTGGGTTTGAACCCGCCACCTACAGTATATGGGGCTGGTGCCCTACTCCTTTGAGCTATAGGCTCTGCCCTATACTCTATTCTTAATAGTTTAAAAATATTCCATTGCATTATGCACATTAGGTGAGGTCCCACCAAATGCCCTCCCTCATCCTGGCCTCCCCCCTCCCCTCCCTTCTCTCTCTTTTCCCCTCCTTATTTCTGGACTATAGTTATGCTTTTCCATTCATATGAATGTGTAGGTGATTATATATTGGTTTCATAGTAGTATTGAGTACATTGGATACTTTTTCTTCCATTCTTGAAATACTTTACTAAGAAGAATATGTTTCAGCTCCATCCAGGTAAACATAAAAGATGTAAAGTTGCCATCTTTTTTATGGCTACATAGTATTCCCTGGCGTACATATACCACAATTTGTTAATCCATGGGTTGATTGGCACTTGGGTTGCAATAAACATTCTTGTGTAAATGTCTTTGTTGTAAAATGATTTTTGATCATCTGGGCATATACCTGCAATTCCTAGAGGAATTGCAGAATCAAATGGTAGGTCTGCTTTTAGCTCCTTGTGTGTTCTCCAAACTTCTTTCCAAAAAGGCCGTATTAGCTTGCATTTCCATCAGCAGTGTAGAAGCGTTCCCTTCTCTCTGTATCCACACCAACATCTATAGTGTTGGGATTTTGTATACAGGTATTTTTAAGGAAATTTTGCTTGTGGTATGAGAATGTAAACCTTCTTTTCCATTATTCTGTAAATTTGTCAATAAAGTATTCATTTTTATTAATGAATTATGAAGTTTGATCAATTTCTGGGTGTTTTATTTATGTTTCTAAGCCTTGCTGCAAGGCAGAGCAGATGGTATGATGGAGGCTTCCTATGGAATCCATCACATATGGGCTACGAAATCATTGAGGGGGCACATTATATAGTTTTTGTATATTAGTTAAGAATATTTATTGATGACAAAGTAGCTTATCCATGTATTCCTTGTATATTTGTTATGCTGTCATGGGCAAGGGATTGGATATATGTGTGAGAACAAGATTGCCCTTTGTGAGCTACTGTCTGCTTTGGGAAACATGATAGAAATAAGTAAAAAGCAATTTTAATGTGATGTCATGAAAAGGCAAGTTATCAGGGTGCTGCTGGACCCCAAGAAGGCATATAGCCTGAGCCTAGGAGGCATGAAACTTTCTGAAAGAAGTAGCACCTTATTGTAAACCAAAGGATGAAGAGGAGGCAAAAAGCTAAAGAGATAGAGACAGGTGGCTAATCTCTTTAGCCTAGAGTAGCAGTTCTCAACCTGTGGGTCATGACCCCTTTGGGGATCAAATGACCCTTTCACAGGGGTCACCTGCATATCAGATATTTACATACAATTCATAACAGTAGCAAAATTACAGTTATGAAGTAGCAACAAAAATAATTTTATGGTTGGGGGTCACCACAACATGAGGAACTGTATTAAAGGGTTGTGGCATTAGGAACGTTGAGAATCACTGGCCTAGAGAGAACTCTACTGAGTGGGCGTGATGTTTCTAGGGCCTCCTCACCTGCTTTTTGATTCAGATCATTTCTCTCGGTGAATGTTCGTATGGATCTCATACCTTGACGTGAAGTGGGGGTTTTCTGTGGGGCTAAGGCCCTTAAAGTCATTTCTTGTGGAAAATCATTCACTGTGAAAAACTTCAATGTTTGTGTTTCCCCCAAGTTAAATATATTAATTTCTGATCCCCAAGGTAGGGAGGTGGGGACTTTGGCAGGTGATTAGTCTTGAGTGCAGTGCCCTCATGAGTGGGGTTAATGACCTTACAAAAGAGACCTGAGGGAGCTTGTTTGACCCCAGTACTATGTGAGCACCTGGTGAGAAGACGGCCCTCTGTGAACCAGGAGGCAGGAGGTCCTCATCATGCCATGCATCCTATTTGCTGACACCTTGATCTTGGACTTCCCAACTTCTAGACCTGTGAGAAACAAATTTCTGTCATTTGTAAACCACACAGTTTATGGCATTTTGTTATAGCACATGGCACACATGGGCTAAGACAATCAATCTCCAAGGCAGAAACAATGAGAATGATCCAGTCTAGCTGGCCTTCTGACCATGTTGTACATGTAGGTTAAGGGCAATGCATTAGAAGTTAAGAAAAATTATGAAGGACTTGGATGGCACAGGCATGGACTTGATGTCAACCTGACAATAGTAGAATTTAGAGGTAGCCCTTAAAGCCTGAGATAGATGTTTAAGAACAAATATAAGGAAAGCCTTTATAGAATCTATTTTTATGAAACTTTAATTGTCTACAATGTAGCACAAACTGAAATTATAGAGAAGTTCAAGACCTTGGACAAATAAATGTATAATGGATTCATAATGGGCTATTAAGAGAATAGGGTTATTTAGAATAAATAGCATTATCATTAAATTTTGACATCATGGACGATTTAAAATGCAGGACACTGTCAGAAGGAGACACGGGGGAAGATGGACCAGGGGACCCCAGATGATTATGGTAATGGTTATTTCCTTAGTGGGTGTTCTAATCACCTTGTGTGTGTGTGTGTGTGTTTTTTTTTGTAGAGACAGAGTCTCACTGTACTGCCCTCAGGTAGAGTGCTGTGGTGTCACACGGCTCACAGCAACCTCTAACTCTTGGGCTTACGCGATTCTCTTGCCTCAGCCTCCCGAGCAGCTGGGACTACAGGCGCCCGCCACAACGCCCAGCTATTTTTTTGTTGCAGTTTGGCCGGGGCTGGCTGTGAACCCGCCACCCTCGGCATACGGGGCCGGTGCCCTACTCACTGAGCCACAGGCACCGCCCCACCTTGTGTTTTTATTTGTGCAGACTCTCCTCTCCTCTCCTCCCCTCCTTTCTCCTCTCCTCTCCTCCCCTCTCCTCCCCTCTCCTCTCTTCTTCTCTTCTCTCCTTGCCTCTCCCTTCCCCTTGCCTCCTCTCCCCCCTTCTCTTCTTCTCCCCCTCCTCTCCTCCCCTTCCCTTCCCTCTTCTCCTTTCTTCTCCTCTCCCCTCCCCACCCCTCCTCTCATTTCCTCTTCTCTCTTTTCCTTCCTGATGAAAGGCATATAGCAGTGAAGAATTCTGCAAGCAGTTGGTGTGTTACCTGTCTCACTACCTACCCATTGCATCTGTCATACTTACCCATATACCCTCTGTCTTCTTTCCTTGCTTCCCTTTCTTAGACCTTGATTTCATACAGTTAACTTTACAAAAAAAATCACCAGGGCCTGCTGATTTACTCCTTTTGGAACTCTAAACTTGAGCCTTGAGCTCATTTTGGTGGGAGTTCCTTTCACATATGTTAGTGTGAGAGTCAGCTAGAGTGAATGACACTAGCTCATCATTTGATAGGGCCTTTGGATGAACTGATTTATCCATGATAGTCTCATATTTTGATTATGTCAGAACAGAGAGAAAACTGTCTGGAAAAAAACTGTGCAAAAGGAGTCTAGCTGAGTGTGAAATGGCTATCTTTATGCCATCTTGATTTTTAGGAAACAGGTTTTCTAACCTACTGGAATAGAGATTTGGCCAACTCTTCTTTCTAATTAATTTCCTTAAATCATCCAGGTGATCAACTGTAGCTTTTGGGCAGCAGTTTCAAGATTGTCAACATAGTTTTCCGCATCACTTTGCACTGTACAGAGATTGTGCCATAATTTGGTGGCTTGCAGAGAGAGGTAGCAGAATGGTCAAAGAGTGGTGATGAAGGTGACCTTGAGTGTATCTACTGAGACCTGTTTTATCTCACCTGTTCCTGGCTGCTTTCTGCTTTGGGTGTTTTTTGCCGGGTAATGCCTAGTAATCTCCATACTCCTTCCAGAGAACTGTATCAAAACTCTACTCACCCCTACCTTTTCCTCAGTGTAACTTATAGCCTTGTTCTGCCTGGGACTATGTTTTGTTCCTCTACCCTGTTACTAATTGACTCCTTTAAGTTCTGATGTTTTATTTAAAATAGTAGAGCAGAACTTGGGTCAGGAAGGCATGAAGCTGGGATGGAAAGGGGTTCTTAGAAAAAGAGTGACGTTTCAGTGTCAGCTATATCTGGTGAGACAGCAAAGTGAAGTAGAACAGTTCCTTGGATGGGGCAGGGAAAGGGGTTACTTCTGAGTTTCTAGTATTTGACTCAGAGATTCAAATGACAACTTGAATCTTTCTACATAATTTTCAAACTTCTTGTTATTATGTATGTTGGGTAAAATAAAAAAGTTATTTAATTTTCCTTCTTCCTGAGAACTTGTGCCCTACCTAATTATTAGATTAACTAAATTTCTCTTTTTAAAAAAATAAGTTAAAGAAAAAAATAAGTTAAAGAAAATCCACTTTTGCTAATTTATTTAGCAGGTTAAAGGAAAATTACAAATTTAATTCAGGGTCATTGCAGTATGTGAAACAATTCAGAGATGTATATAAAGAAAGTTAGTAGTATTCCATCTATTCAAATCCTACCATTATGTAATAACTAGAGTTACAAACTTGATGTATATACTCTTTGGTGTCTTTTATCCTGCTCATACTTATTCACTCCCACACAAACATATTCATGGGTCTTTACAAAAGTTTTGATATACACAAAGATGAAGAAACGTAAAATCCATGCAGACAGAAACAAAAGAAGCCTCACCAGCAACACCAATAAGATAAGCAAGTTGAAACTTGCACAGGTGAGCCAGAAAGGGCCCTGTTGACTATGTTTCTTGGAAGAGAAATAAAGGACCATAGCGCGGTCTGTCTCAAAACTTTCCTAGTGACACACATATGACATGTATAGATTTTCCTTTGCTAAACATGAGCTCTTACTATAGTATAACATCCTTCCTTTCACTCCCTAAAAATATGCCATGGGTATCCCTCTGGATTAGCATATGTTTCTTACCTTACTATATCCAATATAGCAGCCCCTAGTCACATGTGGCTATGGAGCCCCAGAAATGTGGCTAATCCTGATTTTGGGACTTATTGTGACAATAAAAAGACTATATTGTGTCTCTTTAATAATATTTATGTGAATTATAGGTTGAAAAACATTTTGCATATATTGAATTAAATACAATTAAAGTAGATTTTTACCTATTTTCTTTTAATAAATGTGGTTACTAGAAATTTTAAAGTTGCTTGCATTGTGTTTATATTGGACAGCAGTATCTAATCCAGTCTTCTCAGTGGGCACATTTGTTCCAAAGAACTTCTTGTAAATGTTAGTAATTTGGGGATCTTCTCTTCTCTTCTCTTCTCTTCTCTTCTCTTCTCTTCTCTTCTCTTCTCTTCTCTTCTCTTCTCTTCTCTTCTCTTCTCTCCTCTCCTCTCCTCTCCTCTCCTCTCCTCTCCTCTCCTCTCCTCTCCTCTCCTCTCCTCTCCTCTCCTCTCCTCTCCTCTCCTCTCCTCTCCTCTCCTCTCCTCTCCTCTCCTCTCCTCTCCTCTCCTCTCCTCTCCTCTCCTCTCCTTCTCTTCCCTTCTCTTCCCCCCCTTTCCCTTTTCCTTCCTTCCTTTTTTTTCTTAAAGAGATAGAGTCTCACTGTATGGCCCAGGCTGGTTTTGAACTCCTAGTCTCAAGTGATCCTCACACCTCAGTCTCCTGACTAGCTGAGACTCTGGGTACAATTTACTGTACCCAGCTTTGGAAATCTATTTCTGTAGCCAAAGTATTTTATTTGAAATACTTCCCATGGAGAATTCTTTATCTATAAAGAATCTATATCTTCTTTTATTAAAAGTACAGTCCATTTTTCTAAATATACAATGATAATGTCATAAATATATGCATCATCTTTCCTTTAAATGAACTGCACTGTATTTTTAGTTCTTCTCTAGTTTTTCTCTGTTTTGTGGTCATGGATCTAGAGGATCTAGATTTGCTCATTGCTCTTTCATTAGTGGTGGAGACAGGTCTAGGTTCTCAGTCCTGTCCTTATTTTGGTTCTTTGTTCTTTAAAACACACCATTACTCTGTTTTCTAGTACTTTCAAAACTTTTTCATGCATTTTAGTGACTAAATATTTGTAAGAAAAAAATTGTTATGGGAATGGAAAATATGAGGGCTACATTTCTTGGACATAAAGTTTGGCCATGTCATAGGGAAATATGTATCGACATAAGCAGGTACTTTACTAATGGCTATTATAGAAGATCTCACATTCCTTGGCAGGGGTTTCTGTGGGGGATTATGGCTGCCCCTGTGCAGTGGCCTCCTGGTTAGGATCCTGTATCTATCTGGGATGCTATAACTAGAAGAAAAGTGGAGCTACTTTATGGCCAATAGAGAGCATCAGCCTAGTGATTCCTCCACTGGATTTAGCTGCCTGTCCAGGGTTAATGTCACAAGCCTC
The DNA here is from genome assembly GCF_027406575.1 of Nycticebus coucang. Lineage (NCBI taxonomy): Eukaryota > Metazoa > Chordata > Mammalia > Primates > Lorisidae > Nycticebus > Nycticebus coucang. Next base: position 37,964,588 of record NC_069789.1, read on the forward strand.
TGTCAGTAACTGGGACAGGTTTGGATGACTTCCATCAAGCAGGCAAGCAAATTTCAAAGTTCCAGATCTAGCCTCCCAGGAAGAAATGAAAAAGGAGAGTGAGGAATGATTCTGGTAGGGGCAATAAGCGTGTGTGTGTGTGTGTGTGTGTGTGTGTGTGTCTAAATCACCAGAAATGCTCAGGTTACCATTGGTTATCAAACAAAGACCACCCTACTCTAAAAGACTATATATCCTGGTAGCCACTGAGTCCTCCAGGAAGAAACTGAGCTCTCAGAACTCTGATAGTTCTGCGGCTGACTGTACTTTCCCAGAGTTTCACATTATTCATTTCCAGAAAGTAATTTTCGTTGATTGACTTGTGGTCTTCTTGAATGAGGCATTTTAAAAAATAGGAGAAAATTGAAAGGATTGGCTCATCATCAAAATATATCCCTTCTGAATGCTCCTAAGGTCAATGCAACTGCCAATTTGAGATGGAAACTTGTTGGAATTTCTCTCTTGGGAGGTTTTTAATGCAAGGGTAGATGACTGTCTTTCTTGGTCCATTTAGTTGGATGCCTGCCTGGGACAGGAGTATCAGATGACCTTGTAGTCCCTTCCAGTACTGACTTTTTGTGATTGGGTAGTGGATTCAGGAGGTCTATTAGGCAGAGGATTTTACCTTTCCTGCCTGTCTGCTTTAATATGTCTCTTAATTTTGTCTCTCTAAGCAGATTTTAAATTCTTTGAAGTATGGGATACTGTCTTATGCTTTCATGTTCTCCATAGAAGAGGGTGGGAATAACTTCTGGAGCAGGGTTCTGGATGATATAGTGTCCAGGGCGATGGGAGAAAGGTCCCAGGTGAAAGGTTGACTATTAATGGGGGAAAGACATTATATTTTCTGAGTACAGAGGGAAGGAATCAAAATAACTGTGGCTATATGTTATAGACTGAGGGTCTGCATTTCCCCATTCCCAAACCCCAGTGTGGCTGTGTCTGGAGTAAAGAAGCACTTAAGGTTAAATGAGGTCATAAGGGTGGGGATCTGATACAGTAGAATTAGTATCCTTATAAGAGAAAGCTTGCTCATTCCTGCTCTCTCTGCGTGCTCATGTGTTGAGGGGAGGCCATGCAAGGACAAAGTGAGGATGTGGCTTCTGTGAGCCAAGACACAAGCCCTCACTAGAAACTGAATCCTGCCAGAACCTTGATCTTGAACATTCCAGCCCTCAGAAATATGACAAAAAATAAATTTCTGTTGTTTGAGTCATAGTCTGAGGTATTCTGTTATGTTATGGCGGCCCAACCTGACTAATATTCTGTCTGTAAGTTAAAAGGCAATGAGGAAAGATGAGGAAGAGAACACTTCATAACTTCAGTTGTGTGGTTAAAGGATAAGGCCAGATCACCTGAAAGTGAGGAGGCCAAGGGCTGTGTAGGAAAGAGATGAGAGACATTTGTAATAATTACTGTGGGGAATGGAAGAAGGTGCTGACAAGGACAAATCAAAGGTTTGTTGGGTAGTGCCAAAGGCTCAGATGAACTTGGAAGCAATGAATAAGTAGTGCAGCCAATCTCATGCCGATCTGCAAGCTCCCAATCTTTTTTAACAGTGTATAGGTTTAGGGATGGAGAAAGCAGATTGGAACATTGACTTAGGATTGGAATTTTCCTGAGAAAGATGAAAGATAGAGATACAGGGTGATCAAGATTAGCACACAGAGGGGAGTGCAAGTAACCCATAAGAGGATGTAGGATTGGCAGTGAGGGAAAAGTATTACTGGTTGAAAAAATGGAGGAGGCAAGAAACTGAAACACTCTGGGAGGCCAGGCAGTGATTGTAGTAGAAACAGGAAAATGAGAGAACTCAGAAAATAGGAGAACATGGCCAAAAAATAGAAGAATATTAGGGTTCTGGATTTTTGGATAATGACAAAATCCAGAATGGGGCCAGGAACATGGTTGCAGCAGAAGAGTAACTGTGTGTAGAGTTAGGGAGACCCATGAATTACAAGACCATATTGTTGGAAGGATTGTCTCATGAAGGATTTGTGTTCATGGACATGCCTATTTCTTAGGATTTGTCAGAATTAAGAGTGGAAAGAAGGATTGTCAGCAAGGTTTCAGAGAACTATGATGGGGGGACCAAACGGTGCTCCTAAACTGGACCTAAGGAGTTAGGTCAGACTTCTGGGGAAGTAACAGCTAACATGAGCCCCCAAAGATGAGTGAGGTTTGCCAGAGTGGGGAGAATCAGTGAGAGAAAAGAGTGGAGAGAGAGGAGAGTTGTTCCAGGTAGAGAAAATAACAATGTTAAATAGGTCAATGTTTTATCAAATTCATAAAGTGGATGTTATCCTGGAGAGGCAGAGTCTATTATTAAAATAATATGATCTATATTTCAGTAATCTTCTCCACTTTCAGTAGCCCCTATTTTGTCATTTTTAATTACAAAGTTTTTTTATTAGGATAGGCTTCTGGGGGCTGAAATTCACAGCCTCACATTCACCATAAATTGTGAAACCATTTGGTTTGTAGATGGAGAGGATGTGATGTGTTCCCTACAACCCGTCTTCCTCACCCACTGCATGACTTAGCCTTCTCTCTCTAGATTAGTTTTCAATTATAGAACAACTGCATTTTTATTCTAATGGCTGAACTGAACAAACACATACAAAGACATGGGCTAGCAAAGCAGAGGAGAACAAACAATGGAAGATGGATAATTTACCCAAGAGTACTTTGACTTGTGCCTTGATGAGATGTAAATGAGGGGGCATTATTAATATGTGCAAGTGTTCACATGCTGAATGTGGATTAAGAAGAAAAGCACTCACAGAAGAGAGCCAAAATGTCTGCAAAGGAAAAAAGAATGTCATGAAAGAAGCCAACTCTATTTCAACCAAATAGCCTGGGTCATAAATTATTTCCAAGGAGACCTAGCTAACTGACATGTTGGGCTTGGAACATGTGCTCCTTTTTCTACCCCGTTCTCACTGTGAGAAGGGGCTGAGGTGGTGTGTGTGAAGAGCTTAGGCTTTGGATCAAGATGGATCTGAGCCCCCATTCTGGCTCTGTCAATCCACTGGTGAGCAGTGTGACCTTCAGCATGAGTTCAAGCTCCTCTGAGCCTCCATTTTAACATCAGTAGAAGCAGCAGCAAAAACTTAAGCCAAGGGTAGATGTGAAAATTGGAAATTCTGAATGTAAAGTGATTTTAGAACAATATCTAGTATATAAGAGGCTTCTAATAAAAGGTAGCTATCAGCTGCTTTTAATACTACAACTGCTAGCACCCTGTTCAGTAAACGAATATGCACCATGACTGCAAGGGAGGTTTAAAAAGTGTGTGCTGCACTCAATGCATGCTTTCTCTAAAAAATAATCCAAAATGCAAGTGGTAACTCTGCAGTGCTGTGAACAGGGTTTTATTTCCTCTGGTATTATACCTGAGAGACATTTGACATTTGAGCTTTTATGTGTGTGCTTGTGTGTACAGGGTCTTGGGGACACAAGAAAGTGATTGTGAAGCTGGGAGTGGCTTCCTTCCTCTAAAAACACAAGTCCAGGAGTCTAGCACCATAGGACATTTCTCAAACTGACTTAAAGAAATAACCCAACCTTTGTAGCAGTGCACAAATGCCACTGTGATCCATTTTTTCAGAGGGAAGATAGAGTGGCTCTCTTGGCGGTATCCCCAGCTCTTTTTTTGAAAAAGGGTTCGGAGAAGCACAACTGGTACTTGAATGGTTGTTGTAAGGACTGGGATCTGCTGGAAGGGAAATGAAGTGCTGGGTCTCCTTGTGAGGGTCCATGTATTACAAGTCTTGAAGGGCATTCCACTGTTCACTTTCCTGGTTTTAGCCAAGGCATGTGTCCAGCTGGAGTGTGCATGGCATGGTTTTAAGTTCCTATCAAGCACCTATCCTGAGTAGACATCAGGGAAGCTTCCATCTTTCTGCTTGATAAATAAATTAAGTGATGTTTAGACTTCACCATGTAACCTGTAGCAACTTTTACTCTTATACTCCTATTTTGATACTCTTGGAAATATAAATAAAAAACAAAATTTGAAATATTAGAAAAGCTTCATCAAAAAGCATTATTAGGATGCTATAGGAGGGATCAGAATCAAGGCATAATGGAAGAGATAAGCAAATCTTGGCTTGGTGATTTTAGAGCTAGAAGTGCAATCTCTAGGAGGAGAAGTTTTTTTCATTTTCCTTCAGTAAACACCATTTACTAGGAAAATTGCCTAGGGAAAGCTGTGGGCTCATCTTCTTTGGACTTTCTGAGGAGAGACTCTCAACTGCTGGGAATGAATGAAAGAAGTCTACTTGAGGCCAGGCAGGCCAGGCAGGCTGGTAACTGCTAGTTCCATGCTGTGCCCTGCTGAGTCCATGTTAAAGAGTAGAGGTGCACATTTTAAACGGAATATTTAAGAATCTTTATATGAGTCTATTTGTGGAGCCAAGCAACTAGCAAAGTACTTATATTGCCCTAATCCACTTAAGTAAACCTGGCTCATATTAGCAAATGCATGCTGGCAATTGACAAAACGAGGCCCCAGTGTCTATGCCTGGTTGAGTGACAGCTCTTATTTGGCCTTATATCTTTATTCCATTGCTGGCTGAAGCCTCAGGATTGACATCTGCTTTAACATCCATTTCTAGGTTTATCCTGGCAACCCCCTACCTTAGAGGATACAGCATATGAATCTCCTTGTTGACCTCACTGCTATGATTTTCTCCTGTCCTCTAAAGATCCATCCTGGATTCCAAGCAATTGAACAGGGGGGACAATGTGGAACATTATCCCATAAAAGTATACTCCGTCAGAGAAAGAAGTTGCATAAATCTCTTGGGGTTAATATCTCTGTTGGGGGAAGAATAATTAGAAAATTCCTTTTTTTTTATTAAATCATAACTGTATACATTGATATGATCATGGGGCATCATACACTCGCTTCATAAACCATTTGACACATTTTTATCACAGTGGTTAACATAGCCTTTCTGGCATTATCTCAGATACTGTGCCAAAACATTTACATTCTACATTTACCAAGTTTCGCAAATACCCCTGTAAGATGCACCACAGGTGTGATCCCACCGATCCCCCTCCCTCTACCCACCCCCCCTTCCCACTTCCCCCTATTGTTAAGTTGTGGCTGGGTTATAGCTTTCATGTGAGAGTCCCAAATTAGTTTCATAGTAGGGCTGTGTACATTGGGTACTTTTTCTTCCATTCTTGGGATACTTTACTAAGAAGAATATGTTCCAGCTCCATCCATGTAAACATGAAAGAGGTAAAGTCTCCATCTTTCTTTAAGGCTGCATAGTATTCCATGGTATACATATACCACAATTTATTAATCCATTCATGGATCGATGGGCACTTGGGCTTTTTCCATGACTTAGCTATTATGAATTGGGCTGCAATAAACATTCTGGTACAAATATCTTTGTTATGTTGTGATTTTTGGTCTTCTGGGTATATGTCCAGCAGAGGAATTACAGGATTGAATGGCAGATCTATTTTTAGATCTCTGAGTGTTCTCCATATATCTTTCCAAAAGGAATGTATTAATTTGCATTCCCACCAGCAGTGCAGAAGTGTTCCCTTTTCTCCGCATCCATGCCAACATCTCTGGTCTTGAGATTTTGTGATATAGGCTAGTCTCATTGGAGTTAGATGATATCTCAAAGTAGTTTTGATTTGCATTTCTCTGATGATTAAAGATGATGAGCATTTTTTCATATGTCTGAAGGCCATGCGCCTGTCTTCTTCAGAGAAGTTTCTCTTCAAATCCCTTGCCCAGCCTGCGATGGGATCCCTTGTTTTTTTCTTGCTGATGCGTTTGAGTTCTCTGTGGATTCTGGTTATTAAACCTTTGTCAGAGATATACCCTGCAAATATCTTCTCCCATTCTGAGGGCTGTCTGCTTGCTCTGCTTACTGTGTTCTTAGCTGTGCAGAAGCTTTTTAGTTTGATCAAGTCCCAGTAGTGTATTTTTGAAGCTGCTTCAATTGCCCAGGGGGTTCTCCTCATGAAATACTCACCCAGACCAATTTCTTCAAGGGTTTTCCCTGCATTCTCCTCTAGTATTTTTATAGTTTCATGTTTTAAGTTTAAATCTTTAATCCAATGAGAGTCTATCTTAGTTAATGGTGAAAGGTGTGGGTCCAATTTCAGTCTTCTGCAGGTTGCCAGCCAGTTCACCCAGCACCATTTGTTAAATAGGGAATCTTTTCCCCACTGAATGTTTTTAATTGGCTTGTCAAAAATCAAATAGCGCTAAGTAGCTGGATTCATCTCTTGGTTCTCTATTCTGTTCCAGATATCTACTTCTCTGTTTTTGTGCCAATACCATGCTGTTTTGATCACTATCGATTTGTAGTAAAGTCTGAGGTCTGGTAGTGTGATTCCTCCTGTTTTGTTTTTATTTCTGAGTAATGTCTTGGCTATTCGAGGTTTTTTCTGATTCCATATAAAATGAAGTAGTGTTTTTTCAAGATCTTTAAAATATGACAGTGGAGCTTTAATAGGGAGTGCGTTGAAATTATATATTGCTTTGGGTAGTATGGACATTTTGATAATGTTGATTCTTCCCAGCCATGAGCATGGTATGTTTTTCCATTTGTTAACATTTTCAGCTATTTCTTTTCTTAGAGTTTCATAGTTCTCTTTATAGAGATCTTTCACGTCTTTTGTTAGGTAAATTCCCAAATATTTCATCTTCTTTGGCACTACTGTGAATGGGATAGAGTCCTTAACTGCTTTTTCAACTTGACTGTTGTTGGTGTATATAAAGGCTACCGATTTATGAATGTTGATTTTGTAACCTGAGACGCTGCTGTATTCCTTGATCACTTCTAGGAGTTTTGTAGTAGAGTCCCTAGTGTTTTCCAGATACACAATCATATCATCTGCGAAGAGCAAGAGTTTGATTTCTTCTGACCCTATATGGATACCCTTGATCGCCTTTTCTTCCCTAATTGCGGTGGCTAAAACTTCCATTACAATGTTGAAAAGCAATGGAGACAATGGGCAGCCTTGTCTGGTTCCTGATCTGAGTGGAAATGATTCCAATTTAACTCCATTCAATATGATATTGGCTGTGGGTTTGCTGTAGATAGCCTCTGTCAGTTTAAGAAAAGTCCCTTCTAGACCAATTTTCTTGAGTGTTCTGATCATGAAGGGATGCTGGATATTATCAAAAGCTTTTTCTGCATCAATTGAGAGAATCATATGGTCTTTGTTTTTTAATTTGTTTATGTGCTGAATTACATTTATAGATTTACGTATATTGAACCAGCCTTGAGACCCTGGGATAAAACCAACTTGGTCATGATGTATAATTTGTTTGATGTGTTGCTGGATTCTGTTTGTTAGGATCTTGTTGAATATTTTTGCATCTATATTCATTAGTGATATTGGTCTATAATTTTCTTTTCTTGTTGGGTCTTTTCCTGGTTTGGGGATCAGGGTGATGTTTGCTTCATAGAACGTGTTGGGTAGTCTTCCTTCTTTTTCTACCTTTTGGAATAGGTTGAGTAATATAGGTACTAATTCCTCTTTAAAGGTTTGGTAGAATTCTGACGCGAAACCATCTGTCCCAGGCTTTTCTTTTTAGGGAGGTTTTGTATAGTTGATGCTATTTCTGAACTTGATATGGGTCTGTTCAACATTTCCACTTGATTCTGGTTAAGTCTTGGAAGGTGACGTGCTTCCAAGTATTGGTCTATTTCCTTCAGATTTTCATATTTCTGAGAATAAAGTTTCTTGTAATATTCATTAAGGATTTTTTTGATTTCCGATGAGTCTGTGGTTATTTCGTCTTTGTTGTTTCTGATTGATGATATTAGAGATTTTACTCTTTTTTTCCTGATTAGGTTGGCCAGAGGTTTATCTATTTTATTGACCTTTTCAAAAAACCAGCTTTTTGATTTATAGATCTGTTGTATTATTCTTTTGTTTTCAATTTCATTTAATTCTGCTCTAATTTTGGTTATTTCTTTTCTTCTACTGGGTTTGGGGTTGGAATGTTCTTCCTTTTCCAGTTGCGTGAGATGTCCCATTAAGTGTTAACTTCCTCTCTTTCCGTTCTCTTGAGGAAGGCTTGCAGTGCTATAAATTTCCCTCTTAGAACTGCCTTTGCAGTGTCCCAGAGGTTCTGATAGTTTGTGTCTTCATTGTCGTTTTGTTCCAAAAAATTGGCAATTTCTTTCTTAATCTCATCTCTGACCCAGCTATCATTCAGCATAAGGTTATTTAACTTCCATGTTTTTGTATGGGTATGCAGATTCCTGTTGTTACTCAATTCAAGTTTTATTCCATGATGGTCCGAGAAGATGCATGGAATAATTTCTATTCCTTTAAATTTACTGAGGTTAGACTTGTGACCTAAAATGTGGTCAATTTTGGAGTAAGTTCCGTGGGCTGATGAGAAGTATGTGTATTCAGTTTTGTTGGGATGAAATGTTCTGTAGATGTCTGCTAAATCTAAATATTGGATGGTTAGGTTTAAATCTAAGATTTCTTTGCTCAGCTTCTTTCTGGAGGATTGATCCAACACTGCCAAGGGAGTGTTGAAATCTCCAACGATTATGGAGCTGGAGGAAATCAAGTTACTCATGTCTGTTAGAGTTTCTCTTATAAATTGAGGTGCATTCTGGTTGGGTGCATAGATATTAATAATTGAGATCTCATCATATTGAGTATTACCCTTAACAAATATGAAGTGACCAGTCTTGTCCTTCCTTACTTTTGATGGTTTAAAGCCTACTGTATCTGCAAATAAAATTGCAACACCTGCTTTTTTCTGATTACCATTTGCCTGAAATATGGATGACCATCCTTTCACCCTGAGTCTGTATTTGTCTTTTAAGTTGAGATGTGACTCTTGTATGCAACAAATATCTGGCTTGAGTTTTCGTATCCAGTCAGCTAACCTATGTCTCTTTAGAGGACAGTTTAAGCCATTCACGTTGATGGAGGGTATTGATAAGTCTGGTGGAATTTTGGGTATCGAGTTTTTCAAAGGTCCAGTGGACATTTTTAATCCTTTCACCAGTGTGGAAGTTGGAGTTTGATCCAAAGTTTCTGAGAGAGTTTACTTTTGTGGTATAGGATTGGGTTGGTCATTGTGGAGGATAGGTCTGAGAACATCCTGAAGAGCTGGATTACTTATGGAAAATTTTTGAACATATGAATGTCATTGAAGTATTTAATTTCTCCACCATAGATGAAACTCAGTTTAGCTGGATACAAGATCCTGGGTTGAAAGTTTTTTTGCTTTAGGAGATTAAAAGTTGATGACCAGCCTCTTCTGGCTTGAAAAGTTTCAGCAGAGAGATCTGCAGTTATTCTAATATTCTTACCTTTGTACGTTATAGTTTTCTTTCGCCGGGCTGCTTTGAGAATCTTCTCTTTCTTGTTAACTTTAGTGAAGCTAATTATGATATGTCTGGGGGATGACTTATTGGGGTTGAATCGTGCTGGGGTTCTGAAGCTGTCTGCTATCTGAATTTCAGATTCTCTAGGCATGTCTGGAAAATTTTCTTTCATAATTTCATGCAGAAGGGCCTCTGTGACTTCGGAGGTGACTTCATCGTTCTCAGAAATTCCTATAATCCTTATGTTGCTTTTTTTCGAATTATCTGAGAGTTCTCTGAGTGAGTGATCCGTTTTTGCTCTCCATTTCTCTTCCTCTTTGAGAGATTGGGAGCGTTCGAAGACTTTATCTTCAATGTCAGAAATCCTTTCTTCTGCTTGCACCATTCTGTTGCTGAGGGATTCTACTGTATTTTTCATATCTTTGAGGGCTGTAAGTTCTTGCTTCAGTGTGTCTAAGTCTTTGGTGGTTTTGTCTTTAAATTCGTTAAATTCTTGAGACAATTTTTGAATTTCTCCGTGAATTCCTAATTCCATTTTATTAATCTTGTCTGCAATCCAAATTCTGAATTCGACTTCTGACATCTCAGCCAGTTGTTTATGAATGGGATCTTCAATCACATCTGCCGTATCTTTTCTTGGGGGGGTTGATCTATTCTGGTTATTCATGTTACCAGAGTTTTTCCACTGATTCTGCCCCATGGTTATGTTACTCCCCTTGGTTTTTCCCCTGGGGTTTTATCGAGGGCCCGTACAGTGTTGTGGCCTGAGAAACCGGGGCCCTGTCTGGTGTGGTGGAGCAAAGTGGTTCTGTCTTGCTTTCAGCTGGTTTCTGTTCGATCCTATTGCAACTTCTACTCTGGCTTGAAGTCTCAGCTGTGTGGAAAAATCAGCAATTAAGTCACCCCGCCTGCCCACCTCTGGTCCCAGTTGGAAAAGGAGAATCAAACCTTCCTACAATCGCACACCCAGGGCACCGCCTGAAAAGTCCTCAGTCTATTAGCCCAGTTCAAAAGGTCCAAATCAGCTGTCTCAATTGGCACTTGTCTCGGGTGGGAGAGTTCAAGAGGTCTCTGGGAACTGGATCACAGGGGCCTGGTGACTCCTCTGACACGGCTCACCCCAGTGCAGCGTGGAGTCAGGAGGAGCCACCCAGCAAACAGAGCAGTCTAGGAAGGTTGACATCTCCTTCCCCACTTTGCCCCTCCGTCGGACCCAGTCACTGGTATCTCTGCAGATGGCTAACCCAGTTGCCTGCAGTGAACAGACACTCCAGGGGTTTGTACCTGCCTGAATCACAAGGAAGTCTGCCAGGCCCCCGCAGACTGCCGCTATCTAGCAGGAGGAGATGGGGCCTGACATCTTTGAGTGCTTGATGCAGGTGATGGGAAGGAGGTGTTCACTCAGGCTTAGCCCCGTCCCTGATGGATGCCGCTAACAGAACAGAACAGAACAGAACAGACAACTTTGCGGGGTTCTGTCTCTGTTTCTGTCGAAATCGCCTACAGAAGACGGGCTGTTTTGAGTTCAAACGTCTTTGCTGCTGGAGATTTGCGTTGGAACACCTCTCTGGGTCGGCTCCACCCTGGAAGCTTCCCGGGTTTGTGAGCCGTGTCAGGAAAACCCCCGCTCACCGGTGGCCTCCTCCGGTTGCCCAGGGAGACAGGGGGTGTGGCCTCAGAATATCCAGAAGTGAGCGTTCTGGCGTTAAAGAAAAAACGGCTGTTGATCTACCTCCAGGGAACTGCTGCTCTGGTGTGGGCACTCAGGCGACCCTTTTCTCCTCTGTCCCGCGCCCCAGAGTCAGCACTGAGCGGCTGCAGTTTGTGCTGGGTCCACACCCCTCAAGAGATCCCCCAAGAATCAGAACTCTTGGGGGATGGGCCCCCAGACCCCGATTGGGAGTGGGGGGGGAAGCTAGAGTTTCATTCAGTTTTACACAACACTACGGCCTGGGGAGGGCTCCTGCACTGCACCTCAGGGAAGTGCCGCCAAGGCTTGATTTCCCCTCAGCAGAGTGCCCTCTCCTCGCTCACATGTCCCAGAGTCAGCGCTGACCTGACGCAGCTCAGGCACTGTGCACTCCCCTTGAGAAATCACCCAAGGATCCGAACTCTGGGGGGATAGGCCCTCAGACCCCGAGTGAGAGTAGGGGCTCTCAGCTCTCAGCGGGGAAGCTAGAGTCTTATTCAGTCTTGTGCCCGGGGAGGGTTGCTGCACTGCACCGCAGGAAAGTGCCGCCAAGGCGTGACTCCCCTTCAGCCTGGTGCCCTCTCCTCACTCGCGCGCCTCAGAGTCAATGCTGACCAGTCGCAACTCGGGGACTGTCCACTCCCCTTGAGAAATCACCCAAGGATCCGAATTCCTGGGGGACAGGCCTCCAGACCTCAGTGGGCGGGAGGGGAGCGCCGGGGATTCAGGGTTGCCGGCAAAGGATTCCCAAAGTTTTATTCAGTTTTATGCCCAGCAGGAGAACGCCACGGCACCCCAGTAGGGGAGGTAGGTCCAGTTTTTAGAAGGTCTCTCCCTGGAGTGTAGTGGGAGGGACTTTAATTTCTGCCCGCTTGTTCAATTGTGTGGCTCTTGAGCCGGTCTCATGGTGGGGGGACTCCCATCCGCTTGCTGGTGGATTTTGTACCTTTTGTTTGCGTCCTTGTGATCACAGCTTGCCTCAGCGGTGTTGATGTGCGTTCTTCAACCTTCTCTCTTGGTGAGGCTCAAGTCCACCAGGATACTTACTAAATTCTTGTCCCTTAACTCTCCTTCTGGACGGGAGCCTCTGTTGAAAGCTGGCTTCAGTCCGCCATCTTGTCTCCCTCCTAGAAAATTCCTAATGGCTATTACTGTTTCCTAAAACAAGGGCATTCATCTTTATAGACTTTAGAAAATAAAATTATACTTCCAATGCTTCAAGCTAAATTTCTGGTATATTGCATACCAAACTAGGGAAGTTTGGTTCAGCAAAATCAGTTTCAAAGCCAACAGTTCTAATGATAAGTCATTGACATTTAACTTGTGCAAGAGAGATGCACAAACATACCGCCTGAATTTTACTAATTAGTCATGGACATGAACCTCTAGCAAAATAATATGGCATTGAACTTCTCATTGCTTCTTGATGGGGCCTTGAAGAAGTAGGAAAATCTGGAATCCAGGCTCTTCTCACTATGAGAGTTCACTGTGGGCAGGCATATACTGCAATCTCATTTATAAGAAAGAAAATCCTGGGAGAAGTAAGTCTGTTTCACAGAGTCCTAATCATAATAATTCTGCTTACTAAAAATGAATGTGTTAATGAGATTTGTGCTAGGTATGTGAAGGACACCGTCAATTAATCACTGCCATCATCAACATTATCATGTCATTGAAACCACTTTTATGTCTTTCTTAATCCACAGTTCACAAAACGCTATTACATGAGTGATCTGGTTTGATTCTCCTGATAGTCTCAGGAATATACAAGGTAGGATATCATTTTGCCTGATTTTGAGATAAGTAAACTATTGCCCAAAGATGTTGAAGCTTTCTTGAGTTTGCATAACTAGAAGGTATATAATATCTTGGTCTAGAAAACAGCCCTGTTCTTCTACTTGTGTGCCATTGTGCATTGAAAGTTTATGTTGTGTCAATGCAAGGTTCCTGCCAATAGCTTATAAGGCTGATAAATCATCATATTAGGTGCCTTAGAACTGTTCAGGATGATTATCCCTTCACCTGCTGACCATGGTCTTTGAGCTCTTTGGAGCGAGAGTCCAGCCCTATTAACTGGGCACATTCTGTGTTACAGTGATAGGGGCTCATTTGTTCTGGTGTGAAGCCTGCTGCTTTGGGGTATGGTTCCTGGCAAACCATGACCTACCCCAGCCAGGAGAGGCAAGAATACAGGACCATCACTTACCATGCAGCTTGACTGTGGCTCTATACTCCATGGATCTTGTGCCTGTGGCTAACGATTATAGAGTAAAAACAGTGTTTCCAGAAAAATTAAACCCTTCCAGGCAAAAGGTGGAAATGGGTGTATAATTAACAAGTACATGATAATAGTGATGATAATACATTTTGTTACATCTTTTACTCCATACCAGAGATGATAGAACATAGCATTATATTATGTGCTGATGCCCAGAGCACCTTAAAAACAATTATGTAAATAGCTGGAAGGAACCCTGAGCTGGCAGTCAGCAGTATTCCAGTTCTCCTTGCCAAGTGTCTTCTGCTGTAACCATCTACATTTGTTCCTTACGCACTTCTCTACTTTGCCTTGCTTTCCCCTTCTAGAAAATGGGGGTGACTTTCCTAAGCCTCATATTCTATTACAGTATGGATCATATTGCAAATGTGGAGTGCCTGAATGAAGTATTGCATAGGCAAAAATGATGTTATAGTTATAACAATATAACTATCCTTGGTAGTTATAATGATATAACTATCTCATATTTCATAGTATTTTGTGAAGTATTTTCAGATGGATTCTTCCTTTATATATCCCAAACTATTATACCTGCCTGCAATTTACACATCAGGAAATGGAAGCTCTTGCTCATGTCACATCACTAGTGAAAGGCAGATTTTCACTTAGATTCTGATTCTGGAATATCTACCCTTTTCCCTACATGATTCTCCTCCCCTTATGTAAGGCCCAGCGGAAGTCTTAGGCTTTACTCCAATTAAAGTATTCTGTGTTTTGGCCAGCTGCTTGGGTGTTTTGTTTCTGTGTTCTTGATTGCTCTATAGTATTGGGAAAGTTTATCTTCCACCTTTTATTTTGTGGGGAGGAGCATCTCCCTGATTGGGTTTTGAGCCCTTGCACTGGGCAGAAACAGAAAACCCAAGATGCTTCTTACATAGCATCATTAACATGCCAAACCACAAAGTTGTTAATGCTACCTCAAGGTTATAAGGGGACTGGGATTCTACTGTATCCTTAGGTGAGAGATGATGAATCATGACTCCTGATTCATCATCAGGAGCTCCTGATCATGGCTGTTGGTTCATGACTCCTAAACCTTTGGGTTTCCGCTTATCTTTCATTGTAATACTGTTTTATTAAGAGAAAAATTGGAAACAATCTAAATATCCATGAAGAGGGATGGGATAATATTTCATAGGATTGTTGAAGGGCTTGAAGATTAAATACATCTATGGTGCTTGGGATCATGGTTAGCACTTAATAAATGCTCAATAAATGTTAGCTATTATTATTTTAGAGTCATTAATAAAGAGAAATGACTACTTCTCTTGAAGTAGTGAAGCTCTGCAAGAATTCTATAAGTAGAATAGACTTAGGGCTTCACTTCTAGGTCTGCCCTCACTTGAGCCTGAGTGAGAGGTAATGTGAGAACACAAGCTTAATGATTCTACACACCCTTTTCCCTCCACTGTGACAGGGGACAGCTACTTTGCATCTCAGTTTGGTAGAACTTGCTGTGGAGGTCAGGTAGATGGCATTTCCAAAATATTTAGAGCAGATTAAAGAAAAACTGAGTATGATGTAATAAAGAATAAATCTGATCTTTGTCCCTGGCTCCTAGCACAGAGTTTCAAAGACATTTAGAATTTCCTGAGTGATAGGAGTGTCTTTGTTGTACTAATGAGGTGATTCATGGTGACTGCCAGCTTCAGGATGGAGACTAGTCACCAGAAGGGCCGAGCATGTGATTAGAGAAATGGAACTTTAGAACATTTTGACCTCTGAGGAAGAAAGGCGGGCTGAAGATTAAGTTCAATCCTGTGACCACTGATTTAATCAGTTGTACCTAGGTAATGAAACACCAATAGAAACTGTGGACACCAACACTCATGGAGTTTCCTGACTGGTTAATACACTGATGTGCTGAAGATGATGGGCTCTAATCAGACCTCAACCTATACACAATCCTTTGCAATGAAGTTTTACAGTACTTTGATGTGTTCTATGAGTCATTTAGGCACATTATTGAACATGAAGGTATCATGGGAATTTGTAGCTAGTGCACCAGAAGTGTAGGTGGGTGACCTGGGGATCCCCTGAACTTGTGGCTGCTTCCGGAAGTAAGGGAAATGTAGAGTACTTAAACTTCAAGATGTGTGGTCAATAATACTGGGTGGTCAGTCTCAGAATTGAATTCTATTGCAGTATAACCAGTTGGAGTCAAAACAGGGTACAGAATCACCTGGTTTAACTAGTCATTAGCAAAATCTCACACTCTCCTTTTCATTGCCGGGAGAGCCTTATTTCATTACAGCTGTTACCTGGGACAGAGTAACCCAAGAAAATGTATGGCTGTTCCTATGTGCCCTACTCCCCTCACTTCTCATCCTGTGACCTTTGATACTTATGAAAAGTCATCAGTAAAAGGATTTTTTTTTCTTCTGCGTAGATGTCCAGTAATGGGATTGCAGGATCAAATGGGAGGTCTAGTTTGAGTTCTTTAAGGGTTCTCCATACTTCCTTTCAAAAAGGTTATATTAGTTTGCAGTCCCACCAGCAGTGTAAAAGTGGGACTTCTCTCCACATCCGTGCCAGCATCAGCAATTTTGAGATTTTGTGATGTGGGCCATTCTCATTGGAGTTAGCTGATATCTCAGGGTGGTTTTGATTTGTATTTCTCTAATAATTAGTGACGATGAGCATTTTTTCATATGTTCGTTAGCCATTCTTCTGTCTTCTTTAGAGAAGGTTCTATTCATCTCTCTTGTACATTTATATATGGGATTGTTGGCTTTTTTTCATGTTGATTAATTTGAGTTCTCTGTAGATCCTAGTTATCAAGTTTTTTTCCAATTCAAAATATGCAAATATTCTTTCCTATCTTGTAGGTTGTCTATTTACTTTGGTTGTTGTCTCTTTAGAAAAAAATCCTTTTACCATAAGAACACTTGCACTAGACTGTTTATTGCAGCTCAATTTACAATTGTCAAAATGTGGAAACAGCCTAAATGCCCATCAATCCATCAATGGATTAACAAGCTGTGGTATATGTATACCAGGGAATACTATTCAACCATTAAAAAAGATGGAGACTTTACATCTTTTGTATTAACCTGGATGGAAGTGGAACACATTATTCTTAGTAAAGCATAGCAAGAATCCTATGTTCTCAGTTCTGATATGAGGACAATTAATGACCTAGTACATGGTGGGGGGTGGGGGAAAGGGAAAGCTGAGAGAGGGAAGTAGGGAGGGGGGTGGCTAGGTCACGGTGTGTGACATACCTTTTGGGGGCAGGACACATTTATAAGAGGAAT
This sequence comes from Nycticebus coucang, assembly GCF_027406575.1. Classification (NCBI taxonomy): domain Eukaryota; kingdom Metazoa; phylum Chordata; class Mammalia; order Primates; family Lorisidae; genus Nycticebus; species Nycticebus coucang. Next base: position 37,981,196 of record NC_069789.1, read on the forward strand.
TTACCTAACAAATGCAGTCCGTGTAACCTGGTTCTTTGTACCCTCTATGAGTACATGAGTCTCTAACAATAAAAAAAAAGTCATCAGTAAAAACGATGGCAAAACCACATTAATTCCATTTTTTTTTTCATGTATAGCTGGGAGGTATTCTCCTCATGGATCAAATGCAGTCTTTCTTGGTATATAATTTGCAGTAATTAGTTTTCCTCATTTTCTTTTTTCTTACTGACTTTCCTCAACTAGGGACCACCAAGGACATATCTTTGCTGAATAGCAATTTCATTTACAAGACCTTCCAATCTATTAGATTGAAGCTCACACAACAGTTGCTGCTCAGCATTTAAATGCAACTCATTAATTGTAAGGCATGTTACTCTTTTTTTATTTTCTTTTTTGTTGCAGTTTGGCCAGGGCCTGGCTTGAACCCACCACCCTCAGGATATGGGCCACACCCCACTCACTGAGCCACAGGTGCCACCCAATGCATGTTACTCTTCATCATGGCTTAGATTTTTAAGGCATACAGATAGTGTTTTATTCCAAAGTTGGGAAGAGCAACCAAAAAAGTGCCAAGAATTATCTTGACTGGTTTTAGGTAGGTAGTAGAGGACGACACACAATCATTCTGACTGCAGATCGAACAGCATCCTATAGGAATCAGAGATCTTGCTCTGCTATGTCCTGATGCAGAGTTTTCTTTTTTCTGTTTTGAACTTCATTATCCATCTGCAAATCATACACTATTTTCCATTACCAGCAGCATACCACAGCATTTCCTTCTGTCAAAATAAATTGGTCAGGACTTAGAAAATGTGGAACCATTCTGCTATCAGCATAACAAGACAAATAAATATATTAGCAAATATGTCCAATACACAAGCACATAAAAACCAAATAGGTACATATTTTCAGATTATGCAAAGTTTCTAATTATATCTTTTCATATGGCCCTCCTCTGGGCATCAGGTTGGGACAATGGCAAACCATAATTATGAAGGCCACATAGAACCTAAAAATTTTATAAGTGAAAAAGATCTTGCCTATGAATTCCCTCTATAACTCCCCCATCCATAAACAGTTATCCAGATTCTGTTGAAATAGTAAAACTGTAGCAAAGTGTCTCATAGACTTGTGAAATGGCTCACTTTCAGCTAGATAAACAGCAGTAATTGTCACATGGCCATTGTCCATTAGTTGTCCTATTGCTATGGCTCTCTCCGTGCTCCTTCCTGCAGAGGTACATGCAGCAGTTTATAAGGCTTCCCCGATATTTCCCCACAAGATCCCATGTGGGGTCTTGACTTGGCCATTACTCACCTTGTCATGTCCTAAGCCTCTGGCTGGAAAAGAAGGATCATCTGCTGATGATGGGCCACCAGCAGGGATTTGATGGTAGAGGCATAGGAGTAGGGTTATGAAAAGAGGGTATAAAAACAATCAAGGAATCACTACTTATGATAAGGTAATGGTTAAGAATCCTTGGGTAAATGTTTCCAACATTACTACCACAATGCATTCAAATCAGAAAAAACTCAAATTAATTTCTATAGCTTTTAAGAAGCATTTAAATTCCTGCCACATTCCATTGGATTTTGCAATATTCTCCCTTGTGCTATCATTGTAGTGATATATTGTGAGTCTAAGCAGATTCAGAAATGCCACTGTGATTTATGAGAACATGATGTGTTTAGAAGGGCCTGGAAGGGCCTCTTTACATAGGGGTGAAGGAAGAAGGTTGTTAAGATGGTGGCAAGTGGATGGGAACTCTGCTATTCTATTAAAGCTATAGAAAAATAGACTTTAGCCTTGGATCCTTAATTAGTTACCTATTTTCTCTGCCTTTTTGTATCCCTGGAGAATAGTTGTAAGTATTCATATTACTATTTGTAGTGAGGTACAATGGAATAAAAATCTGCCAAGCAGGTACAGATTTTTATGTCAATATTTGTAGGAAAAGTAGAAGTTAGAGTGGAATTTTGGTGGTAATATATTTCATGGAAACAATGGGCCAAATATATTTTGATCATTGGAATGATTGTTTTTACCTATTGACTTGAATCTAATGAGACAGACTTAATTCCATGTAATTTAAGCATTAATTGAGTGCCTACTATATATAAAGCACATAGCAATTGGTGTGGGTGAACCCATCAGAAAGAGGTTTAACACAAAGCACATGAAATATGCACTACCAATAAGAGGTGTTAAAAGTACAATTTTAGTCAAAGGAAGAAGAGATCATGTTTATTTAAGTACTTCAGCTGGATTCCCATGAAAAATGAGACTGAGGCAAAATTGTACATCCTGACACTTTACAGGGAGTGTAATCCCAGGGAAACAACATTGAGGTAAAGAAAAGAAGTGAGACAAGAAGGGAGAGTATGTGCACAGCAGGGCATTACCACACTGACTACAGCTTTTCAGAAGACTAGAAGGTTGCTCATGAGCCATCTTCACAGACAGTACATGGAGTGTCTTGCTCTATCATAGCGAAGGACGAGGGAGCAATTCATTTTCTGGCAGTTGCTTAGCTCCTGTCTCTCATTAGTCAGAATCTGCTCCAAGGACACTAATTTCTTCACCATTTTGGGTTGTGTTACTCAGCTCTCCAGGAGGTTGCTGGGAGACCATACTCTTAATAGGCCCAGTATGTCCAGTGCACATAAGTGGTCAGTTGGTGCCTGTGGGTGCTCCATGATATGTTTGTGGCTGCAGCTGTGGCTTGGACTTTGTGATTATTGAAACAGCATGAGTTGTCATAAGGGTCACTCTGGTTTGGAATTAAGGCAAGTGAGTAAAGCTGGGAGTGAGAAGATATTCTGTGCTGAGCAGATCTGTGGTGGTCAATATTTATATAGTTAAGATCAGGAAAAGCTTTAGTGAGAAGATAGCACAAGAGATGGCACTTAAAAATGATGGGTAAGCAGTACATAGAGCTCCATAGAGACAGTGCTGGGGCAGGTGAGAGCCGGACGGGCACTGGGCAACTCTGTGCCTCACTGAGGTAAAATAACTAAATATGGGCAAAGGAGATCCTAAGAAGCTGAGAGGCAAAATGTCATCATATGCATTCTTTGTGCAAACTTGTGGGGAGGAGCACAAGAAGCAGCACCCAGATGCTTCAGTCAACTTCTCAGAGTTTTCTAAGAAGTGCTCAGAGAGGTGGAAGACCATGACTGCTAAAGAGAAAGGAAAATTTGAAGATATGGTAAAGGCGGACAAGGCCCGTTATGAAAGAGAAATGAAAACCTATAGTTCTCCTAAAGGGGAAACAAAAAAGAAGGTCAAGGATCCCAATGCACCCAAGAGCCTCCTTCGGCCTTTTTCTTGTTCTGTTCTGAGTATCGCCCCCAAATCAAAGGAGAACATCCTGGCCTATCCATTGGTGATGTTGCAAAGAAGCTGGGAGAGATGTGAAATAACACTGCTGTGGAGGACAAGCAGCCTGATGAAAAGAAGGCTGCAAAGCTGAAGGAAAAGTAAGAAAGGATATTGCTGCATACCGAGCTAAAGGAAAGCCTGATGCAGTGAAAAAGGGAGTCATCAAGGCTGAAAAAAGCAAGAAAAAGAAGGAAGAGGAGGAAGATGAGGGAGATGAAGAGGATGAAGAGGATGAGGAATATGAAGAAGATGAAGATGAAGATGATGATGAATAAGTTGGTTCTAGCACAGTTTTTATTGTTCTTATCTATAAAGCATTTAACCCCCTTGTACACAACTCATTCCTTTTAAAGAAAAAAATTGAAATGTAAGGCTGTGTAAGATTTGTTTTTAAACTGTACAGTGTCTTTTTTTGTATAGTTAACACACTACCGAATACCTCTTTAGATAGCCCTGTCCTGGTGGTATTTTCAACAGCCACTAACCTTGCCTGGTACAGTCTGGGGGTTGTAAATTGGCATGGAAATTTAAAGCAGATTCTTGTTGGTGCACAGCACAAATTAGTTATATATGGGGATGGTAGTTTTTTCATCTTGTTTCTGATGCAGCTTATACGAAATAATTATTGTTCTGTTAACTGAATACTACTCTGTAATTGCAAAAAAGTTGCAGCTGTTTTGTTGACATTCCAAATGCTTCTAAGTAAATACAATTAAAAAAATGATGGGTAAGATTTTGACAGGCAGAGCTAGAGAGGATATAGTGAAATCTGAATCAAGCAAAGGCATGGAGGTGGGAAATCAGGGCTGGTTGAAGGCATAGTGATCAGTCTACTTTGTTTCAACTCTAAGCTACATGTAAAGGAGATGGGAGATAAGGTTGGAAATGGAGATTGAAGTTTGATTAGGGAAGGCCTTGTAAGCAAATTTATCAGTCAGCTATCATTGCCTAACAAACACATATAACAATTGTAGTGGCATATAATAATAGGCCCTTATCTTGCATATCTGCTGGTTGTTTGAAATGGTTGTCTTTCAAGCTCTGTGGATTGGCTGGGAAGCTCTTCTCTAAAGACATTCATTCCAGGCCCCAGGCTGAAGGGGCAGGAGCTCTCTGGGGGGAGTCCTTCTTATGGCAATGGCAGAAATTCAAGACGGCTTGTCCAATGACTTCAAGCTTCTGCTGTGTCACCTTTACTAACATACCATCAACCCAAGGAAGTCCTGTGCTCAAGGTCAAAGTTGGTGGAGCCAGGAAATATACTCTGTCCTATGAGATCAGGGCAAGGATGAGGATGCATGTTTTCCTCTAGGGTAGGAAAGAATTGTGAGCAATAATTCCATATAGTAGAATCAGGGTGAGATGCTTATAGAGGCAATGAAAATAGAATTATACATTATTATAATTATACATAATATTATTCATTATATTTGTGCTTCTAGTGCCAAGCACAGTGTCTGAAACATAGTAGCTATTCAATGTTTGGTGAATGCATGGGTGAATTAATGCCAACCACCCTGCATTCAACACTATGGTAAACATTGTAAATTGAGTTCAAGGCCTATTTCATTCAGGATTTTCCCCAGGGTAGGCTTCTGGATATATAAAACTCATATCCAATTAGAGCAAAGGAATTTATTTCAATGTAATCTTTGCACAACTTTGCTTTTTCATGTCCTTTCCTCACTCAGGAAACAATTACACCTTCTTGGTGGCCTCATCAATGATTAGTTGACCGTATATGCTTGGTTTTATTTTTTGGACTTTGTATTTTATTCCATTGGTCTGTTGTATCTGTTTTTATGCTGCTACCTCACTGTTTTCACTGTAATTGCTTTATAATATAATTTGAAATCAGAAAGTCTGATGCCTTCAGCTTTGTTTTTCTTTTCAAAGGTTCTTTTGGATACGCAGAGTCTTTTGCGGTTCCATACTTGTTAAGAATTGCTTTTTCTATATATCTGTAAAATGGAATATTATTCAGCCTGTATAAGAAAGAGATCCTATCATTTGTGACACTGTAGATGAACCTAGAAGATGTTATGCTAAGTGAAATAAGCCAGACAAAGAAATAGAAATACTGCATGCTATCATTTATAGGTGGAGTCTTAAACAAAAAATCAAATGTGTAGAAACAGAAAATACAAAGGTGGTTACCACAAGTGGGAAGAAGGAGGCAGAGGGCAGATATAGGTCAAAATGTAGAGATTGAATGTCCATCTTGAGGGCTAGAGTTAACAGTATTGTGTTGTATACTGGAAATTTGCTGTGAAAGTAGATTTTAGGATCTCATCCCCCCACCAAGAAGGGTAACTAGGTGAGAGGATGGATATGTTAATTTACTTCACTCTGGTCATCACTTCACTGCCTTTATGTAAAACATCATGTCGTGCACCTTAAATGTATGAAAAAAAATAAGAAAGGAAAAAAATAGCAAGTCCTTTCTGAAGGTGGGAAACACAGTTATAAGGTCTTTCATTAACGTGTCAAGCCACAGTTCTTTGCCTAACCTTCCTTAATCTAGCTTTTTATCCTGCTGTTCATACACAGACTGTTCTCCCCAGTTATGCCCTGTCTTTGCCGTTTCATTCCCTCCCTCTCCCTCCCTGCCCTCTGTCCCTATGATGGTGGCTTTTCCCTCGGCCTCTGCCAAGACTCCTGTCATTGAAAGGGCTGTCTTTTTTTTTTTTTTTTGAGACAGAGTCTCACTATATTGTGCTCAGTACAGTGGTATGGCATCACAGCTCACAGCAACCTTAAACACTTGGGTTTAAGTGATTCTCTTGCCTCAGGTTCCCAAGTAGCTGGAACTACAGGTGCCCACCACAACACTCAGCTACTGTTGTGTTGCAGTTGTCATTGTTGTTTGGCTGGCCCGGGCCAGGTTCGAACCTGCCTCCCTTGGTGTATGTGGCTGGCGCCCTAACCACTGGGCTACAGGTGCCGAGCCTGAAAGGGCTGTCTTCTCCTCTCTCTGATCCATCTGCACACTGCTTATCCTTCTGGCTTGACTAAATGTCTTTTTCTTCATAAAACCTTCTGAGACTGGAACATTTGAATTCTTTATTGCTCATTAATAATTGTCTCATGTGGGTTAATCTCATTTGCCCAATCCATTTGGTTTCAAGGCAGGGACTAAATCTTTTGCCACTTTTGGTCACTCCTACAGTGTGTAACATGGTGCTTGATGCAAAATTTAAGTATGTATGGCTGGATCCTGTATGTACTATGTACATGTCTAACAAACTTGCCTGTTGGCCATCCTGAATGCATTAGAACGCAGACTCCTTGAAGGCAGTGATAAAGCTTTCTGCATGTATGTGTCTTTCTCCAAATGGACTTGATTTAGGTGAGCAGTCCCTCTCTTCACGGAGTATTATCATTTGATACCCGGTGGTCTACAGTGGCTTTAAGAAAAGAGGCTGACAAAGTGAGCTGAGGACGTGGTGCCCACTGGAAGTGGACCTGTGGGAGCATGCTTGCCATTTCTGCTGGGGCTGCAAGGATGCAGCAGATTGCACCGTCCAAGGCCATTCTCCTTTGGAGTACATGTTTCTTCTTGTCCTTTATGCAAATGAGTTGTGAAAATAACAAGCTGTTTTTTATTTCTCCCTCTGAAACCATGAAAACAGTGAACATATGGTTCTATCTCTGCCTAGGACAAAAAGGAGCGATTGACGTTGTTCTTTTTGGTGAGGAAAACTCAGTGTTTCTTTTACTGCCTCCTGAAAAGACATCCTCCCTCAAAGTGCTGCTGACTCAGGGCCTCTCTGAGTAAAGTTGGAGTTTGGGTGACATGGCTTAGTAGTCTTTTTTTTTTTCTTGTAAGAGACAGGGCTAGAGTGCAGTGGCACAATTATAGCTCACTGAAGCCTCAAACTCCTGGGCTCGAGTTATCCTCCTGCCTCAGCCTCTTGAGCAGCTGTCACTATAAGGGTACATCATCATGCCTGGGTAATTTATTTTTTATTTTGTTTAGTAATGGCACTTCGCTATGTTGCCCAGGCTGTTCTAGAGATTTTGGCCTCAAGCCATTGTCATGTCTCAGCCTCTTGAGTTGCTGGGATTATAGTGTGAGCCACTGTGCCTGACTAGAAATCTATGTGAAAGCATCGCTCTGCCTCCTCCCTGCATTACATGCTATTTATAACAACCTCCAGCAGTTTTGTCTATCTGGAGAATGGTTGGTCAAAACTGTAACTAATCTGATTTTATCTTTTATAAATCTCCTTTGCACCTTTCTTTCCCTCCTCCCTATGCCTTTCTAGTTCCTTTTTTTTTCTTGGACACCCATTGCTGTGGGATGTTTTTCCTCCATAGCTGTCCAGGACATTACGATGGAATAAGCAAGATTGTATGTTCTAAACTTTCTTAGCCATCTTCTTCCTAGCTCCAAAATATGTGCTTTTTTCTCTCAGGGCCTGCTCTCTGCTAAGGCTGACCCAAATGAGTGTCATGTTATTGTTTTAAATGGCTTCATGATATGTTTAAATAAAACTTCCTGGTGAAATGCATGAAAATACTCTAAATCACAACGTAATCCTGACATGTATTCTTCCAGCATCAATGTTGTTCAGTGGCAAGCAACTTTAAATATCTTGCAAAACAAAGGTGAATGTTGATAAATTGTGAAGTAGAATGCAAAGTGCAAGTTCAAGTTTATGCTAGAGCAAGAGGATTTAATAAATTTGTACTCTTTGTGGGAGTATTTTTGGCTATGACCTCTACTGTCCCATGTTTTTGCCCCCTAAAAGCTTTGGAGGGCAAAGCTTAAAAAGCATTTTATAAACACTCTCTGGCATAATGGGAGGTTGTGCCAAAATGTAAACCAAAGGGTCAGGGTGATTTCAGGGAATTAGGGTCTCAAAGACCAAGTCAGTTCAAATCCCAGAGGCAAAGCAGCCAAGGCTTGTGTGGAGGTTTCCAGGAGAAATCTGGAATCCAGCAAGAAGTAGGCAGGAAAGGAGGCAAGGGTTGGGAATGGGGAAGCATAGTCGAAGTCGTGAGAACTCTTCTGGTTCCGTTGAATTTAGATGCTTCTGCATGGAGTGGCTTTTCTTCCTTGTGACTTATGCTAATGTTCTTCACACTGGTCATGTTGGTTCAAGACATTTCACAAAGACTGCGCTTTTAAGGGAATCAATATCCACATCCTCAATTCATAAACATATTCTCTCTTAAAATTTCCCTCTCTTAAAATAAGCCCATGGTCTTCCCTTCTACCTCACTATTAGCAATAACACTTTACCCATTTGACAAGTCAATGAATATTTATTCATTTTGTGTCTTCCTGTGGTAACTTGTTACAGCATACTTTTTATTTTTATTTTTTTTAGAGGCAGGCACTGTCACCCAGGCTGGAGTTCAGTGGCATGACCATAGCTCACTGTAGCTTTGAATGAATTCTTGGGCTCAAGTGATTCTCCCACCTAGCCTAAGTGGCTAGGACTACAGGCGGAAGTCAGCAGCTGTGTGGGTCAGGTGGTTTCCAATGTTTGGCTTTCATAATTGAACGAAGACTAAATTGAGTTGTTAGCTCTAAGATTATTACAAGTACATTTTGATTATAGATTATTTTATGAGTTTTGACACATAATTCAGAAGCTAAAGAATAGAGTGTAATTACTGTGACTAAACTTCTTTCATTCCCATCACCCTACATGTGAGCAAAATTTTTTAGTGCTTTTGTCTATAACAATAAAAAGTAGAGACATAATTTGTTACTACAGAATACTTTTCCAAAAAAAATCTGACTGACACATATGTAGTATATAGAGGCAATTATGAATGCTAAAATAAATTTGCTAATAGATGCAAAACTTGTTATATACAGGGAAATGATTTTAGGGCAATCTTGAGGGCTAAAATAAAATTGTTAATAGATGCAAAATTTGTTGTTCCTTATAGGGAAACGATATCTAATATTTAGAGCCATGTTTTCTGAACAGCAGAAATCAATTGTATCTCTATTAGACAAAATTAGTTTACATGGTCACAGGCAAGAATCATTTTCCTTACTTTCACTTTGCTATAATCATAGAGTTGTAAAGTAAACTGTCAAAGATAATCAAAGTCAGAGAGCCCTATGGGATCAGATAACCTCTCTGGTGGAGAAGGGTTCTCCTGGACAATGCTTCACCTGGACAATGCTTAGGTCTTCTTAAGGACACCAAATAATCTTTTTGGCCTATGTAAATGTCTTTTACTGCATTCTTCACAGAACTTAAACTCTGTCTTATTCTACCAATGAGTAATTTTTAATCCAAAGATAGATGAGCTAGTTGAAATGTAAAGAAACTCCAAGCCCAGCCTCATTCAACTTATTAAGAGATGTAGTTTCTTTTTTTTAAAATTCATTTAATAATTATTTAGCAAAAATTTAATGTACTCATGCTATTTTGATCAATTGTATGTTAATAATTTTAAGGATAATTCAATCCAGAAGAAAAAAATTTAAATACTTGTGAACAAAAGGTCTCTGAAAAGGAATTGGGGACAAAGACACTATTCCAGTGAAGAATTTGCAAACTGAGGTGAGGTGGCCTCCAAATATAAAAGCTAAGTTCTGGAGAACACAGGGAAGACCGGGATTTATAGTGAAAGTTACTGCTCAGTTTCCCAATTAGGTCTGTTTATCTACAAAACTCTCTTACTGCTATTGGTTGGGGAATCACAGTTCTGATTGGTTGATATAGTTGAGCCATGATTGGTTGCCCAAATGCTTGGTTGCCGGGTCCTCCGGTAGTCGCAGTTGAGGGAAGATCAGGGCCAGCCCCATCTCCTCCCAGGGGCTGAGCGGGATGGCGAGTGTCGGCGGCTCGAACAGGGACACACGGAGCCAGGAGTCTGTCGAAGCAGGAACTCAACTTTATTGTAACATGCTGCAATTTTTATACACTTCGGCTAGGGGGCAAGAGGTGGGAGCAGGAAGGAGGGGGTACTAAAATGGGGTGACAGGCTTCAAGCCAATAAAATCTAACCCCATCACCTGTATCCAGGCAGAGGCCGTTTCAGGGTGGGTCTTGCCTAGTCACTCCTATGAGGAAGTGTGCGGATAGCACCAACTCGACTCAGGCTTATGAAGTTCCTCTAGGCTTCAAGTAGGCCTTGCCCACGCGGGAAGGCCCAACAACTCCCCCTTTTGTTTTTGTATAGTACTACAGTTATTGGCTATATATAGTCCCTGTCTTAGGTTGTCCACTCTTGCACTTTCAGTCTTACCTGTCATTGGGATGCAAACATCTGAGGTTTGGTCCCTGTCTTAGGTTGACTGATTGCAGAGGAAACTTACCCGTCATTGGGCACTATGAAATCAGTTTATTGGGGAACCTCTCCATGTCCTGTCTTAGGTTGTCCCAGTTCATCTGGGATCTTACCCGTCATGGGAAACATAGAGGGAAGGGGTAAGAGTCAGCCTCTCGGTTAACGAGTCGGTGGTAGTGGACCTCGACCTGATTTAAATGTATTGCCTCTATTCTACTTTGGATGAGCTGGGTGATTTTATTAATAATGCAAGGTCCAAAAATAAGAAGTAACATGAGTGATATAAGGGGACCGAATAAGGGGAGGAGATAGGGTAACAAGCCATGTAGACCAGTCCATAGAGGATTTTCGAGGAATTCCTTCTTCCTTCTTTCTAAGTCTTCTTGTAGGGCTCTAATTTTGTTTTGGACAATTCCAGATTTATTAGCGTAAAAACAGCATTTCTCCTGTAAAAATAAACAAATGCCTCCCTTTTCGGCAGTTAATAAATCTAACCCCCTTCTATTTTGTAACACTACTTCAGCTAGTGAATCAAGCTGTTGTTGTAAATCAAGAATGGTACCTGATAGGAGCTGAATGTCATTGATTAATTGAAGAGAGAGTTTTTGATGGAACTGGACAGTAAGGCCCAGTCCTGTGGCTCCCATAGTCACTCCTGTGGTGATCCCTAACCCAACAAGGAGAGGGATCATGTGGATCGCTCTCTTGGCCCTTCCCCCAATGCGGTCGAACGCCGGGATGGGGAGGGGCTTGGTTCCAGGGATGATATCTACATCAGGTGTTAAAAGGGCATAAGCACACAAACCTGTCCAATTGACTGGCAAATAACTATAAGCTAGTCCTCCCCCTCACATAAAAATCAAGCCAAAGGGGGGAGCAAAAGGGGCCATTACTTTCTGGAGTAGAATTTGAAAAGCAGGAAGACGGGGGGATCTGTCCAACATGATTCTGGACTCGTTTGGATAAGGGCTAGCCCAAAGGCACATTCCTGGAAGAAGGGGATGCATTTGCACTTGAATAGGGGGTGCTAAAGTACAATTAGGCACTGGGTGAGGAATATTATAAGTAGATGCATTGGTAATTATAGCTATGGGTTGAGGGGGTCCCGCACGTAAGCACAACCAACAGCTTTCAGTGAGGGTAGGATCTGTACTGTTCAAAAGGGAAAAAGTGAGGCCAAGGACATATTCAGTGAGGGGGTAAAGGGCTAATTCGCCTCGATTCTCAGGTATAGTTAATGGGTGATAATCAAGTTTAAGGTATTTGGACTTAAGATCCTGTTCTATCATTTTTTGAACTTTAGCTTTCTGGATGTCGTCCTGTACCCACCCTCCATCTGTATACCCAATGGGAGGCTCCAAGTTCCAGCATTGTTTTTTTCCAGCTGCTCCAGGACAGGGAGCAGTAGCCAGATTGCCTGCTCCTGGGGAGGAAACAGAGGTCCCTGCTGGTTTTCTGATAGCTGCCCAATAGGTTCGATTGTGAGCAGTGCACTGCTGGGCCTGATCATAACAGGTGACATGCATAGTCAAGTGGAATTCAGTGCATTCACACAGGCAAGGACTTGGCCTCTGTCCCACTGAGGGTATAACCTTTGGTTTAGGCACACAGTACCAGCCGGCGGTGCTGCATGTAAGCTGTGTTACGAGGTGTTGATGTGCTAATTTGTCTCCACAGTCAACTGTGGAGAGTGTTTGGCCTAATCCTGCCATTCCACTTGGAAGGGTAGGAACCGTTCCTGTGGAACAGGCACAAGGATTACCGTACATCCTCTGCAGGAGTGCTTTGGCGGCAGCAGTATCATCAAGCCCCTCCTCGCTGGGGTGGATGAACATCATCAATAGGGAGAGGAACAAAAGTGTCAGCATCCGCATCGTCATTGTGAGTAGTATCTGGGGAAAAAATAGGAGGGGGGGTCTCAGGGGTGTCAGACTCCCTGGACGAAGGGTGATCAGTGTGTTCCGGCTGGGGCAAATATTTGAGATCGCGTGCCAGAATCCAAATAGGTCTGTTTTCAGTTTGCGGGAAAACACACCCAAATCCTCTCCCTGCTGTAAGCAGGGGGTCCAGGTCTCTCCATGCTCCCGTGAGTGGGTCCTTCCACCTGACCCAAATGGAGCTGTAAGTGACAGAAGAAGACCAATGCTTTTGAAAGGGGGAGAGATGCGGGTCATTTCTGGAAAAATTTAAAATATTTAATGTGAATAATGCCTTCTTGAGTTGATCATATGGGGGCAGTGACTCCCCCTTTTGTTTTTGTAATTGGCTCTTAAGGGTTTGGTTGAATCTTTCTACGATTGCTTGTCCTTGGGGGTTATAGGGTATACCAGTGGAATGGGAAATTTTCTAAGTTTGGAGAAAAGTATTAAAAGGTTTACTTGTGAAGCAGGGACCATTATCGGTTTTGATTTGGTTGGGTAGGCCTAAGGTGGCAAAGCATTGAAGCATATGGCTTATGCATGTTTAATTTTTTCCCCTGAATGCGCCGATACCCAGCAAGCATGGGAAAAAGTGTCGATAGACACAAAAATATATTTTAGTTTTCCAAAAGGGGCATAATGAGTGACATCTATTTGCCAGAGGTGATTAGGCCAGAGGCCCCGTGTATTGGTTCCTGCAGGTTGAAGTGGGGGAACTTGAAGAAAAGGTTGGCAAGATTGACAGGTGCTAATGATCTTTTTTAAGTCCTGGTGGGAATTTGGGGGTATTTATGCTTCAGTCCTCTCCAATTGGTATGAGTGAGTTGATGGAAGTGAGTGGCTTCTATGACTGTATCACATTGAGGATGAGGAAGGATGAGGAAGTTAATTGATCAGCTAATTTATTGCCAGTTGCTAAGAATCCTGGGAGATTTTGATGTCCTCGGAGATGTTGCACATAAATAGGATTAGATCTTTGCTTGAGCAAAGATCTGGCTTGGATCATTAAGGGAGAAATAGGGTTGGAATCTAATCTAATATGAGCTTCCACTAAATGGGGTAGAAGGTTTACAACATAGAGGCTATCTGAAAATAAGTTGAAAGGTTCGGTGATGCTGGGGAAGTGTCTGCATCATAGACTTCCTTTCATAAAATATTAGATCAAGGATCTCTGACTGTGCTCATCTTGGTGTGATTCTAGACTAGGTGACTTGAAAGATAATTATTGTTGCTAATTTTTTTTATTAAATTATAGCTGTGTACATTAATGTGATCATGGGGCACCATACACTAGTTTCATAAACCGTTTGACACATTTTCATCACACTGGTTAACATAGCCTTCCTGGCATTTTCTTAGTTATTGTGCTAAGACATTTACATTCCACATTTACTAAATTTCACATGTACCCCTGTAAGATGCACCGCAGTTGTAATCCCACCAATCCCCCTTCCTCTACCCACCTTCTCTCTCCCTCCCCTCTCCTTCCCCTTACCCCCTATTCTTAGGTTGTAACTGGGTTATAGCTTTCATGTGAAAGCCATAAATTAGTTTCATAGTAGGGCTGAGTACATTGGATACTTTTTCTTCCATTCTTGGGATATTTTACGAAGAAGAATATGTTCCAGCTCCCTCCATATAAACATGAAAGAGGTGAAGTCTCCATCTTTGTTTAAGGCTGCATAATATTCCATGGTGTACATATACCACTATTTATTAATCCATTTGTGGATCGATGGGCACTTGGGCTTTTTCCATGACTTAGCAGTTATGAATAGGGCTGCAATAAACATTCTGGTACAAATTATCTTTGTTGTGATGTGATTTTTGGTCTTCTGGGTATATGCCTAGTAGAGGAATTATAGGATTGAATGGCAGATCTATTTTTAGATCTCTAGGTGTTCTCCATACATCTTTCCAAAAGGAATGTATTAATTTGCATTCCAACCAGCAGTGTAGAAGTGTTCCCTTTTCTCCACATCCACGCCAACATCTCTGGTCTTGGGATTTTGTAATATAGGCTAGACTTACTGGAGTTAGATGATATCTCAAAGTAGTTTTCATTTGCATTTCTCTGATGATAAAAGATGAGCATTTTTTCATATGTCTGTAGGCTGCATGCCTGTCTTCTTCAGAGAAGTTTCTCTTCAAATCCCTTGCCCAGCCTGTGATGGGATCACTTGTTCTTTTCTTGCTTATACGTTTGAGTTCTCTGTGGATTCTGGTTATTAAACATTTGTTGGAGATATAACCTGCAAATATCTTCTCCCATTGTGAGGGCTGTTTGCTTGCTTTACTTACTGTGTTCTTGGCTGTGCAGAAGCTTTTTAGTTTGATCAAGTCCCAGTAGTGTATTTTTGAAGCTGCTTCAGTTTCCGGGGGGGTCCTCCTCATAAAATACTTGCCCAGACCGATTTCTTCAAGGGTTTTCCCTGAACTCTCCTCTAGTATTTTTATAGTTTCATGTCTTAAGTTTAAATCTTTAATCCAGTGAGAGTCTATCTTAGTTAATGGTGAAAGGTGTGGGTCCAGTTTCCGTCTTCTGCAGGTTGCCAGCCAGTTCACCCAGCACCATTTGTTAAATAGGGAATCTTTTCCCCACTGAATGTTTTTAATTGGCTTGTCAAAGATTAAATAACGGTAATTAGCTGGATTCATCTCTTGGTTCTCTATTCTGTTCCAGACATCTACTTCTCTGTTTTTGTGCCAGTACCATGCTGTTTTGATCACTATCTATTTGTAGTATAGTCTGAGGTTTGGTAGCATGATTCTTCCTGCTTTGTTTTTATTTCTGAGTGATGTCTTGGCTTTTTGAGTGTTTTTCTGATTCCATATAAAACGAAGTATTGTTTTTTCAAGATCTTTAAACTTGATAGTGGAGCTTTGTTAGGGATTGCATTGCAATCATATATTGCTTTGGGTAGTATGGACATTTTAACAAGGTTGATTCTTCCAAGGCATGAGCATGGTTAACATGTTTCCATTTGTTAACATTTTCAGCTATTTCTTTTCTTAGGGTTTCATAGTTCTGTTTATAGAGATCTTTCATGTCCTTTGTTAGATAAACTCCCAAATATTTCATCTTCTTTGGCACTGCTGTGAATGGGATAGAGTCCTTAACTGTTTTTTCAACTTGACTATTGTTGGTATATATAAAGGCTACCAATTTATGAATGTTGATTTTATAACCTGAGACACTGCTGTATTCCTTGATCACTTCTAAGAGTTTTTGAGTAGCATTCCTAGTGTTTTCCAGATATACAATCATATCATCTGTGAATAGCGAAAGTTTGATCTCTTCTGACCCTATATGGATAACCTTGATCGCCTTTTCTTCCCTAATTACAGTGGCTAAAACTTCCATTACAATGTTAAAGAGCAATGGAGACAATGGGCAGCCTTGTCTGGTTCCTGATCTGAGTGGAAATGATTTAAGTTTAATTCCATTCAATATGATATTGGCTGTGGGTTTGCTGTATGTGGCCTCTAACAGTTTAAGAAATGTCCCTTCTATACAAATTTTCTTAAGTGTTCTGATCATGAAATGATGCTGGATATTATCAAAAGCTTTTTCTGCATCGATTGAGAGAATCACATGGTCTTTGTTTTTTAATTTGTTTATGTACTGTATTATACTTATAGATTTACGTATATTGAACCAGCCTTGAGACCCTGGGATAAAACCAACTTGGTCATGATGTATAATTTGTTTGATGTGTTGCTGGATTCTGTTTGTTAGGATCTTGTTGAATATTTTTGCATCTATATTCATTAGTGATATTGGTCTATAATTTTCTTCTCTTGTTGGGTCTTTTCCTGGTTTGGGGATCAGGGTGATGTTTGCTTCATAGAACGTGTTGGGTAGTCTTCCTTCTTTTTCTACCTTTTGGAATAGGTTGAGTAATATAGGTACTAATTCCTCTTTAAAGGTTTGGTAGAATTCTGACGCGAAACCATCTGGTCGTAGGCTTTTCTTTTTAGGGAAGTTTTGTATGGTTGATGCTATTTCTGAACTTGATATGGGCCTGTTCAACATTTCCACTTGATTCTGGCTTAGTCTTGGAAGGTGACGTGCTTCCAAGTATTGGTCAATTTCCTTCAGATTTTCATATTTCTGATAATAAAGTTTCTTGTAATATTCCTTAAGGATTTTTTGGATTTCTGGGGAGTCCGTTGTTATTTTGTCTTTGTTGTTTCTGATTGATGAGATTAGAGATTTTACTCTTTTTTTTCCTGATTAGGTTGGCCAAAGGTTTATCTATTTTATTGTCCTTTTCAAAACCCAACTTTTTCATTTATTGATCTGTTGTATAATTCTTTTGTTTTCAATTTCATTTAATTGTGCTCTGGTTTTGGTTATTTCTTTTCTTCTACTGGGTTTGGGGTTGGAATGTTCTTCCTTTTCCAAGTGCTTGAGATGTCCCATTAAGTTGTTAACTTCCTCTCTTTCCGTTCTCTTGAGGAAGACTTGCAGTGCTATAAATTTCCCTCTTAGGACTGCCTTTGTGGTATCCCAGAGGTTCTGATAATTCGTGTCTTCATTGTCATTTTGTTCCAAAAAATTGGCAATTTCCTTCTTACTCTCATCTCTGACCCAGCTATCATTCAGCATAAGGTTATTTAACTTCCATGTTTTTGTATGAGTATAGAGATTCCTGTTGTTAGTGAGCTCCACTTTATTCCATGGTGTTCCAAGAAGATGCAAGGAATAATTTCTATTCCTTTAAATTTACTGAGGTTAGAGTTGTGACCTAGGATGTGATCAATTTTGGAATATGTTCCATGGGGTGATGAGAAGTATGTGTATTCAGTTTTGTTGGGATGAAATGTTTTGTAGATTTCTGCTAAATTTAAATGTTGAATGGTTAAGTTTAAATCTAAAATTTCTTTGCTTAGTTTCTTTATTGGAGGATCGATCCAACACTGCCAAAAGAGTGTGGAAATCTCTGACTATTATGGAGCTGGAGGGAATCAAGTTGCTCATGTTTATTAGAGTTTCTCTTGTAAATTGATTTGCATTCTGGTTGGGTGCATAGATATTAATAATAGAAATCTCATCATATTGAGTATTACCCTTAACAAATATGAAGTGACCATTCTTATCCTTCCTTACTTTTGTTGGTTTAAAGGCTGTTGTATTTGCAAATAGAATTGCAACACCTGCTTTTTTTCTGATTACCATTTGTCTGAAATATGGATGAACATCTTTTCACCCTGATTCTATATTTGTCTTTTAAGTTAAGATGTGACTCTTGTATGCACAAAATATCTGGCCTGAATTTTTGTATCCAGTTAGCTAACCTATGCCTTTTTAGAGGATAGTTGAAGCCATTCACGTTAATGGAGAATATTGATAAGTCTTGTAAAATTTTGGGTATTGAGTTTTTTGAAAGTCCAGTGAACATTTTTAATCCTTTTGCCAATGTGGAAATTGGAGTTTGATCAAAAGTTTCTGAGTGAGTTTACTTTTGTGGTAGAGGATTGGGTTGTTCATAATGGAGGATAGATCTGAGAATATCCTGAAGAGTTGGTTTGGTTATGGCAAATTTCTTCAACATATGAATGTCATTAAAGTATTTAATTTCTCCATCATAAATGAAACGCAGTTTAGCTGGATACAGGATCTGGGGTTGAAAGTTATTTTGCTTTAGGAGGTTAAAAGTCGATGACCACCCTCTTCTGGCTTGAAAAGTTTCAGCAAAGAGTTCTGCAGTCATTTTAATATTCTTCTCTTTGTATGTAATGGCTTTCTTCTGTCTGGCTGCTTTGAGAATTTTCTTGTTCATATTAACTTTAGTGAAGTTAATTATGATATGCCTGGGGGATGTCTTATTGGGGTTGAGTCGTGGTGGTGTTCTGAAGCTGTCTGCTATCTGAATTTCATAATCTCTAGGTATGTCTGGAAAATTCTCTTTCATAATTTCTTGGAGAAGGGCCTCTGTGCCTAGCAAGGCCACTTCATCGGTTTCAGGGATTCCAAGGAGTATGATATTAGCCTTCTTCGAATTATCCCCATGCTCTCTGAGAGAATGATTCATTTTTGCTCTCCATTTCTCTTCCTCTTTGAGAGTTTGGGAACTTCAAAGGCTTTGTCTTCAATGTCAGAAATCCTTTCTTCTACTTGCTGCACTCTGTTACTGAGGGATTCTACTGTATTTTTTATATCTTTGAAGGCTGCAAATTCTTGCTTCAGTGTGTTTAAGTCTTTGGTGGTTTTGTCTTTAAATTCGTTACATTCTTGAGACAATTTTTGAATTTCTCCTCGAATTTCTAATTCCGACTCTTGAATTGTTGCTCGAAGTTCTAATTCCAAATTTTCCTTCACTTTATTAATCTTGTTTGCAATCCAAATTCTGAATTCGATTTCTAACATTTCAGCCAGTTGTTTATGAATGGGATCTTTAATTACATCTGCCATATCTTTCCTTGGGGAGGTTGATCTATTCTAGTTATTCATGTTACCAGAGTTTTTCCACTAATTCCACTCCATGATTGTTTTACTCCCTTTGATTTTTCCCCTGGAGCTTTGTCAAGGACCCGTAAAGTGCTGTGGCCTGAGAAACTGGGGCCCTGTTTGGTGTGGCGGGGATAAGTGGTTTTGTCTTGTTTTCAGGTGGTTTCTGTTCAACCCTAATAAAACTCTGGGTTGAAGTCTCAGCTGTGGAGAAATACCAGCAATTAAGTCACCCTGCCCTCCGCAGGCAACAATTAGAAAAGGAAAATCAAACCTTCCTTCAACCACACACCCAGGGCACCACCTGAATAGGCCTCAAGTGATTGGCTCAGTTCAAAAGGTCCAAATCAATTGTCTCAGTCAGCACCTGTCTCGGGTGGGAGAGTTTAAGAGGTCTCTGGGAACTGGATCACAGGGGTATGGTGACTACTCTGATATGGCTTGCTCCAGTGCTGCATGGATTCAGGAGGAACACCTAGCAAATAGATCAGTCTGGGCAGGGTGATGCCTCCTTCCCCACCCTGCACCTCTGTCACACCCAATCACTGATAGCCCTGCAGTTTGTTGACCCAGTTGCCTGTAGTGAACAGATACTCCAGGGGTTTGTACCTGCCTGAATCACAAGGAAATCCCTTTCTGCTCAGCCAGGCCATTGCACTCTGCCTCTATCTAGCAGGAGGAGGTGAGGCCTGACAGCCTTGGGCACTTGGTGAAAGTTGGGGGGTGTTCACTCAGGTCCAGCCCCACTCCTGATTGATGTTACTGACAGAACCGAACAAAACTGCTAAGTTCCCCTGCAGAGGAGAAGCTGTTTTGAGTTCCAAAGCCCAGTGCTTGCTCCTGCAGGTTTGTATTAGGTTACCCGTCAGTTCTATCCTGTTGCCTTCCTTTGTAGGCTGAGGATTCCCTGAGGGCCAGGTGCGTCTTAGGCTCACTAAAGTAGTCCTCTGGGTCAGCCCCGCCCTGGGAGCTTCCCAGGTCTGTGAGTTGGTACCGCTTCAGGCAAATCCTTTACTCATGGGTTGTTGCCGGCCTCCTCTGGTTGCCCAGGGAGACGGGGGTGTGGCTTCAGAATATCCAAGACTGAGCCGTATTGCTGCTAAAAGATGGCTGCTGCTCCGAGCCTCAGGAAACTGCTGCTCTGGTGTGGTTCCCTCTCAGCCAACCATCCTCTCCTTGTTCCCACCCCCCAGAGTCAGCACTGACCATCTGCAGTTTAGGCACTGTCCACACCCCTCAAAAAAATCACCCAAGAATCTGGACTCCTAGGGGACAGGCTTCCAGATCTCAGAGTGAGAGTGGAGGGGAGTGCTGGGAGCTCAGAGTTGCAGGTAGAGAATATATACGGTTTTACACAGTTTTATGCCTGGCCATATTGCTGCTAAAAGACGGCTATAGCTCCGTGCTTCAGGGAACTGCTGCTCTGTTGTGGTTCCCTCTCAGCTGACCGTCCTCTCTTCGCTCCTGTGCCCCAGAGTCAGCACTGACCAGCTGCAGTTTAGGCACTGTCCACACCCCTTGAGAAATCACCCAAGAATCTGGACTCCTGAGGGACAGGCCTCCAGACCTCAGAGTGAGAGCAGAGGGGACTGCTGGGAGCTCAGAGTTGCAGGTAGAGAATATATACAGTTTTATACAGTTTTATGCCTGGCAGGAGAACGCCGTGGCACCCTAGTAGGGGAGGTAGGTCCAGTTTTTAGAGGGTCTCTCCTGTGGAGTGTAGTGGGAGGACCTTTGAACTCTGCTTGTTTGTGGGGCACTCCGAGCCATTCTCATGGGGTAGGGTACTCCTGTCCACTTGGTGATGGATTTTGTACCTTTAGTTTGTATCCTTGTGGCCTCAGCGGGGTTGATGTGTGTTCTTCAACCTTCTCTCTTGGTGCAGCTCAAATCCATCAGGTTACTTGCTAAATTTTTGTCCTTTAACTCTCTTTCTGGATGGGAGCCTCTGTGGAAAGCTGGCTTCAGTCAGCCATCTTGTCTCCCGAACCCCCTGTTGCTAATTATTGATGCCTTCAGTGTGTCAGGCTCTGTGCTGGACACTTCACATATATCATATCATTTAACTTTTACAATAAGTTGCAGATGTAGACATTAAAATGTCATTATCAATAGAGGAACCTGAAAACCAGGATGGGTATGCACTTACTCAAATAATACTGCTGGTTCATTGCTAGTTAGTGACTAGGGCCACAGCATGCCAATAGCTCTGAGGGCATCACTTGCTTTGTATTCTTTGGAAGTGACACTATGAATGATGCTTTTCTGGAGCAGTGCATTGTCCTGAAGAGTGGCAGAATTGAGATGTAAATCCATCTCTGTCTGACTGTAAGTTCTGTTCTGAGCCACTCTGGTACATGCTGCCCCTTCTCCAGGAAGAGCTGGTTCTCAGTGTTGGTGGGTGGGAGTGAGTGGCACTTACTTCCTCCTTCTCAATTCCTGTGTGATCCAGGTGTGGAGCCTGGTCAAGCTGGGCCATTGACAGAGCCAGTTCTGGCCTCAGCAGCAGTCTGTGCAAGGCAGACCATTGGGTGAGAGCCTGGGTGAGGGGTGTGTGCTGGTGTGTGTGTAATTGTGGTTCCATCGACTAGTGTTGTGATGTTATTTATTCATTAAAATTTTTTTTATTTCAAATTAATATAAGGGTACAAATGTTTAAGTTGTATTGTTTTCAATTCTAAGGTAAAGTTTAAGTTGTAGAAAAGCCTTTCACCCAGGGGGCATGCTGACCACCCTAACATTGTTCATATTAAGTGAGATCCCGACAATCACCTTTCCTCCTATCCTCTCCCCCTTGCTAGACTATACTTGTGTCTTTTCTTTCGTGTGGGCATGTAGTTATTTATATACTGGTTTCATATTAGTATTGAGTACATTGGATAATATTTTTCCTTTTCTTGAGATATTTTAGTAAGAAGAATGTGTTTCACCTCTGTGATTATTTATTTATTTATTTTTATTGTTAAATCATAGCTGTGTACATTTGTGCAATCAAGGGGTACAATGTGCTGGTTTCATATACAATCTGAAATATTCTCATCAAACTGTTCAACGTAGCCTTCGTGGCATTTTCTTAGTTATTGTATGTAGACATTTGTATTCTGCCTTTAGTAGGTTTCACCTGTATCCATTCTAAGATGCACCGTAGGTGTGGCCCCACCCATTACCCTCCCTTCACCCGAGCCTCAACCCTCCCTTCCCCTTCCTTGGCCCTTTCCTCGTAGTCTTGTGCTATAGTTGGGTTATAGCCTTCATGTGAAAGCTATAATTTAGCTTCATAGTAGGGCTGAGTACATTGGATACTTTTTCTTCCATTCCTGAGATACTTTGCTAAGAAGAATATGTTCCAGCTCCATCCATGTAAACATGAAAGAGGTAAAGTCTCCATCTTTCTTTAAGGCTACATAATATTCCATAGTATACATGTACCACAATTTGCTAGTCCATTCGTGGGTTGATTGGCACTTGGACTTCTTCCATGACTTAGCAATTATGAATTGGGATGCAATAAACATTCTGGTACAAATGCCTTTGTTATATTGTGATTTTTGGTCTTCTGGGTATAAACCCAGTAAAGGAATTATAGAATCGAATGGCAGGTCTATTTTTAGGTCCCTAAGTATTCTCTAAACATCCTTCAAGAAGGAACATATTAGTGTGCATTCCCACCAGCAGTGTAGAAGTGTGCCCTTTCCTCCACATCCACGCCAACATCTCTGGTTTTGGGATTTTGTTATGTGGGCTACTCTTACTGGGGTTAGGTGATATCTCAAAGAAGTTTTGATTTGAATTTCTCTGATGATTAAGGATGATGAGCTTTTTTTTCATGTGTTTGTAGATCATGCATCTGTCTTCTTTAGAGAAGTTCCTCTTCAAGTCCTGTGCCCACCCTGAGATGGGATCACATGTTCTTTTCTTGCTAATACGTTTGAGTTCTCTGTGGATTCTGGTTATTAGACCTTTATCAGAGGTATAACCTGCAAATATTTTCTCCCATTCTGAGGGCTGTCTGCTTGGTTTACTTACTATGTTCTTGGCTGTGCAGAAGCTTTTTAGTTTGATCAGGTCCCAGTAGTATATTTTTGAAGCTGCCTCGATTGCCTGGGGAGTCCTCCTCATAAAATATTCACCCAGGCCGATTCCTTCAAGAGTTTTCCCTGCACTTTCTTCAAGTATTTTTATAGTTTCATGTCTTAAGTTTAGATCTTTTATCCAGTGAGAGTCTATCTTAGTTAATGGTGAAAGGTGTGGGTCCACTTTCAATCTTTTACAGGTGGCCAGCCAGTTCACCCAGCACCATTTGTTAAATAGGGAATCTTTTCCCCACTGAATGTTTTTAATTGGCTTGTCAAAGATCAAATAACGGTAAGTAGCTGGATTCATCTGTTGGTTCTCTATTCTGTTCCAGACATCTACTTCTCTGTTTTTGTGCCAATACTATGCTGTTTTGATCACTATCGATTTATAATACAGTTTCAGGTCTGGTAATGTGATTCCTCCTGCTGTGTTCTTATTGCTGAGTAATGCTTTAGAGATCAGAAAACCTGATACAGTGTCAGCCAGGACTGCGAGCCCATCAGCAAACTATCTCCTCATCTCAATGTCTTTGAGTATAATTCTGTGTGTGTGTGTGTGGTGTGAATAGTGTGGAGAAATATCCAAGGCACCTCTCTGTGGTTGCCTCTCTCTGGCTGGCCAAGTGGGTACATTGTCTGTGAGGTGGGGAAAGACCCATAAAATCCACACCCCACTTTTCTGAGTAACCGTGGAGAGCTGAGAATGGAGAACAGGCTTGGGGGTCAGAAGACTTGAGTATCGGTTGAGTCAGCATGGGAAATATGCTGAACCTGTATGGTTTCTAGTCCTCTCAGCAGAAAAGATGAGGAAGATGCTGTTACTCATGTCTCTAGGCTCTGGCTTTCACATGATTGGCCTGTGACTAAGTCATTCATAAGCCCCACCTTGGAGAAGGGGAGTGGCTTTAGTGCTTTTACTAGTGTTGACAGAAAGAATTTTTCTAGCCAGTGGCCCCTTTCTTGTCAAATCTTCCCTGTTAAGTAGACTCCAAACTTACATACCTCATTGAAGTTGCCTCCCCTCCCAAAAATTAACCTTCAATTATACATCATTTTAATTATGGACTTCTCCTTCATTCAGTTAAAACAGAGGTTGAGCTTTGCCCTTCATTCTCCATGCTCATTAAAGATCTCTCTCCTTTCAGCATATCATATTTAAACTGGATTTGATTTTGGAGATGAGGGAGGCAAAGAAACTGAAAAGCATAGTTGTTATCTTAGTGTATGGATGAATCATCACTGCAGTGATATCATATGCTGGTCACAAGGCACCTCTGCTCTGTATGCAGGGCTGGGTCCTTGCTGGCTCTTTGGAGGTGTTAGTTTTAATCCACAAGTCTCCTGGTCAGAATTAAAGTTGTTTTGCAGAGAGATGGGGAGCACGGGTGAACTGACTTTCACAGAGTGCAGCTAGGTAATTCCTATCTCCCTACCTGAAAAAAGACAAAGGTCCTCATGACCTCCTCTATTAGTTCATGGGAAAATATCTAAATTGCCTTCTGGGTAGAAACTCTTTTCCTGAGGGTAGTTTGTAGGTGGACATGCTACCCTCTGGGCTGATGTGGCTACTGGTTGAAGGGTGGAATTATGTGACACAAAGTTTTGTTGAATTTAATTATTTAATTTAATTTAATTTTTGAGACAGTGTCTTACTCTGTCATCCTGGGTATAGTGCTGTGGCATGACAGTTCACAACAACTTCAAACTCTTGGTCATAAATGGTCCTCTTGCATCAGCCTCCCAAGTTGCTGGGACTATAGGCAGCTGTCACAACACCCAGCTAGTTTTTCTATTCTTAATAGAGTCAGGGTTTTGCTCTTGCCCAAGTTGGTCTCTAACTCTTGAGCTCAAGCAATCCACCTGCCCTAGCCTCCTAGAGTGTTAGGATTAGAGGCGTGAGCTGGCTGAATTACATTATTTTAGAGATATTATTTTTTATTTATTTTTTTTTTTGTAGAGACAGAGTCTCATTTTAGCGCCCTCGGTAGAGTGCCGTGGCATCACACAGCTCATAGCAACCTCCAACTCCTGGGCCTAGGCGATTCTCCTGCCTCAGCCTCCCGAGTAGCTGGGACTACAGGCGCCCGCCACAACACCCGGCTATTTTTTTGTTGCAGTTTGGCCGGGGCCGGGTTTGAACCCGCCACCCTCGGTATATGGGGCCGGCGCCCTGCTCACTGAGCCACAGGCGCCGCCCATTTTAGAGATATTATTACTAAATAAGAATTGCTTTTGGAGACTGCAGTTACTTCAATAGATGTTCATTGAATGAACCCTGTCATAGTTTGTGGTTTCCAGGAAACAGACATAGAAATGGAATTTGGCTTACATGATGTTTGCTAAGGAATGCTGTTAGCATCAACACCCATGAAAGGAGCATATTTGGTTAGAGGGAGATCTCATACAACCATGTAGGTCTCAGCTGACCTTTTGGAAAGCCCTGGAGCTAGAATGGGTCTTCATGGTTGTGTTATCTATTACTCCAAAGCTTATCTGTGGGCCAGGAATATGGATATGGCTTTACTGGGTCCTCTACATAGGGACTGTCAAAAGGCTACAATCAAGGTGTCAGCTGAGAGCTATTGTCTCATCTGAAGGTTTGAATGGGGAGGATATTCTTCCAAGCTTGCTCATGTGGCTATTGATAGGACTCAGTTCCTTACAAGCTGTTGGCCAGAGGCCCCCCTCCCCTATTTCTTGCCATCTGGGCATCAGTATATATAGAACATCTCATAACAGAGTGAGCTGAATAAAAGGCAAGATAATGTCAGCAAAAAAGAGAATGAGATCAAGCAAGATGCGACTCCTTTTTTTTTGTAAGTCAGTCATGGAAATGGCATCCCATTACTTTTGCCACATTCTTTTATTAAGAACGAGTAACTAGCTCCAGCATTTACCCAAGGAAAGGGGATTTCATACAGGAATGGACACGAGGAAATGGGGTTCACAAGGGCTGTCCCACGTTGGGATGAGATGGCCTTTATACCCCTGTGTTGACCAGTCACTGGGTGTGAGCCATGTAGACAGATGCTTGGTGTTAGGTGGATGGTTCCCTATAGCTGAGGCAGTCTGAAGGTTGGCCATGGAAGACTTCCTGCTGACATCATTCCAGCAGCTGGACCAAAGCATCCTTCAGCAAAGGTGGATTGGTGAAACACATGTCCATGTCCACCATGAGCCCATTCCACATTCCTGCTGTGGACAATTATGTACATAGAGTTTGGCTTAGTGGCAATTCTTTTGATCATGTGTAAGAGGAAAAATGGAAAAGAAGGACTATTACTTTTTGGTATTTATAGTCACAAGAAATGGTTCTCCTTGATTGTATTCCTTTTTAAATTTTTGTCTTTTTTCAGCCCCTGGATTGGAACTTTCTCTGAATGCTGAATAGAAGCAGTACCTGGAAGTAAAGTTGTGTTGTGGCCATAAGTCACCTCATCAATGCTGGGCCCAAGGAAGCTCATTCAGCCACCTACTCTCGGAGGTATCCTTGGGATTATATCTCTGAAGGGCAAGAATATTTCAGGAACCTGAGTCCCCCCCTTCTCAGCTTTCCTTTCTTGCTATTCATCTCTCATCTCTACTTTTCATTCTTCCTTGAAACTTACATCTTTTAGGCACTTTAGAGTTTCCACAGAAGCAGATCCCAAGATGGTGATTCTTCTGCAAGTAGGGGAGTGTACTCAAGGGAATGAATAGGGTAGGGGTGCATACTGTGTAATAATGGGATCTCTGTTGGCTGCTACCTGCTGTCTGATCTCACTGGGAGCTCTGGATTACAATGTACCCCACAAAGCCAATCCTACTGCTGCCTGTTGGTCATTCATTGGCTAAGGTCTGCAGTGTAGGGGTGTTTGGATTGGCACAGGGGGATAATCTTTTGTTGGGTATTCTCCCAAGAATGAGGCAGGATCAAATTTTATATGTGTCAACACTCCCAGCTTAGCAGCTGAGGAGATATATCTAGCACCAGGAAAGGATTTGAGGAAAGAAGCTGAGGTGAGACACCAAGAGCACCCACCACAGTTCTTTCCCATGTTAAATCGCCATCATCTTTCTTCTCACTTTGACTTCCAGGGCCAGTTTTCTTTTACAGAGTAATGGGGAACACTGTGAATCACATAAATGTAGACTGGAATCCAATTCTCATCCCTTAGAGACTGGCTGCCTTGGATAAATAATTTGTTTTTAAGCCTCAGTTTTCCCTTGTGAAAAATAGGTATTATAGCACTTATGTCACCAGGTTGTGCTGAGGACTGATGGGGACATTTGTAAAGTGCCTCTCACAGTCCTTGACCTTTCTTTCCCCCAGATTTTTCTGCTTGTATCTGAATAGCACAACCTCTTTCCCTGCACAGTCCTTCAGAGCTCTGGAAACTGCTGTGCTGCCCCTCTCAGTCTTCTCTTTACCTTGTTGATGATCCCTCTTCCTTCTGCTCACGTGACAGCCCTCCAGTGCCTTTAGCATACTTACTGTTCTCCTCTGGGTGAGTTCCAATTCTTTACCATATCTCTCCTACAAAGTAGTCCCTGAGTTGGTCAAGCTTCTATCCCCAGATAGCCCAGCAGGGCCCAGGGCAGCAGAGCTGCTCTGCCTTCTTGGGTGGACACTAAACTCTTTAGCCATGCGCTCCAGGATTGCATTTACTTTTTGACAACTTTAGAGGCTGCAGTTGTAAGTACCAAGAAGATTTAGAGCTCTTTGGGTTGTGCTAAAATATTGCTCTCTTTCCCAGATGTCTACAGAGATCTCTGGGCAGTCCTCCTTCAATGTTTCCTTGCCCAGAAAGCTGGAGTTGCATACCAACCTGGAAATGCACATTTCAGAGCCAGGTCTCATCCTTTATGACCTGTGTGTGTGAGCCTGGGTTTGGCATTAAAATCTGTATGGGGAATGAAAATGATAAGAATACAATTATTGGGAACTTTTAAAGCTATGCAGACTTACATGGATGATTCTGATAAGTCTCTTAGGATCTCAGGGGTGGGCATATATGGTTTAGTCAAGCTCCCCAGCTCACTCATTAAGTCATTAGCCCCAGTTTGAGATTCACTGCTCTGTAGTTTCTGCTTTTTTTTTTTTTAAGAGACAGAGTCTCACTTTGTTGCCCTTGGTAGAGTGCCGCGGCGTCACAGCTCATAACAATCTCCAGCTCTTGGGCTTAGGTGATTCTCTTGCCTCAGCCTCCCAAGTAGCTGGGACTAGTTGCTTCTGCTTCTTGAAATGGGAGCCTTCCTACCTAGGTGTTAATCTTCTTGCAGATGGCCAAGATGTTGTGTTATAAATCCCCTGAAGCATCTGAATTTTTGTAATGGCTCTAAAGCCTTAGCTCTCTCCAAGGACAAGTGGCATATCCAGTCACCAATCTTTGTGATTTATGTTTGGTCTTCCCCCTTTTGCTAACCCCTTCCCTGCCTCTGCCCCCCATTTGCCAGATGCCTGGAGCCTGGGTGGGCTGCCTGAGTATGTAGCCTTTCCCTCCCCCACCACAGAAAATCCCTCCAGATCCATCCCAGGGGGAGAATCTCTCACTTTTCAAAGAATAAATCTGTAAAAGAGGCAACATTTCCAGAGCAGTAAATCTTTGCTATGTGTACTGGTGTGGATGTGCACATGTGTCTGAAATCTGTGCCCTGAGTGTATGTCTGTATCTGAGAGAGAACAGCACTGCTAGCATTAAAGGAAAGGCTCCTTTAGTTTTCAAAGTTCAAGATCACAGAAAGAAAGACACGCCCAGGGGAACATGCTATGAGAAATAGGATAGAGTTGAAGGAAGAGGCATGCTAGGCAAAAACTGTTCCCCCAGTATAGTGTGCCACCCAGGACTGGCAGGGAGATGAAGATGATGTGAGGGGGAGGAGGACCCAATTCTACAGGGGTCAGGGACTGTCGGAATGACCTCCCTTTATTTGGTAAGATCTTTCTGATGCTCTTTGGGGGGAGGTGGTAGGGACTCCTAGCCTTCCCCTCATCAGTCACTTCTGAGTTTTATTTTCTTAAACACTACACTGTGATTTCTTTTATCTCATCCAGAGAAAATGGTCAGAAGAGAACACTGGAAAAGAATCTCAATTGAGTTTAACTCCAAACAATTTTCTGGAAAGCTGTGAATGAAAACAAAACTCTTTCAACCAACAACCAATGAATTCACTAGCCAACTCCAAATAGAAACCAGATGTGTGGAGATGGTAAAGTCATGAGCTGAAGTCCAGTTTATTGGCTCTAATTCTTGTATGAGCAAGATTGGGAGATAGGCAGATGTCATCCAGGGGATAGAGGGTCTGTTACTTGTCCACAGGATTGCTAAGGAGCGAGGACCACCCCTTAGTGGAAAAGTATGGGTTACTAAAACACACTGAGAGTCCTTCATTTTCATTTTAACCTTTTCCTCTCCAAATTACTTAAGGAAAAACCAAAACTGAATATGATGTAAGAAAAAGCATCAAAAGACTCTCCATAAAAATTATAGGTCTGTGTGTTTAGTCAGGTTGGTGAGAGAGACAGTGGGTGAGATGAATTGTGACAATCCTAATTTGCAGCCTGGGGAAGAACTCATGGAGTGGGAAAGAAGTAACATAGGAAATTCCTGCAAGAATTTGTTTAATGCTTTAAACCTGAGCTAAGTTGGCTAAATCACATGATGCCATATACTTGTTGACTTTGTCTCAATTGAATGGAATTTTGGCCCTAGATTTTGAGAACGTCATGCTGAGAATGCATATGGGGAAAGTTATGAGAGACCTTACCCCAGGCACATTCTCTATGAAGAGACATCTGAAGTCAACCTTCCTTCTTACCATTTTTATCCCCTTTAAATCCTTAGGTGATGGCAAAATGGTATTTAAGGCAAGGGTCAGAAGAAATGTGTTTGAAGGAGTCTTTTGGCTTAGGGAGGTTGTTTTCATCACAGCTTTTCTTCAACCAAAGAATTTTGCAGGGCTAACATAATATTGCTATATTTGTTGTTTTGAAATCATCTCTTTTTACTACTTTTGTTTTCTCATAGAAAAAGTGCAGTGATTTTTTTTCTGAGTAGATACCCAGTAATGGAATTGCAGGATCAAATTGGAGGTCTAGTTTGAGTTCTTTGAGGATTCTCTGTATTTCCTTTCAAAGGGGTTGTATTATTTTGCAGTTCTACCAGCAGTGTAAAAGTGTTCCCTTCTCTTACAGTGGTTCTCAACCTTCCTAACACCGCAGTCCTTTAATACCGTCTCTGTGGGTTATGACCCACAGGTTGAGAACCATGCCAGCATATGCAGCTTTGAGTCTTTGTGATGTGGGCCGTTCTTACTGTGGTTAGGAGATATCTCAGGATAGTTTTTTTTTTTTAAGGAAAGTTTTGATTTACATTTCTCTGGTAGTTAGGGACAATGAGAATTTTTACATATGTTTGTTAGCTATTCATCTGTCTTTTGTAGAGAAGGTTGTATTCATCTCGCTTGCCCATTGATATAAGGGATTGTTGGCTTTTTTTTGTTGTTGCTTAATTTCGGTTCTCTGTAGTTCTTGTTATGAAGCTTTTGTCCGATTCATAATATGCAAATATTTTTTCCCATTCTGGTGGTTGTCTATTTTCTTTATGGTTTTATAACACAACAGTGCAAATGCATTTCTCTACAACCATTCCAACATAGCTCCTTTGGAATTATTTCAGTGTTCTCTACTGGTGACTTTACCTAATACCTTGAAGCTATTCAAACAAAATTTCAAATGACTAAATAGATGAATAAGAATTAGTCATCAGATGTGTTAATGTCCAACAAGATACTGCTAAAATGTTTCTCCTGCTACAGCAATTATTAAGTCAGAACCTTCAGAAAACAAAGGCAGAACAAGGGTATAATAAAAGAAGCTTGTGCAGCTTAAGCCTCCCATCGTCCTAAGCCTGACATAAGCAAGGCAAAACCATCTGTCCTGAAAACTAAATGGGTCTCCAGTATTTCCACTCAGTTGAACTTTCAAAGATAGGTACTATCTTGGCTCAGGTTCCATCAATTATGCCAGAAGAGTTTAATACCCATCCAAGTCCAAAGATGGAAGAACACATACACTGGTGTGGTGATGGGCAGGAGCAGACTGTAAAAGCAAAGACTGGCTGTGCTAGTGCAGCCATGGGGGAAGTTTTCTTCCACAGAGGCTGAGTAGAATAGTCCTGCTAAAGAGACCAGTGGAATAAGAACAGTCAACGTAGGAAGAGACAGAAACATTCTTCTCCTCCACTTATTACCCTCCACTCTGCTTTAAAAGGTATATGGTACTAAGAAAATTTAGTTGTTGTGGTGCTTTTAAAAAAATTAGAACCTGGTGTTGTTCCATTTCTTCTTGCTTCTTAGTTTGATGTGTCATCCTAGCTGCCTGTGGTATCATATTAGGAATTCCGTCAATGATTGGATAGGCTATTCCTAGCTCTTCATTTATCAATTCATTTGTTGATGCTTCATGTCTGAGGGGCTTCTTGGAGAGTGGGCACACCAGGAAGTCCAGCAGCGCCGGGTCGAAGCCGCAAGGCGGCTCCCCTGCCTTTTCCCTCAGTCTGCCGAGGGCCGCGACCCCGACGCGTGCAAGCACCTACGCGCGACCACAGACGTCTGTGCGTGTGTCCCCAGCAGGGCCCAGGTGAACCTGCGGCATGCTCCGCTCAGCATTGTCTGGCAGGACCCGCGACCGTCCCTCACCTTTCCCTCGGCCGGCGGGGCCCAGCTTTCCGCTCCTGGGCCGGTTGTCTATTTTCTTTGGTTGTTGTCTCCTTAGCTATACAGAAGATACTCAGTTTAATTAAGTCCCGTTTGTTTATTTTTTGTTGTTGCAATTGCCACTGGAGTCTTCTTCATAAAGTCTTTCCTGAGGCCAATATCTTCAAGCATTTCCCCACACTTTCTTTGAGGACTTTTATTGATTCATGCCTTAGATTTAGATTTTTTATCCATTAATGGGCATCTATCCAGAAGGAAAAAAAAAATCATTTTATCATAAGGACATTTGCACTAGACTGTTTCTTGCAGCTCAATTTACAGTTGCCAAATTGTGGAAACAACCTAAATGCCCACCAATCCAGGAATGGATTAACAAGCTGTGGTATATGTATACCATGGAATACTATGCAGCCACTAAAAAGGATGGCGACTATATATCTTTTTTATTGATTTGGATGCAGTTGAAATACGTTCATTTTGGTAAAGCATCACAAGAATGGAGAAGCAAGAATCTAATGCACTCAGTTCTAATATGAGGACAATTTATGCTAGTACATGGTGGGGGGGAATGAGGGAGGGGAGAGAGGGAAGGTGAGAGTGGGGTGTGGGGGCCATGGTGCATGATACACCTCTTGGGGGTGGGACACTATTTTTTTTTTATTGTTGGGGTTTCATTGAGGGTACAATAAGCCAGGTTACACTGATTGCAATTGTTAGGTAAAGTCCCTCTTGCAATCATGTCTTGCCCCCATAAAGTGTGACACACACCAAGGCCCCACCCCACTCCCTCCGTCCCTCTTTCTGCTCCCCCCCATAACCTTAATTGTCATTAATTGTCCTCATATCAAAATTGAGTACATAGGATTCATGCTTCTCCATTCTTGTGATGCTTTACTAAGAATAATGTCTTCCACTTCCATCCAGGTTAATACGAAGAATGTAAAGTCTCCATTTTTTTTTTTTAATTTTTGAATTTCTAATTTATTATTATTATTATTATTTATTGTTAGGGATTCATTGGGGGGTGGGACACTATTAATAGAGGGACTTCACCCAGCAAACCCAAGCAGTGTAACCTGGCTCATTGTACCCTCAATGATTCCCCAACAACAATAAAAAAGAAAAAGAAGTGCACTGAACAGAAAAAGTCAACACCCAATGTGCTCACTTATTAAAACACCTTTAAGTGCCAAGCACTGCACTAGGATAGTGTAGATAGGGTAGAAGTAAGGGAGACAAAATGCTGAAGGATAGCAAACAAATGTCAGGAAGATCCACACATGGCCAAAGTTGACTGGGTTGATCCCAAATTAAACAAAGCTATATTAACTATCTCATAAATGGTATAGCTACTATTTAGCACCATCCAATTTTAGCCCCATGAGAATGCAGGCCCAATATTGCCAAATTTTCCAATTCTTTAAGAGAAACTGAAACAGTGTCCCAAAGTGGTGGATTGCCTCATTTATCCAGCAAATATTTATCCAACATTATATGCCAGTTCTTGGGTACTGTGGTGCATGTGATAGGTAAGGTCTCTGCCTTTCTGGGCCTCAAAGCTTTTGAGTAGGGACAGTGCTAAGAAGGAAGTGAACTGGGTGAAGGGTGTGTGTGTGTGTGTGTGTGTGTGTGTGTGTGTGTGTGTGTGTGATGTGGCCTCTGTGGAAGGGTAAGCCACATTCCTGATGAGAAGCAGCCTGTCATGCACAGATCTGGAGGAAAGAGCATTTTGGTGGGGTGGGTAGAAAGAAGGGTGAGAAATATGAGAGGCCATTAGAGGTAGATAAGACACTTGTCATTTGTGAAAACATGGATGAACCTGGAGGATGCTATGTAAAGTGAAATAAGCCAAGCACAGAGAGACAAACACTGCATGGTCACACTACTGTGTGGAACTTAAAAAAGTTGATGGAATGGTGGTTACCAGAGACTGGGGTAGGGAGGTGGGTAGGAAAAGGGGAGATGTTGGTCAAAGGGTAGAGAGTTTTGGTTAGACAGGAGGAATAAGCTTCAGTGATCTAAAGCATAGAATCATGACTGTCATAAATAATAATGTATTGTATATTTTAAAATTGCTAAAGAAAGAATAGATTTTAAATGTCTTCACCATAGAAAATGATAAGTATGTGGAGGTGATGGATTTCTTAATTAGCCTGATTTAATCATTCCCATTGCAAACATTTATCAACAGATCACATTGTACCTCATAAATATATGCAATTATTATTTGCCAATTAAAAATAAAATAAACAAGTCACCTCTGCCAAGCATTCCTATCCTTATTATTGGATGTTTCTGATCTTCTCCACCAGCCTCCTGGAGGCCAAAAGTGTAGAGATTTTCATGTTGCAGTGAGACAGGGCCACAGAAGAGGGAACTGTCATAAGCCTGCCCGGGGTTTTAACCTACCTTCTCTCAAGTGTATGAAGATTTTCTTTCCTTAGTCTCTGCCCTGGACTCAATAGGCTTAGGGAGATGGCACACAAAAGGGCATAAGTATGTTCAACCCCTGCCTGGGTGTAGTGGCTCAGGTGTGTAATCTTAGCACTCTGGGAGGTGGAGGCAGGAAGACTGTTTGAGGTCAGGAGTTCCAGACCAGCCTAAGCAAGAGTAGGGAGACCCAGTCTCTACTAAAAATAGAAAAACTTAGCCAGCATGATGGCGTGTACCTGTAGTCCCAGCTACTCAGGAGGCTGACACAGGAGGATTGCTTGAACTCAGGAGTTTGAGGTTGCTGTAAGTGAGGCTGACACCATGGCACTGTAGCATGGGCAACAGTCCAAAAAAAAAAAAAAAGAAGTATATTCCACCTTTCTGAATTGGTTTTTGTGAGATTTGTATGTCAGTTGCTGATGTGTGGTGGCCTGGGGGCTGTGGCGTTTCCAGTGGCCACCATGTTGTCTCAGAGGGAGAAACCACAGGCCTCTGGGACTCTGGCTGTGGTGGGTATATGTTTCTGGCTTCTATTTTAGGGAGGTAATTTTTCTTGAGATGTTAGTGATTTATGGATTCCAGATCACCACTCAGTTTGAAAACATATGAGGTTGGTTGGTGTGTGGGAAAAGCAGCTTGGGAGAGGTCAGTTGGCAAAGTGGAGGAGTGTAAAAATCACCTCATATAGCCCAGGTCCCCATCCAGGGCCACAAATTGAGGGCAGGTGCTTCCCTGCCCGGGGACAGAAGTGGGTTCTCTGGGCCTATCATCCTTAGTCAGGCTGTCTCTATTACAGAGCTAGGTCAAACTCAGTTTTTAAAAAGAATGATTATAGAAACCATATGTGTGCACAAAAACAGATTGACTCCCCCCCCAACCCCCCACAGCTGGTGAAATTTGTTGCCCTGTTCCTTGGAGCCTTTCCCAACTGGAAACAATGTGATGCTCAGAGGGGAGGAGAATTACTTTTCACAAAGCACAAGTTCAGCAAAATGGGGGATTCATTGCAAGAATGAATTGTGGACTTTTCTAATAACACTATCTTTTAAAATGATGGCATTTGAAGACCTGTTGGTCACTGTAATGAGCCAGGCAGTTGCAGAATATAAAATAGTCCTAGAGGCTGGGTACCTGTAGCTCAATGGTTAGAGAGCTGGCCCTGTGCACTGGGGTGGCGGATTTGAACCCAGGCCAGTCCTGCTAAACAAAAAACAAACAAACAGACAAAAACAAAAACAAAAACAAAAACAAAAACAATAGTCCTAAGAGTTTCAGGGCCAAAACCAAGAAGAATGTCTTACAATTTTTATCAAATTCATTTTCTCTCTCATTGATATAATTGATATGCTTGCTATTTATGGATTCATTTTCTTTCTCATTGATATAATTGATATGCTTGCTATTTATGGATTCCAGATCACCACCCAGCTTCAAAATCTTAACTTTGTTGATTGCAACCCAAAACTATACAGTGCTGCTCTTTTCCCAACTTTAAAGCATTTTAGAACCTTGTCCTACAGAGATCAGCCACCAGTAAAATAAAACACATAACATATACAAATGACTCTCCATCTGTGGTCTCCTGAACACAAACATCAGTGAAGGGCACCTGAGAATTTTTAGCAATGCAAATTCTCAGGCCTGGCCCCAATCAGCAACTCTTAGGGCGGAGCTCAGCAGTCTGGTTTAAAAAGTTATCTGGGTTGTGCTCAAGCAGGCTAAAGTTTAAGAACCACTGCTCTATACCAATAACATTCATTGTTAATGTGTTAAACTTAATTTTTAGTATTAATTTAGTAACTCCATATATTAATATTTTAAAAATCACTTTTTCTTTATGCTAGTGTGGTCTGGCCCCCACGCCAATTCCCAGCATTGATGAAGGCCAGACTTCTTCCTCTCCGTGGCCAGAGAAACCTGGGCAGAAGGTGCTGGGGAAGTGCTGCACTGCACAGTTAAATATGCATTCTCTGAAGAACTATTCCCTGCTGTTTCTCCTGGTTTTGAGGCAGCGGATCTTTTTTGCTGAGGAGAATGGCGTGGGACATTTGTCTGAGTTTTTATTCATCGTTTCTCTTCACAAATACCTTAAGTCTCCCCTTGAAACTGAGCGAGAGAACCAATCAATGTTGTCACTTCTAAGAGGAAAGTGAGTGCCAAGGACAGGTATGTTTAATCCTTAAACTTTAGGGTATAAAGTTCCTTATTTGGTAATTCCATTTGGTTTTTATTTAAAATAATAATAAAAAATTTGTGCCAAGAAGTGAATGAGTATAATTTGAATCTTCACTGATAGTATTTGAAATGAAGAAAACTTATTGATGAAATTAAACAGGTAATCTTTAACATTAAAAATGTTATGATTGTGGCATATTAATTATGAGGGGTTGGGGGTTAAGGTAGAATTATAAGGCTTCTGCCAGAAGCATCACATTCTGAGCCTTTTTAAATAAAAAAAGCAAAGTACAGCACATGTATATAATTAATGTTGAAAAATCTGTAATACAAAGCAGCATTTTTTGGTAGACATCATATGTTTAAGATTCGTCCTCAATTTCCTCTTCTTCTGGTGACAGTTCTCCACATTTCCTTTGAGAAAATGCCCCTATCCATTCCAAACCATGGGGTTTCATTTGGGTGGCTCCAGCGTAGGCTCCAGGACAGTACTCTGATTGGCTTAAGTGAGCAGGCAGTTTGCTATCTCCCAACCACAGAGATTGGTTCAAGGATGGTGGTATAATCCAGTCAGAGCCAATGCAATCAAGATAACATTTGCCAGCACTTCTGGAGAAATGACCTTGTCTCTTCTCTCAGAATTCAGGGGTAATATCAGGAGATGTAAACTTGGTGCCCCTGTGGTCTTTCTATGGTGAAGTGAATCCAGTGAAAGGGTCTGGAAAAACACAGAGCCATAGCTCCAGAAAAACTGGGCCTGACACTTGGCTCAAATATACCAGAAGCCAACTATGCCTCAGGACTTTGAGATATATGAGCCAACACATCCCTTTTTCTTTTTCCTGTTTAAGCAAGATTAATTTTTTTACAGGGGAGGGGGGATTGTCATTTGAAATGAAAGGAATCCTAAAAGTCATAGGTTTTATTGACAAAATCATGACGAATGATATTTAGTCTTTGCTGAGATGATTCAGAAAACCCTTCAGGAACTTGCAAGTGTTATATATTATATTAACAGTATTTTCTTATCTTCTGTGTTCTTGATGCTGTAGCAACTGGCGCCTTGTTACTGGGAGGGAGACTGACCTCCCAGGGCTTGCTAATTCTTAGAGATAGCATAGGACTTGCTCACGATCATGAGTTTCATATGCAAACTGAACTAACCAATCCAGAGCCCATAATTTGAACCACCTCCCCTAATATTCTGCCCTAATTATCCCAGGGCCAAGTATGAGATGACTAGAGACAGCTCCTATACCTCAGAGCCCACCAAAATGATTCAAACTAGCCAATTCTAAGCTGCTTGCCCTGCTCTGCCTTTCCTGTGGAAACCACAATAAAGTTTCCTCCCTCATCCTCTCTGTCTTCTGAAGCACCCTGGTGCTTCTTCATGTGGCCCTAGGTGGTATGGTGTGTTATGCCCCCTTCTTTTGGGAATTGTGAGTAATAAATCACCTTTTCATTGTCAGTTGTCTCCTGGTCTATTGGCCTCTCCATACCTGAATAATAATCCTCCATTTTAAAACATTGCCATGAATAGAAGATACTGTGGTAAGTGGTGTACTGTGGGTGTCAGGATGGGCTTCATGAATATTCCTGTGGGGGATGGGGTAGGGGAGCGGGGAATGCCTGTTGCTAAATTCCCTTGTGCTTTGGTTCTAAGTGTGTTAATGAGAATCAAAACCATTTATCCTGCAAAGAGTACACAGGAATAGGGAATGATGATTGGGATCCTGAGCTCTTCCTTAGATATTTTATCTGTAATTTTTGGTGGTGGTGGTGGGGAGGTGAAGAAAGTTCTAAAGAAGTGCAAATCGTAATGCACAAGTTTTATGATTCTGTTGTCTGTCCTAGCAGCCCTCTTAGGGTATAATCATGATGAAAAGATATCACAATAAGCAGTATACTGTAGGTGTTAGAAAGGGCCATTTTCACAAATATTCCCATTGGAACAGGGGTGCAGAGAATGCCTGTTGTTAACTTCTTTTTTGCTTTTGTCAATTTGCATCATGATTTTTAAAATATCAGTTTTAAGGTAAGCATTTCTTGTAATCAGTAAATGATTTAGGAGCCAGAATGGTGGCATCGTTCATCTATTCCCCATCCCCAAAGGAAAACACAGTAAATCCAAATCCCCTACTTTATTCTGCTATGGATTGGTCCCATGAATCATTTTTATAACTGACCATACTAAGAGGTCAAGCAGTGTGAGGAAGTTAAGGGGCCCAAGTTCCCTTTTGGGGTTCTAAAAACACAGTCATCTCCTCTGGAGAGCTAGATGCTGGGTTCATTCTTTCTCACATTTGTTCATTTGTGATGAGATGCCTCATGGAGAAAAAATGCTAAATTTTTTAAAGCTGGAAAACTACCATTTTGGGGATTGTGAGTGCCTTCTGAATTATCTTCGTGCAGACCTTCAGTGATGGCTGAGTGCTTCATTCAACACACAGAAACTTAGGCTGAGAATGAATTGTTTTGAAGAATAATGGAAGGATATTATGTCATGGAACTGATAGGGAAGGGTGATGGGAGAAACCTAAAATGGCTTGGCAGCAGAGACAAGCAGTCCAGGATATGGGCACTGTCACTATGCTATATGCAGTATTTCTGCCAGTGCCAGACATAGCCACTACTGGACACAGCCACTTTGGGAATAAGCCACTGTTTTGCTCCTTAATTCATTGCCTTGCATATTTAAATGTGGTTGACTCAGCGCATGTATAGCATCCTGCAGGACTGTACCTCTGCATCACAATGTTTTTTCCAATCTAGCATCATGCTGAGGATTCAGTGGACCATTGCATCTTCCAGAAGCTGTTTTGGGGCGATGGGGTATATTATAGTGCCAGCAAGTTCCATGGCATCAGCCAGATTGTCTTAATTATTTTCCTATAAATTGAACCTTTTGGTCAGAAACAATGTTCTGTGGCATATAATGGTGTCTAAGGCATACATGAAGTGTAATAATGGATATACAGGCAGCATCATGATGGATGAGACAGATAAACAAATGTGCATTAAAAAAATATGTGTCTACTCTGATGAGTACAAAGTGATGCCTCTCCATGGATGGGAATGTTTCATTGCAAATAACATTTACCTGCAGCTGGCTCATTCTCTTCTAGTACAGGGCCATGCTGGGGATTCTGAGTAGGGTGTTGCTGGTGAGTTGAGGGAGATAATGCTGATTGAAACTGTAATGCTCTGATTGAAACTGTAATGCTCTGTAGAGAGGGTGAATTGATAATGTGGGAGAGAGAAGTTATGACTGCAGGGCTGCAGTTCCGGGGATGGATGAAGAGGGATGACCTCCAGTGCAGCAGTGAGGGGTCAGCTTTGATATGACCAGGGATGTGACAAGAGCAGGGATGCTGCATTCATCTCTATGGGAGGGAAGGGAGAGCAGGTGGCTAGGGATGTCTTCTTTGCTCTTACTTTTTCAGTGAAATGGGGCATGAGTTTATCAGCTGGAGATGGGGATGGAAGATCTTGGAAGAGGTATTAGCATGATTGAGGAAAGAGAAGGTATGAAATAGCATCTTGAAAAGGGGAAAAGCAAATTGACTGTGGGAACATTGTATGATCGCTGGGCAGTTTTGCTTAGTTGTGAATCTCTTCCCCACTTTCTGGCTGTTCAGTGCAGGCATGAGCTGGAAAGGTCCTGTCTAACTCACAGAAGCAATGGGGGTGGTGGTTGTGGTGGTGGTGGTGGAGAATCAAGTGTGGGAAATGGGCAGTAACCAGTGGAGGCTGAACAAAATGAGCACACAGGCCAGGGTGTGGCCACAGTGATGTAAAGTGCTGCTACCACTATACACAGCCACCACTTTGACACTGTCACCACTGAATACTACAAGTGTTATGCATGGGCTCCAGGTCTATTCAACTGTCATAGACACTGAGGGACTGATCTCCCTGGCCTTTTGTCTTTGTATCACTTGCTCACGACTTGAAGTATTGGGTAGGGCTGAGCCACTGCTAGTCCAAAGAGAGCCTTTACATGAAGTAGATACAGACATCCCTTCGTCCAGACAATTAAATTTCATCTGCAAGACTATTGTCATATAAATATACAAATCTGAATGAATATGTTGTGTATGGCACATGAACATTTGAGCAGTATAAAAACAAGCATTGCAGCAGCCCTGGCCTTGTATGTGCTTTTGATTTCCTTGACAAGTTGTGGAAAGAATGAGAATCGCCCACATTTGGCTTTTATGGACCTGCACAAAGGAGGTTCCCTCAAATTGGAAACTTTTTGATCCTGGGCAGCAATCAAACAATAATGCCCAATACAATTCCACATTTAAAGACTCTCTTTCAGATAGATCTCTTTAACTAGGCAAACCTAAGTATATTGAGGGAGGCTTATACAAATCCACCCAGTATATTAAGGGAGACTGGACTTGTAGAGTGGTTAAAATAGAAATGCTTATGACTGAGATGGTAAGCCTTTTGTTCAGTAATGAGAGTTGAACATACTTATGTTGGAAAGCTTTTCTTTCTTCTTGAGACATATCAGTGTCTTTGAGACTCAGATTTGTTCAGGGAGGACTAGACCATAGCTGGAAGGATGGATACACTTGATCTTTTCTTTATCTTCCTCTGGAGAAATGACTATGAAAAGTGTCAGGACTGGGCTGAGCACAGTGTTACCTGGTCTATGGTCTAATGTCTCTTATTGGTCTTATTTAAGACAGAATAAAACCCACATTTTGGAAACCATTGACAAATACAGTGATTGTTTTGGGGAGCAATGGGGAAAACTGCCTTAATTGCTACAAGAGATGATATTTTCACTGTTGGTCATCCTGGGATGGGAAATGAGATGGGAAAGATCTTCTATCATTCTCAAGCCTGAAAGTGGGATAGGGCTAGGTCATTGGGTAGAGAATGGCCTAGAATTACACATAGGGATGTAGAGCTCCCCCACATCCTTAATCCCACCAAATGAAAGCCTGCAGGATCAACAGGGATATGAAATCAGATATAGGCCAGGGGATCTGGAGACTGTCCACATGTAATAGCAGATGAAGTGGCTTGTGTTGTCAGTCTCTTCATCGTTTGCAGTCATGTCTCCTATGGTGGATTTTCTACAGCATGCACTTGGTTCATGGTGCAATGCAGCCACATTAACATTCTGGTAATACCCAGAGCTTCCCCTTCCTTGGCTGTGATATATGGCTATCTGCAGCTTTGGTGTCGCAGTCACAGATGCTGAGAGGACATAGGCCAGGGTATAAGGAGATTTTCTGTCCCCAGCTGTGGATGGAGGGCAGACCTGGAAACTTCCTTTGCCTTCTGGAGGTCCCAGAGACAAGGATCTGAGTTCAATGTCAGGGCAGTAAATACTGAGATGTATGGAGAATCCTGCAAAGAAACCTAGTTTACAAAAGATGACAGTTGTCATTTACTGGACCCAGGTATGCAGGAAATTCTTTTCATATACTATCTCATTCACTCCTCAGCAATGCTGCAACTCCAAGATATATGTGAGAAAATTGAAGAGCAGAGAGTTTGACCAAATTTTCTAAGGTCACAGATTGAGTAATTAAAACCAACGCCTTAAGACAGTGGTTCTCAACCAGAAGTGATTTTGCTTTCAGGGAACATTTGATAATATCTGGAGACATTTTTTATTGTCATGATGCAGGAGGTGCTGACATATAGAATGGAAGACTTGAGGACCATCTTGTCTGTAAGGCTTGGGGTAATGAGTCTGCATGGATAGGGTGCAACGATTGGGTAGAATCCAAAGATGCTGCCAAACAGTCTTCATTGTCCAGGATATCCCTCTGCTAAGGATTGGATTGTGTGCCCCTCCCACCCCTCCAAAAAAGATGTGGTGCAGTCCTAACTGTCTGGGCCCCAGAATGTGACCTCATTTGGAACTACCCTCATAGGGTAGTTGAAGATGAAATTAGTTAAGATGACACCATGCTGGAGTAAGTGGGCCCTCATCCAATGTAACATCCTTATAACATGTGATGCAGGACACAGGGACTCAGGGAGAACCACGTGAAGGTGAAAGGCACCATAAGCTAGGGGACATCAAGGAGTGCAGCCATCATAGCAGCTAGGAGGGGGCATGGGAAAGATTCATTCTCAGAGCCTTCAGAAGGAACCAACCTGACCGATGCCTTGATTTTCAACTTCAGCCTCCAGAACTATGAAAGAATAAATTTCTATTGTTTTAAGCCACCTAGTTTGTATTAATACAATATACCCCCATAACAAGGAGTTTTCTGGTCCAAAATGTCAATAGTGCCACTGTTGAGATACCCCTAGTTAAGAGAACACTGGACTCCTCTGCTCTTAACAGGCATTCTGCCCCTTTCCTCTGCTTTCCAGGGACTGACAAACATTCTGGGGAAGGTTGGGAGCCATTATGCTTGAATACAGAATAGGGGGAAAGCAGGCTGTTTCAAAGAGTGAAAACCTGTTTTTTAAAATGCTTAACATGGTTAGTCCATCTGGCAACTTAATCAGGCTCAATCTACCTTGAGAGCAGAAAGGTACCTGCTGGAGCTGATGATTTGCAATACCATTTCCATGGAGTAAGACTGTGGGTCTATTTCCAGCCTGTGCTGAAAATCTCTGGCTTTCAGTGGTTGGCTGGGTGGTCTGAAGTTTCATCTAAAATGTCACATTCTATTTTGTTAGTGTCTGTTTTCCTCACAAGGCGTGGGGCTGAATTTCACTCCAAACCAAAGAGTAGTATTTCTTGAGAATTAGAAAGGAAAACATTCCACCAGATTCTAACCCAAAAAATGATGTGGTAGGGAGACTAGTCCTGTTCAAAACAAATGAAACAAGCCATCATTACCATTTGCCAATTCATTATCTGATGAAGTGTTACTGTTACAAAACGTACTATCTCAGGGCCTAGATAGCCCATGAAGCTCTTGGGTGTAAAATCCATGTCATTAATGAGCCTGGCATTTGCAGAACTTGTGCTTTAATTTCCTTGTATGCTGGAATAATAAGTTGCAAAGGCAATGTTTCTTGCTTGAGCTTGGAGGGGTCTGTTTCCTTCTATGAACGTGAATATTTTAATGGTGCTATGCATCCTGGCAAAGACAAGAAAACATGCCAAAAAAACCAACCAA
Organism: Nycticebus coucang; assembly: GCF_027406575.1. NCBI lineage: Eukaryota > Metazoa > Chordata > Mammalia > Primates > Lorisidae > Nycticebus > Nycticebus coucang. The sequence continues at coordinate 38,024,703 of NC_069789.1, forward strand.
CCAACCAACCTCTCCCCCCAAATGGTAGGTAGCTTGCATGGACTCAGGAGCTAGTAACTCAAAACTGGTGCAAAAGTTTTTTTATAATGGATCATTTATATCCACTGAAGAAACTGCAAGGAGAATGAAACATAATCAGGCTAAAATACCTGACACCTAAAGAAATAGGGTGACAGTCAATGAAAAGTGGGCTTTTCAGGAACAGATTCCTTAGAGGAGAGTGAAGATGACCCAACTGTGTTAACGCATCTTGTGCACTTTGGGAGAGCTGTTTCATCTGGCTTGCCCAGGACAGAGCTGAGTTTTCTGCTCAATTTCTGCACCATCTCCCCTTACCAGGGTCCAGTGTCTAGGAAGTACTCAGTGAGGCTGTTTGTTGGCACTGAAATAGGCAAGGGAAAGATCTCTGAATTTTGTAGTTCATTCTGTGCCTTATAAATAATATTAAACCCATTCTTTAGCATCTCTATGCCTCAATGTGTTTACTGGAAAAATAGGAGAGTGAGAATGGGAATCTAGGTGGATTTGCAGCATAGTGATGTTAAGAGGACCTCTCCCAGCATCATCGCTACTCCTCTACGTTCACGTGGGCCAGCTTGTTTCTGATACATCTCTTTGGGAAGCTTGAGCACCTAAGATATTTATTTGCTTTACTTAGCTTTCACAACAGCAGATTTGATATAACATGCAGCACTGAGATTGAAGCCTGCAGACCTGAGTTTAAGGCCCAGCTCTGTCACTTACCAGCTGTGTGACTTTGGGCAAATCATGTAACCTCTTTGGGCTTTAGTGTACCCATCTGTCAAATGGGAATCATGCCTGTGTTGCCTGTTTCCAAGGGTTTTGTGAGCATCAAATTTGATAGTGCATGTGGAAAGGTTTTGAAAATGGCAAGTGTAAGAACTATTCAAATATAGTTATGAATAATTATGAATCAGTTCTGATCCTTTTTAAATTTTCATGGTTTTGTGCAAACATTTCTCTAGTCAATCCTGCCTTTTATGCAAGGGACAAGAGAGCGTTTTCCTATGCAGGCTCTTGACTTTTTTTTTTTTTTTTTTGACTTTATTATTATCCCACTTGCTGTTCAGTGATCTGGTTCCAATTTTACAATTTAGAGATTTGTTCTTTCTTTGGGCATGTTTACTTTGTCATTGTCATTAATTAAGATGAGGACAGTGATTTATAAGAAACACAGTTGCCCAAGGCATAACATTGAAAAATACCGCGTGTACTTACTTCTCCATTTTAAGGTAACACCTTGTATTCGTGCCTGTGTTTAATTTACAGTTTAAAACAGACTTTGCAGCATTAAGTGGCATTTTCACTGTTAAATATGCAGCTTCTATGGAGCAATCAGGGGAGCTGTGAGCTAGGGAGTCTAATAACCTCATTCTGGATTTTCTGGTGCTTAAGAAATTGTTGAGAGGCTTGCTGCAGTCTGCTAAAGCAAAAGATCACTTGCAGGCTTGATATCTAAGTGTGTAAGAACTCTGTGTGGGCTTTTTCCCCCTGTGAAAATACAGGAGAGAGCAACACAAAAGTTTGTTTCTGTCCTTTCAGATCCTGGCTGAAATCATTTATCTATTTTCCTTCTTGAACCCCATAGTCACTGGGCTGGCCTGCCTTCTATCCACATCATCTTTTCTGTCAAGGCGTGAGGTAGTGAGCCTGAAAGCCCAAGTGCAATGACCCTCTGTGGTGCTCAGTGACTCTGTGGTGTGCGTCTGGATCAGAGCAAGAGAAGACAGGCCTGTGACAGTGCAGTTGCTGCACCTGGAAGTCCCTGAAGTGTGGGTCCCCTGGCCTTCTGGGGGACTCCCTTTAAAATCCTGTCTGATGTGGTCTTTGTACCATCTGCAGGGCCTGTGGGAGGCATTAAGGAATTGACATGATGCCGTGACATCACGCTGGGGTTCTGAGTTCCTTATCCTATGACTTCCCTGATACTTGTTTCCCCAACTTAGCAGTCTAGCTCTTCACTCACTCATGGCTGTTTGCAGGTGGCAGGAGTTTTGGTCAATTTCAGTAAGTGATTCATGGACCGAAATATTTACTAGAATCTGTGCACAAGTGGAAAATGCATGGCTGCTGCAGGGTATTTAGAAGTGGCAAGCAGATTTGCGTAATTTTCTTTCAGAAAAAAGAGTTCTTTACATACATTACTTCTCCACAATCTTGTGCAGTAAGAAGGGTGTGAATCTTGCCCTTTTATGGTTGAGAAAATGGAGTCTCAGAAAGGTTGCGTGATTAGCACAGGTTACATCTCTCCTAAAGAAAAGAAGCAAACCTCTGCCTCACATCTCTTATTTCTAAAGCCAGGGCTCTTTCTTTTATACCACAGAATCTTAGGATTATTGAACCATGGGAAGGAGAGGAGAGGGCAAATTAGACAGAAGCTAGCAGATCTAATCCCAGTTATGCTTGAGTCAATTTATATAATTGGGTACATTGGAGGCCAAGAGTTTTGTTTCATGTTATATTAAGAATTTCTGTTCTTTACTTTTTTCTAGAACATTGGTATATAGAAGACTTCATCCTTCTGCCAAATTAAATTTGACATAAATCCCTGCATGTAAAACTTGAATTGCATGACCGTGATTGAAACAGGGCATGGAGTCTTACCTGTTTCACCTCCTCTTTTTGCCCTTCCAAATGGCCTTGGGACACACTGACAGCTTGAAGAAGTGAGGATGGGGCCTCCCATTTAGAGAGGGTTTGTTTCCTCTCTGTCTCTTCTCTTCTTCCCTGTGTTTGTCACCTGTCTACGCTGTAGCTATTGGTCTCAAAAAATTCCTAAGACCTCATGGCATTCTGCATCTTGCCATCTGGAACCTGGGAAGAGTCTTCTTTTGTTATACATTCCATGTCACTTCTGGGTTCACAAAGGCACAAGAGGAAGGTGGTAGACACTAGCTTTTGTGTTGCTCAACAGAGGGCACGGTATCTGGCCCAAAGACATCCCCCTTCTCAGGCAGCTGATTAATGAGCCAAGCCCTTGAGCCTATTCATTCAGCCGTCAGCATCTTCTCTGGGCACCAAATTCTCCTGAGTCAGTGGCACAAAGCACTGAACTGTGGCTGAAGGTTCTCCCCCAACTGCATATGCTGTGGGTGCACTAAATATCTGCTGTCATGCCCGACACTGGGATAATCTATTTAAGCCCTGATGATTTGTGCCCAATTGCTAAATGATCTAGGCGCAGACTTTCCTGCACAATTATAGCATTTTCTGAAGGTCTTCTTTGGCCCTGAGATGGCCAGAGATTCTGGCTGGCTGTGCTTTTCCTTTGTACTTTCAGGTTATTACTCCACCTCCAGCTCAGGTAGTTTTCTGTAGAAATGGGAAGGAACCTCATGCCTTATTGCCCCTTTAGTTAGGCATATGGGCTCCCTATCGCTCCTCAGAATGGAACTTCTCAGCAAAGCAATCACTGGATGTACAGATTTTCTTGAAATTGCTTGTTTATATGCCTTTTGTATTTTCTCCTTACGTTTCAATATTTCTAAACAGAGGGCAATAAACCCAGCCTTCCCTTTATCTGGGAGAAGGACAGACAAGTACCTGAAGACTTTCCTTAGCTCCTTTCTAGCTCTGCACCCACCTTCTACCCACTGCTAAGGAAGGAAGGGTTGCCAATGTGCATGGCACCGAGTGGCCAGCCCCTTTCCAGTAGACCCAGACCTCTTAACAAATGTCATCCTATTTCTCACTCCTGGAGTGCATGCTTGAGCACACAAGCCTCAGGCTATACATTGTGCCGGGGTGGGTGGCCCCACTGTCCCTTTTCTTCTGGGCTGTGTGCTCCATTGTGGCTTTTCCCAGGCAGTCTTGCCTTCTGGGGCTCTCAGGCTCCTTGGCAATTACAAGGAAGTCCGTTCTCCACTGGGCTGTTGGTCCTTGTGAGCACTCTCCTTTTGCTGAGAGTTTCTGAGAGAAGCAATATCTACCTCAAATTTTTTTTTTGTTCTTTCCCCCCTTTTTAATTAAATCATAGCTGTGTACATTAATGCAAACATGGCTTACAATGCGTTGGTTTTATATACAATTTGAAATATTTTCATCAAACTGGTTAACATAGCCTTCATGGCATTTTCTTAGTTATTATGTTAAGACATTTATATTCTACATTTAGTAAGTTTCACATATACCCTTGTAAGATGCACTGTAGGAGTGGTCCCACCAATTACCCTCCCTCCACCCATTCTCCCCCCTCCCCTCTCCTCCCTTTCCCCATATTCTCGGGCTATAATTGGATTATAGCTTTTATATGAAAGCTATAAATTAGTTTCATAGTAGGGCTGAGTACGCTGGATACTTTTTCTTCCATTCTTGAGATACTTTGCTAAGAAGAATATGTTCCAGCTCCATTTTATGTCAAATATTAACATCACAAAGAACCTACTAAACCCACAACTTCTTTGAAAAATTCCTTTCTCTTGGGTAGATTTTGGAGCTCAGTTCACTTCAGTTCGCACTTTCAATTGCTCTTTCGTATTATAACCAAGTGACCACAGGCAGCCTGGGAAACTATTTCTATGATTCTTGACAACTGAATTTTCCTTGCCTAGGTTTCTCAAGGCCATGTGAGAACCTCTCCGTCATTGTCCTTCCTTCCTGCTGTGCTTTGTCTCATTAGGTGTCCAGGCCCTGATATTTACTGAATGGAAATCTCGTTCACATATTTGAAGAAAAGAGAAATGCAAAGGTGAGAAATAAGTGATCTAGTGACCTCCGCCAGTGTAGACAGCTAATCAGGGTTGTCTGGAACAATCCTATGATATTCTCAACAGTTGTTTTTTCTTGAAGGGTCAAATTCTTCCTTGACATTTATCATTAGTGGTCTTTACTCCACTAGCACAATAAAATAGAGCTATTGGCATTTCCTTAAGCTGTGGTTGAGAGAATTGGACACGTCCATTGTTCTATTATGGTATTGCTGAAATTATTTTTTCAAAACGAATTCACAGAGTAAAATGACTGAGGGTGGAAGGATGCCTCACATTCCTTCCTTCATCTTTCATTTCTGAACTCCATCAATCCTCAAAGGAAGCTCTGTGTGAGGTGCTCCCTCTCTGGCCCCTCTAGTTAATGGGAGCAGCTCTCCCTTGTGCAGGAGTGAGGGGTCTGTGGCCCTCTCCTGCAGCCTTCTTTCCTCTGCGCTGTCCCTTTTTTCCACTGTCAGAAGGTTCCCAGTGAGTCCTCCCCTGCCCTTTCCCACAAAGTTAGGAGGAAAACACAAGGTACTGTTCCTCCCTAATACTACCTCATAGGAAGCCACACCTGCCTTCCCCTCCTGCAAGGACTTTGGCACCATAATGGCTTCCTTGTGGGACCATGTCAGCTGCCTTGCCTGTGGGAAACTGTCTGTGAGATCCCTGACCGCATAGAATTTCTGGGAGACCAGATTGATAGATGAAAAGAAGGTGAATAAGAGCTGATTAGTTCTCTGTGAGTTGTCCCTCAGGCCACATGGCTTTGATTTTAAATTGGAGGCCTGAATAAGCTGGCTGGGATTGTGGAATGGGCCCTCTACTTCAGCTGATGGATGAGCGATGCTTGGGGACTTAGTGACACATTTTGGGATTCATCCAGATGAGGCAGCCTCAAGTAAATGAAGGAATCAGCTATTCTGTGATTCTAACAGTGAATGCATTGCTGAAGCTTCAATTCCGTCAGTCCTCTAAGCTCCCAGCTGCGGCTGGGCTGCTGCACACTGCCTCGGAAGAGCATCTACTGATGTGCTACAGAGGAATTAACTTTGACATAATGGAATTTTGTTTTCACCACTGCCCATAAAAACAACTGCCTCAAGCAAATAAAAATGTGTGCAGCAATTTGAGAGTTTCTAGTAATGATGGTGGCAGCCGGATGGAGGCTTCTTACAGAAGGCAGTGATGTCCCTGCAGACCAGGTCTGGCTGGTGAATGATTGATGGAAGGGAGCACTACCAAAATGCTGGCTCCAGAGAGATAGGAGTGATGGTGCAGGCTGGAGGGGAGGAGATGTGCCATCTCTGGAACAGAGCATGATAGTCCCTGAACAACACACTCCTTCAGCCTGTGCACCCTTCCTCTTCTTTTAGAGGTCACCTCTCTTGGCCTCATTTCCTTGCAAAACCACCCTTCATGGCCCTGATTCTCTAAATCTTTAAGAACACTGCAAGTTTCATCATTACTAGTTACCAATCTCTGAGTAATACAGTGTTGCCTGTGTAGTAGAGCCCCATGAGGGACCCTAGATCTCAACTATGCTCACTCCTACCCACAAGGCTGCTCAGGCAAGGCCCTCAGGCGATTTCTGTACTTGGCGTGGCCTGCAACCTGGCATATAATGAAATGCTGTGGTTGCCCTTTGAGTTTCTGCCTGTCTTACTCCTAGAATATTCAAAAATTTAGATAAGGTCTGGATTACTTGGGGATATATTTCATAAGGCATGAGTGCTCTTGTGTTAGGGCCAGAGCAATTCTGAGTCTCAGGGCATGAGGACTTTAGTCCCTGGACCCACAGACAGGGTCAACAGCTGCATTGGGACTCAGGGAAGAGCCAAGGCCCTAAGGGAGCCTGTGCCCTCACTTACGCTCCTCTCAAAGCAGGAAGGAGCCTCAGCTAGGCTTATTTCTTCTTTTGTCACATTGGCAACTTAAGGGAACTGCCTTGCTGGGGAGGAGAGCAGAGGTGTGGTTAATGGGTTTCAGATGAGACTGAATGGGGTTGAGTCCTAGCTTAGGTGCTTATTTGTTGCATGACCTTCGGTAAGTTTTCTGACTTCTCTGTGGTAGATTAAAGACAGCCACATCCTCTTTTACATCCTCCTATTAAGCCATGGGATCTATTTCCCCTCCTCATGAATATGGGCTGGCCTGAGACCTCTTTGATCAATATAGCACCTCTGAAGTGATGCTAATCCAGTTCTGGGTTTAGTTTTCAAGGAAATTAGCAACTTCGGCCTTGGTCTTTTGGGACCCTCAGTGGTCATATATGAAGTCTGGGTACCCTGCTGAGGACAGAGGCCACATGGAAGTATCTTGAAACACTGGACATGGGAGTAAAGGAGCCACCTTGGATGTCTGCCCTACCAAGCTGTCTGTGAACCATGGTCCCAGCTAACATTTGACTGCAATGGTGTAATAGGCCCTAAGAGAGAACTGCCCAGCTGAGCTCCAGTCAACCCATATACACGTGAGAAGTTATAAAAAGTTGTTGCTTTAAGCCACTATGTTTTGGAAGTGGTTTGTGATAAAGCAACAGATAACCAGAATGCTCCATAAGTTTCTAATTCCTTATCTATAAAATTGAGATAATAGTAGGGCCTGCCTCTGAACGGCAAATAGGAGGCTGTGATGTAAGTGCTCAGCAGTGCTTGATATGTGTTACAAATTTTTATAAGATTGCATATAGATGTTTAAAAATATGATTTTTGAGTATAGTGAATTTGAACCCCAATATGTTGATTTCTGGGATGGGAGATAAAGATCTGTGTGCGCTGGTGAAGTCAAAAAGGCATGAATTTTGTCTGAGTTAATGGTGTAGAAAATAAACTCTGGGGAAATGGGGCTGGCCATGGTGGTCAGAGGGCAGGAGCAGAGAGGATGGGGCTTCAGGCTGTTGGGGGGCTTTGGGGGGTCATGGGTCATTGTCAGGGGTGCTGTCTGGCATCCTCCTGAGTTCTCTGAAAATCACTTCCCTTCTCTGCTTTCATCCCCCACATCTTCCCCAGGCAGAAAGCAAAAGGGAGATAGATAATTTTATCATTAGATTCTTGAAATATTCTTGAGACCTTTAGGAGTCTTGTGAACTTTGAGTTTTTGTCAGTACTTCTTTCAAAGCTTTCTGAACCATGTATCATCAAACTGTGATTCACTCTTTCCTGGCTCTTCTTATATAGTCATAACATTTATTCCATGCTTACTTTTGTTGTTTCCACTAGATGGTATCATCGTTGAGGCTTAAGACATCTCCAAGTCTTTAAATCCTGTTAGAGAACCTGGCATAAAATAGATGTTTAATAATTGCAAACGAATGACAGTCATCAGTTTGGTTTTGGGATCTGAGCCTCAGAGGTTCTCCCCAGGGAAATCCAGGACCACCGGGTAATGGCTTCACACATTTAATTGTGCTAGCTTTGTGGATCTTTCATCTGTGCTAATAAGTGGCAATTTAAGCAGGGTGTTTTAATGATGTTGGTGACTCTGAATGAATCTAAGAACATACAAGGCATGAGACCAGCTTCCATTTAATCAGTGCATCCTAGATAGTTCCTTAAGGAGAAAAAGTGAGTCAGGGCTTTGATATTCCACGAGCTACTTGTTAATAACACAATCTAATACTGCTAGTGTATGCTGCCTGGTATTAAAGAGGAGAGTGAGTCACAGTAGTTTATCAGGTGCTTTAAGTTTTAGTTTCTGGGGGACTTCAATGTTTGTTAGGCGTCTTGGTTTCTCTACTAAGGGCTACCTACAACTGAGGCTGAGTTAAGAGGCCATTGGGTAAATCTGGACAATGCATTTGACCTTGGTCCATTTGTTTTATAGTTCAAAATATCCTGGTTCTTCTGTGTAAACGCCCTTCTTCTATTTGATAACAAAGATGAGATTATCACAAAGCAAAAGAAGTGAAATAAAATATGACTAGACTGTATTTTTTTCCTTTACTCTATGAAAATAGCTTTGTATGTAATGAGGACAGAATAGCATTTGCAGCTTTTTTTTTCTTTTTTTTTATTGAATCATAACTGTATACATTGATATGATCATGGGGCATCATACACTCGCTTCATAGACCATTTGACACATTTTTATCACAATGGTTAACATAGCCTTTCCGGCGTTATCTCAGTTACTGTGCCAAAACATTTACATTCTACATTTACCAAGTTTCGCAAATACCCCTGTAAGATAGACCACAGGTATGATCCTACCGATCCCCCTCCCTCTATCCACCCCCCCTTTCCCACTTCCCCCTATTGTTAGGTTGTAACTGGGTTATAGCTTTCATGTGAGAGCCCCAAATTAGTTTCATAGTAGGGCTGAGTACATTGGGTACATTTTCTTCCATTCTTGAGATACTTTACTAAGAAGAATATGTTCCAGCTCCATCCATGTAAACATGAAAGAGGTAAAGTCTCCATCTTTCTTTAAGGCTGCATAGTATTCCATGGTGTACATATACCACAATTTATTAATCCATTCGTGGATCGATGGGCACTTGGGCTTTTTCCATGACTTAGCAATTATGAATTGGGCTGCAATAAACAATATGATACAAATATCTTTGTTATGTTGTGATTTTTGGTCTTCTGGGTATATGCCCAGCAGAGGAATTACAGGATTGAATGGCAGATCTATTTTTAGATCTCTGAGTGTTCTCCATATATCTTTCCAAAAGGAATGTATTAATTTGCATTCCCATCAGCAGTGCAGAAGTGTTCCCTTTTCTCCACATCCACGCCAACATCTCTGGTCTTGAGATTTTGTCATACAGGCTAGTCTCACTGGAGTTAGATGTTATCTCAAAGTAGTTTTGATTTGCATTTCTCTGATGATTAAAGATGATGAGCATTTTGAAGGCCATGCACCTGTCTTCTTCAGAGAAGTTTCTCTTCAAATCCCTTGCCCAGCCTGCGATGGGATCCCTTGCTTTTTTCTTGCTGATGCGTTTGAGTTCTGTGTGGATTCTGGTTATTAAACCTTTGTCAGAGATATACCCTGCAAATATCTTCTCCCATTCTGAGGGCTGTTTGCTTGCTTTACTTACAGTGTTCTTAGCTGTGCAGAAGCTTTTTAGTTTGATCAAGTCCCAGTAGTGTATTTTTGAAGCTGCTTCAATTGCCCGGGGGCAATTGAAATACTCACCCAGACCAATTTCTTCAAGGGTTTTCCCTGCATTCTCCTCTAGTATTTTTATAGTTTCATGTTTTAAGTTTAAATCTTTAATCCAATGAGAGTCTATCTTAGTTAATGGTGAAAGGTGTGGGTCCAATTTCAGTCTTCTGCAGGTTGCCAGCCAGTTCACCCAGCACCATTTGTTAAATAGGGAATCTTTTCCCCACTGAATGTTTTTAATTGGCTTGTCAAAAATCAAATAGCGGTAAGTAGCTGGATTCATCTCTTGGTTCTCTATTCTGTTTCAGATATCTACTTCTCTGTTTTTGTGCCAATACCATGCTGTTTTGATCACTATCGATTTGTAGTAAAGTCTGAGGTCTGGTAGTGTGATTCCTCCTGTTTTGTTTTTATTTCTGAGTAATGTCTTGGCTATTCGAGGTTTTTTCTGATTCTATATAAAACGAAGTATTGTTTTTCAAGATCTTTAAAATATGACAGTGGAGCTTTAATAGGGAGTGCGTTGAAATTATATATTGCTTTGGGTAGTATGGACATTTTGATAATGTTGATTCTTCCTAGCCATGAGCATGGTATGTTTTTCCATTTGTTAACATTTTCAGCTATTTCTTTTCTTAGAGTTTCATAGTTCTCTTTATAGAGATCTTTCACGTCTTTTGTTAGGTAAATTCCCAAATATTTCATCTTCTTTGGCACTACTGTGAATGGGATAGAGTCCTTAACTGCTTTTTCAACTTGACTGTTGTTGGTGTATATAAAGGCTACCGATTTATGGATGTTGATTTTGTAACCTGAGATGCTGCTGTATTCCTTGATCACTTCTAGGAGTTTTGTAGTAGAGTCCCTAGTGTTTTCCAGATACATAATCATATCATCTTCGAAGAGCGAAAGTTTGATCTCTTCTGGCCCTATATGGATACCCTTGATCGCCTTTTCTTCCCTAATTGCGGTGGCTAAAACTTCCATTACAATGTTGAAAAGCAATGGAGACAATGGGCAGCCTTGTCTGGTTCCTGATCTGAGTGGAAATGATTCCAATTTAACTCCATTCAATATGATATTGGCTGTGGGTTTGCTGTAGATGGCCTCTATCAGTTTAAGAAAAGTCCCTTCTGGACCAATTTTCTTAAGTGTTCTGATCATGAAGGGATGCTGGATATTATGAAAAGCTTTTTCTGCATCAATTGAGAGAATCATATGGTCTTTGTTTTTTAATTTGTTTTATGTGCTGAATTACATTTATAGATTTACGTATATTGAACCAGCCTTGAGACCCTGGGATAAAACCAACTTGGTCATATGTATAATTTGATGTGTTGCTGGATTCTGTTTGTTAGGATCTTGTTGAATATTTTTGCATCTATATTCATTAGTGATATTGGTCTATAATTTTCTTTTCTTGTTGGGTCTTTTCCTGGTTTGGGGATCAGGGTGATGTTTGCTTCATAGAACGTGTTGGGTAGTCTTCCTTCTTTTTCTACATTTTGGAACAGGTTGAGTAATAGAGGTACTAATTCCTCTTTAAAGGTTTGGTAGAATTCTGACGTGAAACCATCTGGTCCCAGGCTTTTCTTTTTAGGGAGGTTTTTGCATAGTTGATTCTATTTCTGAACTTGATATGGGTCTGTTCAACATTTCCACTTGATTCTGGTTAAGTCTTGGGAGGTGGCGTGCTTCTAAGTATCAGTCAATTTCCTTCACATTTTCATATTTCTGAGAATAAAGTTTCTTATAATATTTATTAAGGATTTTTTTGATTTCTGATGAGTCTGTTGTTATTTCGTCTTTGTTGTTTCTGATTGATGATATTAGAGATTTTACTCTTTTTTTTTTTCTGATTAGGTTGGCCAAAGGTTTATCTATTTTATTGACCTTTTCAAAAAACCAGCTTTTTGATTTATTGATCTGTTGTATAATTCTTTTGTTTTCAATTTCATTTAATTCTGCTCTAATTTTGGTTATTTCTTTTCTTCTACTGGGTTTGGGGTTGGAATGTTCTTCCTTTTCCAGTTGCTTGAGATGTCCCATTAAGTTGTTAACTTCCTCTCTTTCCGTTCTCTTGAGGAAGGCTTGCAGTGCTATAAATTTCCCTCTTAGAACTGCCTTTGTGGTGTCCCAGAGGTTCTGATAGTTCGTGTCTTCATTGTCGTTTTGTTCCAAAAAATTGGCGATTTCTTTCTTAATCTCATCTCTGACCCAGCTATCATTCAGCATAAGGTTATTTAACTTCCATGTTTTTGTATGAGTATGCAGATTCCTGTTGTTACTCAATTCAAGTTTTATTCCATGATGGTCCGAGACGATGCAAGGAATAATTTCTATTCCTTTAAATTTACTGAGGTTAGACTTGTGACCTAAAATGTGGTCAATTTTGGAGTAAGTTCCGTGGGCTGATGAGTAGTATGTGTATTCAGTTTTGTTTGGATGAAATGTTCTGAAATGGTCTTTGTTTTTTAATTTGTTTGTGTGCTGAATTACATTTATAGATTTACGTATATTGAACCAGCCTTGAGACCCTGGGTTAAAACCTGCTAAATCTAAATATTGGATGGTTAGGTTTAAATCTATGATTTCTTTGCTCAGCTTCTTGCTGGAGGATCAATCCAACACTGCCAAAGGAGTGTTGAAATCTCCGACGATTATGGAGCTGGAGGAAATCAAGTTACTCATGTCTGTTAGAGTTTCTCTCATAAATTGAGGTGCGTTCTGGTTGGGTGCATAGATATTAATAATTGATATCTCATCATATTGAGTATTACCCTTAACAAATATGAAGTGACCAGTCTTGTCCTTCCTTACTTTTGATGGTTTAAAGCCTACTGTATCTTCAAATAAAATTGCAACACCTGCTTTTTTCTGATTACCATTTGCCTGAAATATGGATGACCATCCTTTCACCCTGAGTCTGTATTTGTCTTTTAAGTTAAGATGAGACTCTTGTATGCAACAAATATCTGGCTTGAGTTTTTGTATCCAGTCAGCTAACCTATGCCTCTTTAGAGGACAGTTTAAGCCATTCACATTGATGGAGAGTATTGATAAGTCTGGTGGAATTTTGGGTATCGAGTTTTTCAAAGGTCCAGTGGACATTTTTAATCCTTTCGCCATTGTGGAAGTTGGAGTTTGATCCGAAGTTTCTGAGTGAGTTTACTTTTGTGGTATAGGATTGGGTTGGTCATTGTGGAGGATAGGTCTGAGAGTATCCTGAAGAGCTGGTTTGCTTATGGCAAATTTTTTCAACATATGAATGTCATTGAAGTATTTAATTTCTCCATCATAGATGAAACTCAGTTTAGCTGGATACAAGATCCTGGGTTGAAAGTTATTTTGCTTTAGGAGATTAAAAGTTGATGACCACCCTCTTCTGGCTTGAAAAGTTTCAGCAGAGAGATCTGCAGTTATTCTAATATTTTTTCCTTTGTACGTAATAGTTTTCTTTCGCCGGGCTGCTTTGAGTATCTTCTCTTTCATGTTAACTTTAGTGAAGCTAATTATAATATGTCTGGGGGATGACTTATTGGGGTTGAATCGTGCTGGGGTTCTGAAGCTGTCTGCTATCTGAATTTCAGATTCTCTAGGCATGTCTGAAAAATTTTCTTTCATAATTTCATGCAGAAGGGCCTCTGTGCCCTTCGAGGCCACTTCATCATTCTCAGAAATCCCAATAATTCGTATATTGCTTTTTTTCGAATTATCTGAGAGTTCTCTGAGTGAGTGATCCGTTTTTGCTCTCCATTTCTCTTCCTCTTTGAGAGATTGGGAGCGTTCGAAGACTTTATCTTCAATGTCAGAAATGCTTTCTTCTGCTTGCACCATTCTGTTGCTGAGGACTGTATTTTTCATATCTTTGAGGGCTGTAAGTTCTTGCTTCAGTGTGTCTAAGTCTTTGGTGGTTTTGTCTTTAAATTTGTTAAATTCTTGAGACAACTTTTGAATTTCTCCTCGAATTCCTAATTCCATTTTATTAATCTTGTCTGCAAACCAAATTCTGAATTCAATTTCTGACATCTCAGCCAGTTGTTTATGAATGGGATCTTCAATCACATCTGCCATATCTTTTCTTGGGGGGGTTGATCTATTCTGGTTATTCATGTTACCAGAGTTTTTCCACTGATTCCGCCCCATGGTTATTTTACTCCCTTTGATTTTTCCCCTGGGGCTTTATCAAGGGCCCGTACAGTGTTGTGGCCTGAGGAACTGGGGCCCTGTCTTGTGTGGCTAAGTGGTTCTGTCTTGTTTTTAGCTGGTTTCTGTTAGATCCTATTGCAACGTCTACTCTGACTTGAAGTCTCGGCTGTGTGGAAAAATCAGCAATTAAGTCATCCCGCCCGCCCACCTCTGGCACCAGTTGGAAAAGGAGAATCAAACCTTCCTACAACTGCACACCCAGGGCACCGCCTGAAAAGTCCTGTCTATTAGCCCAGTTCAAAAGGTCCAAATCAACTGTCTCAATCGGCACCTGTCTTGGGTGGGAGAGTTCAAGAGGTCTCTGGGAACTGGATCACAGGGGCCTGGTGACTCCTCTGACATGGCTCACCCCAGTGCAGCATGGAGTTAGGAGGAGCCACCCAGCAACCAGAGCAATCTGGGAAGGTTGACATTTCCTTCCGCACTTTGCCCCTCTGTCGGACCCAGTCACTGGTATCTCTGCAGATGGCTAACCCAGTTGCCCGCAGTGAACAGACACTCCAGGGGTTTGCACCTGCCTGAATCACAAGGAAGTCTGCCAGGCCCCCGCAGTCTGCCGCAATCTAGCAGGAGGAGATGGGGCCTGACATCTTTGAGTGCTTGATGCAGGTGATGGGAAGAAGGTGTTCACTCAGGCTTAGCCCCGTCCCTGATTGATGCTGCTAACAGAACAGAACAGAACAGACAACTTTGCGGGATTCTGTCTCTGTTCCTGCCGAAATCGCCTACAGTAGGCGGGCTGTTCTGAGTTCAAACGTCTTTGCTGCTGGAGGTTTGTGTCCTCTTTGCTGCTGGAGGTTTGCGTCCAATCACCTCTCTGTGTCGCCCCGCCCTGGAAGCTTCCCGGGTTTGTGAGCAGTGTCAGGAAATCCCCCGCTCACTGGTAGCCTCCTCTGGTTGCCCAGGGAGACAGGGGGTGTGGCCTCAGAATATCCAGAAGTGAGCCGTTCTGCCGTTAAAGAAAAAACGGCTGTTGATCTGCCTCCAGGGAACTGCCGCTCTGGTGTGGGCACTGAGCCGACCATTTTCTCCTCTGTCTCGCGCCCCAGAGTCAGCACTGAGCGGCCGCAGTTTATGCTGGGTCCACGCCCCTCGAGAGATCCCTCAAGAATCTGACCTCTTGGGGGACAGGCCCCCAGACCCCGAGTGGGAGTGGGGGGGAAGCTAGAGTTTCATTCAGTTTTATGCCCGTCCATATTGTTGCCCGGGGAGGGCTGCTGCACTGCACCACAGGGAAGTGCCGCCAAGGCTTGACTCCCCCTCAGCAGAGCGCCCTCTCCTCGCTCGTGTGTCTCAGAGTTGGCGCTGACCTGACGCAGCTTGGGCACTGTGCACTCCCCTTGAGAAATCACCCAAGGATCTGAACTCCTAGGGGACAGGCCTCTAGACCTTGAGTGAGAGTGGTGGGGAGTGCTGGATGCTCAGCGGGGAAGCTAGAGTTTTGTTCAGTTTTGTGCCGGGCCGTATTGTTGCCCGGGAAGGGCTGCTGCACCGCATCGCAGGGAAGTGCCGCCAAGGCTTGACTCCCCCTCAGCAGGCATTTGCAGCTTTTGAAGTCTTATTTGAAAGGACAATTATTTTTCTCAAACTCACTGCAGTACTGTCACAGACTCTGGCCTATATGCCTGCCTTAATGAGAAGATTAAAGACCTGCTAATGCCATTTGTTTTGCTTTTAAGCAGTAGGTGACAGGAGAGCTAAATATTCTCTCTGAGTTAAGGCAGTGTTTCTAAAGAGACCAAATGGCTGTAGTGACCTTGAGATAAGTTCTATATTGTTTCTGAAGTGTTGAGATCCACAGACAGGAGATGTGAAATTTCTTTGCTCATGCCAATGGGAAAAACAAATGAAGCATACCAGAAATTCAAATGTCTCCTCAAGTCTCATTTTTTTACTCAATTTCTGAGATGCTCTCATGTAATAGCAAGACTTGGGTTGGGGACTTGGCTGCATAAAAGCAGGGGTCCTGATGCGTGGGCTTATTTCTACTTGTGGATAATATTGTTAGCAAGTAGTCTATATAATATTGATTACCCACATGGTGCTGTGGTGGGTGCTAGAGGAGTTATAACAAGGCTTAAGATGTTCTTGCCTTCAAAGATTATAAAATCTGAGCCAACAATCTCTTATGTCACTGGGCAACAATCTCATATATCACTTTAGAGAACCTTCTCTAAAGAAGACAGATGAATGGCTAACAGACATACGAAAAAAATGCTCATCATCCCTAATCATCAGAGAAATTCAAATCAAAACCACCCTGAGATATCACCAAACCCCAGTGAGAATGGCCCATATCACAAAGTCTTCAATTTGCAGACTCCAGTGTGGATGTGGAGAGAAGAAAACACTTTTACACTGCTGGTGGTACTGCAAACTAATACAACCTTTTTGGAAGGAAATATGGAGCAACCTAAAAGAACTCAAATTAGACCTCCCATTTGATCCTGCAATCCCATCACTGGGCTTCTATCCAGAAGAAAAAAAACAAAATCCTTTTATAATAAGGACATTTGCACTAGACCAGGTGTCCCCAAACTGCGGCCCGCGGGCCACATGAAGTGGTGTGAATTGTATTTGTTCCTGTTTTTTTTTCTTTGTTTTAATATTTATTGGTAGAAATAGATCTTCAACGTATATTTTGTGCTTATATAAATTCTACATTCTCTCAAGGTTTTTTGTTTAATTTTAATTGGAGTTACTTGGCCTCCAAGTAAACTTATTATCTATGTATTTGATTTTAGACTTTTTTTAGATTTAAAACTAAATTTGAGAAACCATGCATATTGTACACCTTATTAACCCAAAGAATTGTTTGTACTTTCAAAAACATTACAAAGAGGCAGAACTCAAGTTAAATAACCTATATGTTCTAAATTTTCCATTTCTAAATAAATACTTGTTTAGTATCACATTGCTTTCTGTATACTGAAGTGTCCTGTGTTGTTTTTTACTTCAAAATAAGATATGTGCAGTGTGCATAGGAATTTGTTCATAGTTTTTTATTTTAAACTATACTCCGGCCCTCCAACGGTCTGAGGGACAGTGAATTGGCCCCCTGTTTAAAAAGTTTGAGGACGCCTCCACTAGACTGTTTATCGAAGCTCAATTTAAAATTGCCAAAATGTGGAAACAACCTAAATACTGAGGAATGGATTAACACAGGAATGGATTAACAAGCTGTGGTATATGTATACCATGGAATACTATTCAGCCATGAAAGAGATGGAAACTTTATATCTTTTGTATTAAGCTGGATGGAGGTGGAACACATTCTTCATAGTAAAGCATCACAAGAATGGAGAAGCATGAATACTATGTTCTCAATTCTGATATGAGGACAATTAATGACCTGGTACACGGTGGGGGGTGGGAGAGCAGAGAGAAGGAAGCAAGAAGGGGAGTGGAGGGTCATGGTGTGTGACACACCTTTTGGGGGCAGGACACAATTATGAGAGGAATTTACATAATAAATGCAATTAGTGTAACCTAATTCTTTGTACCCTCAATGAATCTCTAACAATAAAAGAAGATTATAAAATCTTTGGAAGAAAATATCTGTGCACTGAAAGAGAACAGTATGCAGAGCAAATGCTAAGTGCAGGGGGAGAATTGAGTTGTCATTCATCTCACCTTTACTAGAATTTAAGGGGCTAGAGAAATCATTAAAGGGATTTCTAGGGAAATGGGAAATGATTTATTACTCTGTGCAAGGAGTCTATAACCCACACACATAGCTTGTGGTGTGTTGTTTTGGGGAATATGGATTATGTATGAGGTTATGGTGGAGTCCCATTGCTCCCGCTCCAATATGACTAGACCATCTACAGTGATCATAAATACTTACCATGAGCCATATATCATCAAACCATTATTCAGTCTTTCCTGGCTCTTCTTATACTGATCATAACATTTATTCTGTGCTTACTTTTGTCTTTTCCACTAGATGGTATCATTGTTGAGGCTTAAGAAATCCCCTCCAAGCCTTTAAATCCTGTTAGAGAACCTGCCATAAAAAGTCAATGGACCACAGAGAAGAGGAGACTATTGCCTTGTGTGCATACTGCATGGGGACAGGGTGAGAAACTGTCACTGGCCACAGAAAGTGAACAACAACAACAGCACACAATAACAATTAGCCCAGTCCCTGCTTTTGAGGTACAGTTAACATTCTCTATAGTGAAACAATGGACACCCAATGTCAGGCTTCAATCAGTTGTATTGTAACTCTTTTACTCTTAAAGATGAGCCATGAGACATAGAGTTTGAAATTGTTTCTGGTAGTAATCCGCCACATAGGGAAAGGACTCTTTAGTGGAAATCCCTTAGAAATACAATAAGATGATTTATCTTTCTCTAACAATGTGTGAAGTGTAGTAATAGCTTGGGGGAGAAAAGAGATAACTCCAGGCTGGTGTAAGGAGGGGTCAGTCTAGGGAGGATGAAGGTGGAATACATAAGGAGGACTCATGGACAGGTTGATTTTGAGTTGACCTGAATATGAGGTTGGGTGAAAGAAGAAGGGAGCAGGCTTTCCAGGTGGTGGATGAGACCAAGCAACTAAAAAGAAGTGGTATGTGGGGTATGAAGAAGAGAACTGTTAGTGGAGCTGAGAACTAGAAAGCAAGGGAGACCAATCCATTGGTCTTTTGGATTTTGGATTTGATCCTTGATCTTTACCTTCCATTGTTTGGTGAACTCCTGGAAAAGATCACTTGTAAAAATTGCTTAGACAAATACTTGCAGAACTTCTAATGTCCTCTTGCCACAGAGATGAAGGTTTCATGACATGGAACAGGAGCACAACCCCCACCAGCAAATATGGCCACTTTCTTATAACGTACCTTCAGGTGGCCAAAAAAAGGCAAAATATTTTTAGAAAAAAGAAAGAAACTTTGGGAAGGATGATCCCTGCATGGTTTTCTCATATGACGTATTTATTGGAGGAACCATCCCTCTTATGTCTCTTATAAGAGGCTGGGTGGTTATCCAGCCACTGCTTGAACAATTCTACTTTTGTGAGCATCTTTGTTCCATGTCTTCTTTTATAGACTTCTCTAGTCCTCAATTCCTTTGTCTGTAATTTCCAAATGTTGGTCCTAGAATAATACAAAAAAGTCTCTTTCCACATTATAGCTCAGGTCTTCAAATACGTAGTGATGCATCTCCTTAATAATCAGTTTGCTGTGCTCCACTACCTCAGTTTCATGTATCTTTTTTTCTTTAAATTTTATTATTTTTCTTTATTAATATTAAATCATAGCTGTGTACATTAATGCGATCATGGGGCACCATACACTGGTTATATAAACAGTTTGACACATTTTTATCACAATGGTTAACATAGCCTTCCTGGCATTTCCTTAGTTACTGTGTAAAGACAATTATATTCTACATTTACTAAGTTTCACATGTACCCTTGTAAGATGCACCACAAGTGTAATCCCACCAATCGCCCTCCCTCTGCCCATCCTCCCCCTCCCTCCCCTCCCTCTACCCCTTCCCCATATTCTTAGGTAATAACTGGGTTATAGATTTCATATGAAAGCAATAAATTAGTTTCATAGTAGGGCTGAGTACATTGGATACCTTTTTTTTCCATTCTTGAAATGCTTTACTAAGAAGAATATGTTCCAGCTCCATCCATGTAAACATAAAGAGGTATAAAGTCTCCATCTTTCTTTAAGGCTGCATAATATTCCATAGTGTACATATACCACAATTTGTTAATCCATTTGTGGATCAATGGGCACTTGGGCTTTTTCCATGACTTAGCAATTGTGAATTGCTGAATTGTGAATTGGGCTGCAATAAACATTCTGGTACAAACATCTTTGTTATAATGTGATTTTTGGTCTTCTGGGTATATGCCTAGTAGAGGAGTTATAGGATTGAATGGCAGATCTATTTTTAGATCTCTGACTGTTCTCCAAACATCTTTCCAAAAGGAATGTATTAATTTGCATTCCCACCAGCAGTATAGAAGTGTTCCCTTTTCTCCACATCCACACCAACATCTCTGGTCTTGGGATTTTGTGATATGGGCTAACCTTACTGGAGTTAGATGGTATCACAAGGTAGTTTTGATTTGCATTTCTCTGATGATTAAAGATGATGAGCATTTCTTCACATGTCTGTAGGCTGTGTGCCTGTCTTCTTCAGAGAAGTTTCTCTTCAAGTCCCTTGCCCAGCCTGCAATGGGATCACTTGTTCTTTTCTAGCTTATACGTTTGAGTTCTCTGTGGATTCTGGTTATTAAACATTTGTCGGAGACATAACCTGCAAATATCTTCTCCCATTGTGAGGGCTGTTTGCTTGCTTTACTTACTGTGTTCTTGGCTGTGCAGAAGCTTTTTAGTTTGATCAGGTCCTAGAGTAGTGTATTTTTGAAGCTGCTTCAATTGCCCAGGGGGCCCACCTCAGAAAATACTCGCCCAGACCAATTTCTTCAAGGGTTTTCCCTGCACTCTCTTCTAGTATTTTTATAGTTTCATGCTTTACCTTTAAATCTTTAATCCAGTGAGAGTCTATCTTAGTTAATGGTGAAAGGTGTGGGTGCATTTTCAGTCTTCTACAGGTTGCCAGCCAGTTCACCCAGCACCATTTGTTAAATAGGGAATCTTTTCCCCACTGAATGTTTTTAATTGGCTTGTCAAAGATCAGATAACGGTAAGTAGCTGGATTTATCTCTTGGTTCTCTATTCTGTTCCAGACATCTACTTCTCTGTTTTTGTGCCAGTACCATACTGTTTTGATCACTATCGATTTGTAATATAGTCTGAGGTCTGGTAGCGTGATTCCTCCTGCTTTGTTTTTATTTCTGAGTAATGTCTTGGCCATTTGAGGTTTTTTTTCTGATTCTATATAAAACAAAGTATTGTTTTTTTCAAGATCTTTAAAGTATGACAGTGGATCTTTATTAGTGATTGCATTGAAATTATAGATTGCTTTAGGTAGTATGGACATTTTAACAAGGTTGATTTTTCCCAGCCATGAGCATGGTGTATTTTTCCATTTTTTAACATTTTCAGCTATTTCTTTTCTTAGTGTTTCATAGTTCTCTTTATAGAGATCTTTCACGTCCTTTGTTAGATAAACTCCCAAATGTTTCATCTTCTTTGGCACTACTGTGAATGGAATAGAGTCCTTAACTGTTTTTTCAGGTTGACTATTGTTGGTATATATAAAGGCTACTGATTTATGAATGTTGATTTTGTAACCTGAGATGCTGCTGTATTCCTTGATCACTTCTAAGAGTTTTGTAGTAGAATCCCAGTTGTTTTCCAGATATACAATCATATCATCTGCAAAGAGCAAAAGTTTGATCTCTTCTGACCCTATATGGATACCCTTGATTGCCTTTTCTTCCCTAATTGTGGTGGCTAAAACTTCCATTGCAATGTTAAAGAGCAGTGGAGACAATGGGCAGCTTTGTCTGGTTCCTGATCTGAGTGGAAATGATTTCAATTTAACTCCATCCAATATGATATTGGCTGTGGGTTTGCTGTAGATGGCCTCTATCAGTTTAAGAAATGTCCCTTCTATACCAATTTTCTTAAGTGTCTGATCATGAAGGGATGCTGGATATTATCAAAACCTTTTTCTGCATCAATTGAGAGAATCATATGGTCTTTGTTTTTTTAATTTGTTTATGTGATGAATTATACTTATAGATTTATGTATATTAAACCAGCCTTGGGACCCTGGGATAAAACTGACTTGGTCATGATGTATAATTTGTTTGATGTGTTGCTGGATTCTGTTTCTTAGGATCTTGTTGAATATTTTTGCATCTATATTCATTAGTGATATTGGTCTATAATTTTCTTTTCTTGTTGGGTCTTTTCCTGGTTTGGGGATCAGGGTGATGTTTGCTTCATAGAATGTGTTGGGTAGTCTTTCTTCTTTTTCTACATTTTGGAACAGGTTAAGTAATATAGGTACTAGTTCCTCTTTAAAGGTTTGGTAGAATTCTAACATGAAGCCATCTGGTCCCGGACTTTTCTTTTTAGGGAGATATCGTATGGTTGATGCTATTTCAGAACTTAATATTGGCCTGTTCAACATTTCCACTTGATTCTGGCTAAGTCTTGGAAGGTCCTGTGCTTCCAAGTATTGGTCAATTTCCTTTAGATTTTCATATTTCTGAGAATAAATTTTCTTGTAATATTCATTAAGGATTTTTTTAATTTCTGAGGAATCTGTTGTTATTTCATCTTTGTCATTTCCAATTGATGAAATTAAAGATTTTACTCTTTTTTTTTTTTCCTGTTTAGGTTAGCCAAAGGTTTATCTATTTTATTGACCTTTTGAAAAAACCAACTTTTTGATTTATTGATCTGTTGTATAATTCTTTTGTTTTCAATTTCATTTAATTCTGGTCTGGTTTTGGTTATTTCTTTTCTTCTACTGGTTTCGGGTTGGAATGTTCTTTCTTTTCCAGTTGCTTGAGATGTCCCATTAAGTTGTTAACTTCCTCTCTTTCCATTCTCTTGAGGAAGGCTTGGAGTGCTATAAATTTCCCTCTTAGGACTTCCTTTGCACTATCCCAGAGATTTTGATAATTCATGTCTTCATTGTCATTTAGTTCCAAAAATTTGGCAATTTCCTTCTTGATCTCATCTCTGACCCAGCTTTCATTCAGCATAAGGTTATTTAACTTGCATGTTTTTGTATGAGTATGCAGGTTCCTGTTGTTACTGAGTTCAACTTTCATTCCTTGGTGGTCCGAAAAGATGCAAGGAATAATTTCTATTCCTTTAAGTTTACTGAGGTTAGACTTGTGGCCTAAGATGTGATTGATTTTGGAGTATGTTCCATGGGCTGATGAGAAGTATGTATATTCAGTTTTGTTGGAATGAAATGTTTTGTAGATGTCTGCTACATCCAAATGTTGGATGGTTAGGTTTAAATCTAAAATTTCTTTGCTCAGCTTCTTATTGGAGTATTTATCCAACACTGCCAAAGGAGTGTTGAAATCTCCGACTATTATGCAGCTGGAGGAAATCAAGTTGCTCCTGTCTGTTAGAGTTTCTCTTATAAATTGAGGTGCATTCTGGTTGGGTACATAAATATTCATAATTGAAATATCATTGTATTGAGTATTACCCTTAACAAATATGAAGTGACCATTCTTATCCTTCCTTACTTTTGTTTGTTTAAAGTCTAGTGTCTGCAAATAGAATTGCAACACCTCCTTTTTTCTGGCTACCGTTTGCCTGAAATATGAATGACCATGCTTTCACTCTGAGTCTATATTTATCTTTTAAGGTATGATGTCACTTTTGTATGCAGCAAATATCTGGCCTAAGATTTTGTATCCAGTCAGCTAATCTGTGCCTCTTTAGAGGACAGTTTTAGCCATTCACATTAATGGAGAATATTGATAAGTCTGGTAAAATGTTGGGTATTTAGTTTTTCAAAAGTCCAGTGGACGTTTTTAATCCTTTTGCTACTGTGGAAGTTGGAGTTTGATCAAAAGTTTCTGCGTGAGTTTATTTTTGTGGTAGAGGATTGGGCGGGTCATTATGGAGGATAGGTCTGAGAATATCCTGAAGAGCTGGTTTGGTTATGGCAAATTTCTTAAACATATGAATGTCATTAAAGTATTTAATTTCTCCATCACAAATGAAACTCAGTTTAGCTGGGTATGGGATCTAGGGTTGAAAGTTATTTTATTTTAGGAGATGAAAAGTCGATGACCATCCTCTTCTGGCTTGAAAAGTTTCAGCAGAGAGATCTGCAGTCATTCTAATATTCTTCCCTTTGTAGGTAATGGATTTCTTACGTCTGGTTGCTTTCATAATATTCTCTTTCATATTAACACTAGTGAAGTTACTTATCATATGCCTGGGGGATGTCTTGTTTGGATTGATTTGTGTTGGGTTCTGAAACTATCTGCTATCTGAATTTTAGAATCTCTTGGCATGTCTGGAATATTCTCTTTTATAATTTCATGTAGATGGGCTTCTGTGCCTTGCAAGGCCACTTCATCACTTTCAGGGATTCCAATGAGTCGGATATTAGCCTTCTTTGAATTATCCCAGAGCTCTCTGAGAGAATGATCTGTTTTTGCTCTCCATTTCTCTTCCTCTTTGAAAGTTTGGGAGCGTTCAATGGCTTTGTCTTCAATGTCAGAAATCCTTTCTTCTGCTTTCCCTACTCTGTTAGTGAGGGATTCTACTGTATTTTTCATATCTTTGAGCCTGCAAATTCTTGTTTCAGTGCATAAAAGTGTTTGGTGGCTTTGTCTTTAAATTCATTAAATTCTTGAGACAACTTTTGAATTTCTCCTCAAATTTCTAATTCTGACTTTTGAATTGCTCTTCAAATTTCTAATTCCAAAATTTCTTCCATTCTATTAATCTTGTTTGTAATCCAAATTCTGAATTCTATTTCTGACATTTTGGCCAGCTGTTTATGAATGGGATCTTCAGTTACCTCTGCCGTATCTTTCCTTGTGTGGGTTGATCTATTCTGGTTATTCATGTTACCAGAGTTTTTCATGTGATTCTGCCCCATATTATTTTACACCGTTTGTCTTTTCCTCTGGAGCTTTGTTGAGGACCCATACAGTGCTACGTCATGAGAAACTGTGGACCTATTTGGTGTGGTGGGGCTAAGTGGTTCTGTCTTGTTTTCAGCTGATCTCTACTTGACCTTCGTGAAACAGTTACTCTGGGTTGAAGTCTCAGCTGTGGAGAAATACCAGCAATTAAGTCACCCCGCCCACCACAGGCAGCAATTGGAAAAGGAAAATCCAACCTTCCTACAACCACACACCCAGGGCACCACTTGAATAGTCCTCAGGTGATTGGCTTAATTCAAAAGGTCCAAATCAATTGTTTCAGTCAGTACCTGTCTCAAGTGTGAGAGTTTCAAAGGTCTCTGGGAACTTGATTTCAGGGGTCTGGTGACAACTCAAATATGACTTGCTCCGGTGCTCCATGAAGTCAGGAGGACCCACCCAGCAAATAGAGTAGTTTAGGAAGGTTGATACCTCCTTCCCCACCTTGCACCTCTCTCACACCCAGTCACTGATAGCCCCGTGGTGCTGTGACTCAGGTACCTCCAGTGAGCAGATAATCCAGGGGTTTGCACCTGCCTGAATCACAAGGGAATCTGTATCTGCTCAGCCAGGCCACTGTTCTCTGTCTCTATCCATCAGGGGTTGGTGAGGCCTGATAACCTCGGGTGCTTGATTGAGGGTGGGGGGTGTTCACTCAGTTCCAGCCCCACCTCTGATTGATGTTACTGATGGAACAGAACAACTTTGTGGAATTTGTTTCTGTCCCTGCTAAATTCCTCTGCAGAAGAGAATCTGTTTTGAGTTCCCAGAACCTGTGCCTCAGTCCTTGTCTTTACTCCTGCAGGTTTGTATTTGTAGCACTGTCAGCTCTAGCCTCCTGCCTTCCTTTGTCTATAGGCTGATGATCCCCTGAGGGCTGGGTGTGTCTTAGACTCAGTAAAGCGGACCTCTGGGTCAGCCCCACCCTGGGAATTTCCTGGCTCTGCATGTGCATTTTCTAGTCCCCACGCTCCACCCAGGCCGGTACCACCACAGGCAAACCCTTTACTCACGGGGCTTGTGTTTCAGTCTCAGATCTGTTCCATGGTGGTTGCCGTCTGAGAAGATGCCCGGCCTCCTCTGGTTGCTCAGTGAGACAGGGGTTGTGGCTTTAGAATATGTGAGGTGGGCCCTCTTGTTGCCAAAAATGGTTGCTGCTCTGTGCCTCAGGGCACTGATGCTCCGGTGTGGTTCCCTCTCAGCCAACTGTCGTCTCCTCACTTCTGTTCCACAGAGTCAGCACTGACCAGCTGCAGTCTAGTCCCTGTCTAAAGCCCTTAAGAAATCATCCAAGAATCTGGACTCCTGGGTGACAGGCCTCCAGACTTCAGAGTGAGAGTTGAGGGGAGTGCTCGGAGCTCAGAATTGCAGGTTGAAACACCAAACTCATTGAGAGCAAATGAGCAAATAAACAGATAAAAAGGCTACCAGACACACAAGCCCACAGATGCACAAACAGTCAGAAACACATACACATACAGACAACAACAACAACAACAAAACAACAAAAATCAACTACCATAAAAATAATGTTAATCATAAAATCATTGAGAAAAAAAGGTAGAAAACATACAAACAAAACAAACAAACAAACTAAAAACCCTGTAGAAATCTGATGTTAGCAGTATCAGAAACCATAAGAAGGGAAGAAGAGGAAGAGAGAAGGGAAAAATAAAAAGTGTTGTTCATAAAAATGTTAAAAAAAGAATTGAAAGTATTAAAAATAGAAAAAATAAAAATAATAAAAATATATAAAAATAGTAAAAATTAATGATATTTCCTCCAAGAAAATGATGAGAAAAGAAAAAAAAAGGCACCAACCACAAAAATACTATTCTTGTATATGTGTAGAAATATACATCTATATGTATGACATAGGGATCAGCTTTCGTAGGAATATATTTATAATGCAATATACTTTCTGGACACCAGGTGGTGCTGTGAGTGGTTCCCAGGCTTATACCTGGCTCACCATTTATACTGTTCCCACGGTAACCACCCTACCTGGCCGATCGCCATTTTGGAATTTCTGTAAAAGATTTTTTTTTTTTTAACTAATTGTGCAACCTCAGCTGCTCTGTTCCAGACAGCACTCCTATCCGACCTCCCAACTCAGTGCAGGAGTCCAGGCTTTACAGATCTTTCCACTCTGCTCCCACATTCTCCTGCAAACTGGCAACTGCAATCGGCTGTGGGGAAGGGTGCTGGCAGCAGCCGGGTCTTGCTGCTGCCGGGTCCCCTGTGCAGGCCACTGTCCTGGGGCTGCGGCGCATGGAAACCTTATACTCAGTTTTTGTGGCTCTGGAGTTTTGAGTCCAGCTACCTGCCAGTTTGCTGCACAGCCTGAACTGCCAGCCCACACCAACATTCCCCACCAGGAATGGTCTGGTCTATTTAATCACTCCTGTTCTGGGGGAAGGTGCCTGCCATTTCAGAGAATTCAAAATGTCTGTTTCCCGGGCAGGATCCCTTCCCTTCAATTTTCCCTTCAATTTTCCATCAGGTTGCTTAGTTCCTTGTGATTCTGATTTGCTCCCCTTTAGGGTGCCACACTCTACTCAGGAATAAATTTTCATCAGTTGAGTTTTTCCAGGAATTGCAAGCTGCTGTCCTCCGTGAGGGAGGGGCTTGGCAGCCAGCACAGCCAAGCAGGGAATATCTCTATAACAGAGTCCGTGGTTTTAAATTACACCTCATATACAGCAATCCGCCAATTTGCTGCGTGTCTCCAGCTGTATCTGTACTCTGAACATAAGTCAAGAGTGTGACTTATGAGAACTTAATGCTGCTCAGGGTCATTATCAGAGTATGTTTCTCTGGCCCATTTACTCTCCCACTTTCCCGGATGAGCATTTCACCATTTCAAACCTCTCACAGCCCCTCCCCATCCTCATTCTCACCTGCTGACATTCATTCTTGCTTCAGTAAGAAATAGACACAGTTAGAAGAGATGTTGGAAGACTTTTTACCTCTCTCTTGGTTCACTTCAACTTCATCAATTACTTCTTCTCAGGGCTCTTGTTGCTGGATTCTCTTCTTCCTGATGTCTTGGCTTGGAGTGTTTCAGGGTATAATTCTTAGTTATTTCATCTCTCTGCATTTACTTCCAGTTGAGCTTATCTAATTTCATGGCTTTGAATATTATTAGACATTCACACTGCAGCTACTCCCCACAAATCCAGGCTTGAATATGTAACTGTATTACCTCAAAACTTAGTGGCTTCAACCAACACACATTTATTATCTTACAGTTTCTATGGGTAAGAAATCTGGGCATGGCTTATTTGGATCACTGCTTCATGATCTCTCACAGGGTGCAGTCATAGCATCTAATTAGTCCAGGGTCTGCAGTCTTACCTCAAGGCTTGACTGAGGAAGATCCATTTCCAAGCTTACCAGTAGTTCTTCTTCTTCTTTTTTTTTTTTTTAAGTTCAGATTAATACGAAGGTACAAATGATTAGGTTACGTTGTTTGTGTTTCAAGTTCTAGTTGAGCCCTTCACCCAGAGGGTGTGCTGTACACCCTCATAATGTGCCCATTGGGTGACAGCTCACCAATCTCCCCCTCCTCCCTTTTCCCTTTTTCTTCTTCTCCTTGCCCCCACTTGAATATACTTGTGTTTTTCTCTTGTGTAGGCATGTAGTTGTTTTTCTGTTGGTTTCGTATTAGTATTGAGTACATTGGATACTGGCATTTCCATTCTTATGATACTTTACTAAGAAGAATGTGTTTCAACTCCATCTAGGTAAATATAAAAGATGTAAAGTCTCTATCTTTTTTAATGGCTGAATCATATTCCATGGTATACATATACCACATTTTGTTAATTAATTCATGGATTGATGGGCACTTGGGTTGATTCCATGAAAATCCCAAAGCTGGAAATGTTGGCATGGATGCAGAGATAAAGGAACACTTTGATACTCTTGGTGGGATCGCAAACTAATACAGCCTCTGTGGAAAAAAGTTATGGAGAATCCTCAAAGAGATAAATGTAGATCTTCCATTTGATCCCATAATTCTATCACTAGGTATCTACCTGGAAGGAAAAAAAAAATCATTTCATCAGGAGGACATTTACAGTGGTTCTCAACCTTCCTAATGCTGTGATGTATTTTCATTGTTACAAAGGGGTTGCGACCCACAGGTTGAGAACAGCTGCAACTAAAATGTTTATTGAAACTTGATCCATAATCACTAGTGGCTCTTGATAGTATTCATTTCTTAAGGGCGTTGGATTGAAGGCCTCAGTTTCTCTCTGACACTTAGACAGAGATGACCTTCATTTTCTCTCCAGATGGCTCTCTACATCAGGGAAAGAATGTGAGAAGAACCAAAGACAGGTCATGCCAGCAAGAAGGAAGCCATAGACTTTTATAACATAATGTTAGAGGTGATAGCTATTATTTTTCCTGTGTTTTATTAGTTGGAAGAAACTCATTAGGTTTGGCCCACACTTAAGGAGAGGATTGCTATTGTTGGGAACCGTCTGAACTGGTTTCCAGTGGTTCCTACCTTCTAGTACCCAAATCCTTGTGTGATGTATGCTAATGCTTCTGATATATCCAGAAATCCTGT
Organism: Nycticebus coucang; assembly: GCF_027406575.1. NCBI lineage: Eukaryota > Metazoa > Chordata > Mammalia > Primates > Lorisidae > Nycticebus > Nycticebus coucang. The sequence goes on from NC_069789.1 coordinate 38,053,882, forward strand.
AATCTCTATGCTGTGAACTGAATTATGTCTCCCAAAATGCATATGTTAACATCCTAATCCCCAAGTTATGGTATTTGAAGATGGGGACTTTGGGAAGTAGTTATGTTTATCTGAGGTCATGAAGATGGGGCCCTTATGATGGGATTAGTGCCCTTATCAGACGAGACACCTAAGAGGTACCTGCACTATTTGCCATGTAAAGACATAGTGAGAAGGCAGTTGTATGCATGGCAGGAAGAGAGCCTAACCATGCCAGCACCCTGATCTTAAACTTCCAGCCTTCAGAACAGTGAGAAAATAAATGTTTGTCATTTAAGCCACCAGTCTATGGTATTTTGTTATGACAGCCCAAGCTGTTGTTACAACTGGGATGGTGGTGCTACTGGAATATAGCAGGGATGATACTACATCCCATGTGGTGGGAGATGCTCTAAACAAAGAATTATGCAACTCAAAATGTCAATAGTGCTGAGGTGGAAAAACCCTGCTCTATAGTAAACAAAGCTTTAATTCTTTTGGAAATTAAAAGGAAATGTATGCCATCATTAAATTTGAAGTGAGACTTGATTACCTTGGCTGTTTTGTTGTAAACTGGCTGAGCTCAGGTTTGTTCTATAAGTGGAGATTCTACTACTGTTTCATGTAGTTGTAAAAATCACCAAACCAATGTATATGTCATGCATATAGCAGTGTCTGATATTAGTGGACAGTCAATAAAAGAGTAGCAAATGCTACCACAGGAAAATACTTATCTCTTGATTTGCCACAAGCAATCAGTTTGAAGAACCTTTGAGAATACCATTGACTTTAAACACATTCCTCTGAACACTTTTTATTTTGTGGTATTTTTCCTGGTAGGAGGAGTCAGTTAATGAGCAGGAGAGTCCAGCTTAGGCTTCTTCCATATGGAATGCCCTAATTACCAAAAGCCTTGCTTTTTCCTCTCCTTCCCTGATTTACCATGGATATGCTTGTCTTCCAATCCCCTGTTGTTATTTCTCTAGATTACTCACTGAATCTGTATGCTCAGAGTGTGAAAATGATAAAATTGCTAATGCTTGTGATGCCCTCTAACACCATCTCCTTTGTCTAGTAGAGGATATAGAGATGTGATGGATGTTTCTGGTCATAGGCAGGATTGTAGAATGACCTCAGGATGCTGGAGACCATCTGGGTACTTTCAAATCTTCTATCTAAGGTTCCCTGACTAGTGGCTCAGGTATCCAGGAGGGTCTTATTATATCTGCTTAGTAAGAATAGATACTCTGAAGAAGTAAGTGACTCTGAAGTAAGTGTCCCTGAGATGCCCAGGGTTCCCTGTGTCTCACTACTGGAGCCTATTGTGTTATGTCTTACAGAACCAATGATATCTTTATTTATTTTTGGGTTCCTGACTTGGAACAATTCAGTTTTCACTGGCAGAGATCCATAGTGCTGGTGAGGACTGTATATAGGACCTGGAGCGGCATTGTTGTGTCTTTGTACCAGGAAATCAGGCTTCTGTCCCCACGTTTATAGATGTGAAATATTTTTATGGGATATTTGGGATTAAATGATTTGAACTAGTCCTGAGCAGTCTCATTGATGGCACCATTGTGTGGGATCTATCCAGCTGCTTCCATACCACATTTGAGAAAATTAACTCTGAAAGGAAGAAGGAGAAAGAGGAGAGAGAGAGAGAGAGAGAAATAGATAGATGAGAGAGATACAGTAGTTAGAGCTTAGGTCTTTATATTTTAAACTTGTTTTGAAGATGTACGTTCATTTCACCCTATGAAAATCTTTTCACTTTCACACCATTTATTCAGTTGAATTAAATTGTATTAAATTGTACATTTTAACAAGATAAGATCCCTGGCTTCTTCCCTTTCTTCCTCCAAAAAGAAAGGTTTCTCTGTGGCAGTTCGTGGGACAGGTCATGACCCTTGCCTGGAAGTCAGAGTCCCAGACCAAATTTATTCTCAAAGTCAGATTTGTGCCTCCCTTGCAGGCAAAGCCAAAGGTGCACAGAGGAAGATGAAGCAGAAATTGTGGGGAAACACGGCTACATCTAACCGAGACTTGTCAAGCACATGGTTTATGCAGCCTTGTTACCTACAAAGCCATGTAATTCTCAAATTCACAAAACAGTGGCCCTGAGGGGCATGTTCAATCATTCATGGAGGAAATAAATACTAAGAGAGACCTTTGAACCTGGAGGTGGAAAGTGGCCTGTGACCTGGGGTTTGGTCGTCCCCAGCCCAGTGATTCCATCACCCCCCTCCACTCCATTGCACCTTAGTGCCGGGTGGGGCAGCTGTGAGTGAGCTGCCAACCAAGCTGCTCTAGCAAATTTTCAGTGCCTAAAGAGTCTGTTTTCATGTTCAATTTTATTAAAAGTTCTCATTTATCTGCATACCATTATTTTTTGGAACAGTTTTTTTTCTGTTTCAAGCAAGAAAACAGTTTCATCTCTAATTGGTTCATTCTCCTCTCCTCTTGTTCCCATGTTTACTCTCCACTGGCTTCCAGCTCATTTATCACTGTGTTCTGCACACAACTTGCTGCTTTGTTTCAGAGATGTTGTTCTGGTTACCTCTCAGTGCACCTCCTCAACTCCAGTTAAACCATCTCCCTTTCCATTTTCCTGGTCCTTATATGATTGGGAATTTCCTGAAGCCTGAACTCAACCTCAGTCATTAATTTATTTATTCATTAAACATTTTGTTCAGGTTTTAGGGAGCTGATAGACCACTTCTTTCTTACATATTTGGAACCCAGCGAGGGGTAGACAAAGAAGGAGTCAGAGAGACAGAGATAGAAACATTCCTCTTACTGAAAAAATTGACAGAAGAACATAGCTTTGAGTCTATGGCAAAGTGTCTTTACTCTTAAGCTAAGTGAAATAAGCCAGTCACACAAGGATAAATCCATACAGTGCTACTTACGTGAGGCATCTAAAGTAATCAGACTCCTACAAGCAGAGTAGAATGGTGGTTGCCTGGGGGTTGGGTAGAGGAGGACGCTACTGTTCAGGGGGAGTGCGTTCTAGAGATCTGCTGTACGACAGTACTTGTAGTTAACAATATAGTTTCTGTGCACTCAAAAATCTACTAAGAGGGTATATCTCTCATGTTAAATGTCCTTAACATAAAACAAAACAAATCCAAAAGGGTGCAAGGAAACTTTCAGAGGTAGTGAATATGTTTATTACCTGATTGTGGGGATATTCTCGTGTATGGATGCATATGTGCAAACTCATCAAATTGAGCACGTTAAAACTGGACAGTTTTTAGACATCAATTATACATCAATAAAGTTGTTTTTAAAAAAAGAGAAAGAAGACCCCAGTTGTGGGCAGCACTGGACTGGACCATCAAAGACCTCCTCAGCGTGGTGGGGCTTATCCCTGGGGCCGTGAGTATGCAGGAAGCAAGCTCGTTTGTAGGCAGATGCACTCAGAGCTAAGGACCCATGAGGTTCTGCTGGGAACACACTCAGTTTATGCTTCTGGTTAAGGCTGGAACTCCCTCTGTGTGGGAACCTGAGGTCAGAGGAAGTGAGGTTCTCCCCAAACAATTTATTATACATGTTCAGATATTTACTGAGCATGGATGCTGTTACAAGGGCTGGAAATATAAAACTGAATAAAATGTTCCTGTATTTCTCTGTAATATCTCAGCCTAACAGGGGAGACAGGTAGTAAATAATTTCGTTTTTTTTTTTTTTATTTATTGCTGGGGATTCATTGAGGGTACAAGAAACCAGTTACACTGATTGCATTTGTTAGGTAAAGACCCTCTTATAATTGTGTCTTGCCCCCAGTAAATCATTTCTTATAGGATTGTGTGATGAGTGCTATGGAAGATGAAGAAAGAGAAGGGGCTTCTATATCTTCATCCTGAAGGAGGAGATACTTGAGCTGAACTTCAAAAGTACAGCAGGATTTGGCCAGATGAAGCCATGGTAATAAAAGAACATTCTGGGTGTAGAAGAAGCATTTACAAAGCAGGAGGTAGGGGACCCTGAGGGCCCCCTGGGAAACTAGAAATAGTTCAGGATGACGGATGATGGGTGTGTGTGTATACGTATGTGTATGTGTGTGGAAGTATGTGCATGTGTGTGTGTATGGCAGGGAGGTGGAGTGTGTGAAGTGATAGGACATGAGTTAGACAGAGAGTCTAACTAGACCAGGAAGCACTTTGTCTGCTTTAAGAGTCTGATCTTGACTTTGAAAGCTAGGGGGCGCTGCTGGGGGGGGGTCTTAAGCAGAGGAAGGACATGATCAGGTTTGCATTTCAGAAAGATCCCTGTAATGCAGTGGGGAGGGCCAGTCTAGTGGCTTGAATCAGACTTAGGAGACTAATGCAGCAATCCAGGCAAGAGATGGTGGGAGCCAAGGTGGGAATGGCGGGTATAGAGAGGAGAGTGCCAAGGGAAATGGTGAGGAGAGAGAACTGTTGTCCTGTATGCTGTGGCTACTCCTGTACACTGGAGCATGTGAGATGACTCACATGCTTCCTCCTGCCACTCTTCAGGTGGTCTCTGTGGTGGGGCCTGGACACTGAATCCCCCTACACCAGTTCTTCCAAGAGCCTGGGGCTGGTGAGTCTGTACCCCTCCTACCCTGGACTGACCTGCTCACCACCATTAGGCACAGCACAGGTAGAAGTAAAGACCCTGGATTTAGATCTAGTTCTGCTTACTACTTCTGGGATCATTAGCAAGTTACTTAACTTGTCTGTGGCACAGTCACTCCCACCTGCAAAACAGAAATAACGATAATACCAACTTTACACGGGATTCTTGTAAGGGTTAACTAAAACTATGCTAGTGAAGCCCTAACACAGTGCCTGACACTAGGTGAGTGTCCACTGCAAGTATTAATTCAGGAACCCTCCGCCCCCTCTTTGGTTTGCTTTCCAGAGGCCTGGTTCTGTTTGAAGTCCTTGTCCCTGTGCGGCTCTGATCCTTTTGGGCCACATCTGGCGAGAACACCTAGCTCCTCATCTGATGATGTCATTTCTGTGCCCTTGAGGACTTAAGAGTACTTTATGCATCTTTTGAAAATGCAAACCCATCCTGATGGCAAATGCAAACATAAAATAATAAGAACTACAAATAATAAGAACAAGACTTGAAAAATTAAAGTGAAGTTGGGGTGCCATATTGATATTTTAACATAACCAAACTAAATAAAATAAATTGAGGAATGCTATCTAGGCTGTTGAGACAAGTGTTAGAGACAGCACTAGAATGAATGAGCTGGGACTTCTGCCCTCAGAGCTGTTCCTGTCAGACTTTTCTCAGACTTAGGTCCTCCATGAAGTGGGAAGGGTTGTGGAAGGCAAGAGGGAGACCTTCTTTTCACATTCATCATGCTTTTGCCTTTTCTAATTATCAAAGAATTATATGGTCATTTTGGAAAAAACTGGATAATGCAGAATAATAAAGATAAAATAAAACTTGCCAGTACAGTGGATGTGAACATTTTTGATAATTTTCTTGAGATAAATTATTTATTTCTTTACCACCTTCCATGCCCCAGTCACACACATAGGACTGTCTCTCTTGGGGACAGCGATGTAAGTTTCCTTCTTAGGACAATTTTCTCCTTCTTGACTCTGATTCCCAGCTCCATCCATCCTTCCCCCTTCAGCTTTGATGTCACCTACTCCAGCAAGACTTCTTAAAACCCTACCTTAAGAGGGGACTTATATCTTTTAAAATGCTTCTAGGGTACCTTGTGTCTATCACGCTGTTCTGATTTATCTGTTTAGTTATCTAGTAAAGTAGACAGATTTTGATTTTCCTAACACCTGGAATAATACCTAACTACATAGTAAGTGCTCAATAGACGTTTGCTGAATAAATGAATGAATGAATTTAGGAGAGAAGTTAGATTTGTTTTTAAAGGCTCCGAGGGTTTAAACTAGTGTTCAAATGTGCTCTTATTTTAAGAGTTTTTCCTCAATTCTTAGTTTATACAACTTTGTATTCAAATATGTCGTGGTAGTCATAGAACTTACTCCACTAATAATTATCTCTGAAACCAAGCACCATTGAACACAATCTCTTCTATGGAACAAAATGGTGACCTTCTCCAAACTCCGTGTGTGTGTGCTTTAACTTCCATCTGCTTTGCTCCCTTCACATCTAGCCTCCATAGAGTTTGCAAGATACTTTATCTGTGATGAGTGCTATTGCCTGGTTCTCAAGGAAGGTTGGATTGATCACTTTAAAAACAGAACTTGTTCTCTTTGTCTTCCCAAGTATGAGATAAATGAGAAAATGCAGCTGAATATCTTCTGAATAGTGCCCAGCCCCGGGTCGGTGCTACATTCCAGTGAAGTTCCTTTTCCTCTTAGGTTCTGGTCTGAAACCTCTCTTTGTGGTTCTAGTTTCCTGACTCTCTCAGCCCCATAGGCAGCTACAGAGGAGCCTGAGCCCACACAGGCCTCTCAGCAGCTGCAAAGCCCGCTTTCTTGTCCCTTCTGGCCCTTTCTCTTTTGGCATAGGCCCCTGTCTGGGCAATTGTCACCATCTACTGAGCGGATTAGTCTCAGGGAATTCTTTCTCTGTAAGAATGGTTATGGTAAATACAAAAAATGTAAAGTCTCCATCTATTTTTATGGCTGAATAGTATTGCATGGTATACATATACCACAGTTTATCTACTATGGGTTAATGGGCACTTGGGTTGATTCCTTGTCTTGATGATTATGAATTGAGCTGTGATAAACATTCTAGTGCAAATGTCCTTATGGTAAAATGATCTTTATTTTCCCTTCTGAGTAGATACCTAATAATGGGATTACAGGATCAAATGGAAGGTCTACTTTTAGCTCTTTGAGGATTCCCCATACTTCTTTCCATAGAGGCTGTATTAGTTTGCAATCCTTCCAGCAGTGCAAAAGTGTTCCCTTCTCTCCACATCTGCAGCTTTGAGGTTTTGTGATGTGGCCTCTTCTCACTGGGGTTAGGTGGATGGAGTTGAAGCACATTCTTAGTAAAGTTTCACAAGAATGGAAAAGCAAGTGTTCAATGTACTCAATGCTAAGATGAAACTGAAAGATAAGGAACCACCCGTCCACATGAGAGAAAAACACAACTGAATTCAAATGACAAGGGGATGGAGAAAAAAGTGAAAGGGGAGGAGGGAGGGTAATTGGCAAGCTCTCACCAAGCTAAAAGTAGAACAATGTAAGGGTATATAGCACACTCCCCGGGTGAAGGGCTCAACTGCAATTTGAACTTTCCCTAAGAAACACAAACAATGTAATCTAATAATTTGTACCCTCATATTAATCTGAAACAAAAAATGAAAACAAAACTGCTGGTGAGTATAAATTAAAACTAGATCACTCATATATTGATGTTTGAGATGTACAATAATAAAAGCCTTGGCATTTTCTTACAAAACTAAACTTGCACTTACACATGGCCCAGAAATTATACTCTCAGGCATATATCCCAGAAAAATAAAAATTTATGTTCACACGAAATATGTGCACAAATTTTCATAGAAGTTTTCTTTGTAATAAGCCCAAGCTGGAAACAATCCAAAAGTTCTTCAGTTGTCAAATGGTTAAACAAATGGTGGTACAGTTGTACTACTCAGCAATAGAATAATATTCAGCAGAGTGGTGCCTGTGGCTCAAAGGGGTAAGGTGTCGGTCCCATGTGCCAGAGGTGGTGGGTTCATACCCAGCCCTGGCCAAAAACCGCAAAAAAAAAAAAAAAAAGAATAATATTCAGCAATGAAAAAGATCCAGCTGTTGATACATGATACATAGAACAACTTGGGTGAATCTGATAGAATTGTACTGAATGAAAAGGAGACAACTGCAGAAGGTTATATACTATTTCATTCCTTTATATAACATTATTAAAATGACAAAATTACAGAAATGAAGAATAGCTTAGTGGTTGCCAGATGTGGGGCTGGGCAATATGGTTGTGGCCATAAAAAGAAAACAACAAATCTCTGAGATGAAAGCAGCTTGCATTTTGACTGTTGGGGTGGTTACACAAATCTACAAGTATGATAATACCGTTTAGAAGTAAATACACACATGTGCTGACACAGGTGTACAAATGAATAGTAAAATTGGTCAAGTCTGAATAAGGGATACAGAAATTTTATCAATGTTAATTTTTACAGTAATATTATGGTATAGTTACATATGATATTACCATTTGAATTAACTTGGCAAAGTGTATATAGTATGCTATTGTACAATTTCATACAACTGCATGTAAATCTGCAATGATTTCAAAATGAAAACGTTAAAAAATAAATCCTATACCTAACATGATCTTGTGTGAAAATTTATAAATCTTCGTTAAATGACAAAATGAATATGTAAATTTACAATTTCTTTCTTTTCCATTTATTTATTAATGAAAATAAATTTAAATAAAAAATAAAATAACTCTAAAACAAACAAAAAATAATGTCAATGGAATAGTATGCTGTGTCGTAACTTTTTTGATGTCTCTGAACACAGCCATTCAGAGACATGGGGGCCAGAGACAGTGGGCCATTTTTTCTTTTTAAGATTCCACTGCTAATCACTGCAGTAAAGTGGCCCAACAATAAGAAAAATGATAGGTTTGAATAAGTTGCATGTATTTAACGAAGGCAAGCAAGACTCAGAGTACTTACCCTGGGAGCACTGTGGGATGTAAGTGAGGCTACCGTTGTTTGTTAGAGGCCCATTTTGACTCCCCTCTTTCAAGATCCACGGGAAATCTCTCTCCCCACAATGATCTCTCCTCTAGTCTTTGGCAGTGGGCCTCTTTGAGCTTGAAAGATAGGACACCGTATTCTAGTCATTTGGACAACCTGACTCTTCAACCTTCATCTGAGCTAAAAATGCCTCGAGAGAGCCTCTGGCATATGGGAAGTGCTGGAGAAATCGTTGTCTTTTTGTGGTAATCATTTCTGTTTTTTTTTTACACCTAGAATAATGCCTAAGACATAGTAGGTGTTCAATAGATATTTGCTGAAGAAATGAGTGGTTAACTGATCAGCAGGAAAATCAAGGCTCCAGGTTTTAGACTTAGATGATAGTGTGGAGGATTATTAAAAAAGCACAAAATTGGTAAACATGGGTAGATCATGTGGCAAGAGAGGAGAGAGGAATAGTTAAGAAAAGAGGATTTTGAGATGCTGGAGAGGGGTAGGGTAGGCGAGAGGTTGGAAGTAGAGACAGAGAGCCAAACATAGAATGTTCCGCACCTTTCTCTTAGACCTCCGTCCTGGGGGGCCAAATTTCAGAAACGTCAGCTGGTGCCATTCCTTTGGGGCTCATGCAGCCACCCACTTTTGGAGCTCACACTTCCTGGGTCAGCATCTTTGTGACCATATTCTAAAAATACTCCATTTCACATGTTTATAATTTGAAACTTGCCATGTTTCAAATATGTGAAATATTTTTTAATTTTATTTTAAAATTTGGCATGTGAAATATTTTTTAATTTTATTTAAAAATTCCATAATTTATCTCACATGTTATGTTTTTAATAGGTTATATATATGTATATATGTGTGTGTATATATATATATATATGTTTATAAATGGGATATGGTGGTAATAAAAAGTAAATCTCCTTTGTCTCACTTTTTCTCAGTTCTGTTTCTTGGAGGCAATCACCTTTATTGGATATTTATATCTCTTTCCAGAGATTTGGATGTATAAGCATATATATCTTTCTTTACTTATAGAAATAGCAGAATTATTTTTATATATTTGCTTCAGAAAAAACTACAAACATGCATCTTAGGAAGAGTTCTATATTGATTTATCTAATGCAGTCATGTCCTTTTTAGTGCTCTAGAATATTCCATAGCATAAATATAGTTCAACCAATCCCATTATTGAATCCTTGAAATTTAGTTCTTGTCTCATCTTTTGCTGTTATAGACAATGCCAACAACCAAAACTGTGTGCATGCCCATGTGAATGTACTTGTAAGTAGAATGTTTTTCCAAGCAGGATTGATGTGTGAATGGGCTGGTACAGTTTATATTTTGCTAATATTATTAGTGTGTTATTCATATTATTAATAGTATCAATAATTCACTAGTGGTACTATGTGGGTCATTACAAAAGTTTTGAGACAAACAAAAATCAAGAAACATGAAATACATGTGGATGGAAACAAATGAAGCCCTCCCAGTAACACTGCTAAGCTGAGCAAATTAAAACTTGCACAGGTGAATCAGAAAGGATGATATTGACCATGTTTCTTGGAAGTGAAATAATGGACCATAACACGGTCTGTTTCAAAACTGTTCCCACTTTTCATAGGAGCAAAAAGATAGAGAAAAGTCAGGTAACTTGATGGAATTCTCACAGTAAATGGGAGAACTTAGGTTCAGATACTCCAGGCAGTTGGGCTCTGAATACCTACACTGCAGCTTTGCTTCTCAAACTGGCTGGATCCTCAGTGGAGAGGAAAGCATGCTTCGTAAAAAACAGAAGCTCCTGCTCACATACATACCCTTTCCTTGTTTTCAATTTAGAACTGGCTATGGCGCATATTGCAAGGGCACAAGTCAAATCTATTAAGTGTAGAGTATAAATGTCTTAACACAAAAGCAAGTGAAGTGAAGGCTATGTTAACCAGTTTGATGTAAGAATTCCAAATTGTATATAAAATAAGCACATTGCACCCCATAAATGTATTAATGTATGCAGTTATGATTTTAAAAAAATGAATCCAAGTAAGAGTAAAAAAAAATTAGAACTAGCTAATGGACCCTTTTGAAGATCCACATAAAGAAGAGTAACTTTTCCTAAATTCTCTTCCTAGAAAACATTACCAATACCAAAGAGACAGTTTTTTGAATGGAAAAGCCATCTCCTTTGGTCAATCAAAACACGTTGACTATTAAGCCAACTTGAAAAATAGGAAATGGGTGTGGTGCCTGTGGCTCAAAGGAGTAGGGTACTGGCCCCATATACTGGAGGTGGTGGGTTTGTTCAAGTCTGGCCCTGGCCAAAAACTGCAAACAAACAAAAAAAAAATGAAATGGACCTTAGAATGAATAATCTAGCACCATTTCTCATTAATTTGTGGCCAATGAAAGCTGATGTCTCCTGAAAGATCAATGGTGCTTTTGCCCTTTACAAGTGGCTTGATGGTTCTGATCCAACTAGATTGAAGCTATTTTGAATTGATAAATGAATCATATGATCAGGTTGGACCCTTTCCCCTGTCACTCAGATAAAGGCTTTTTTTTTCTCCCTTAAGTTGAGAAAGGACAAAATCGTGACATTTTCAGAGTACTTAGTCACTTGAGTCTGAACTGACCCGGCAAAGTAAAAAAAGCCTGTTTCAGACACAAGTGAACCTCAGGGCTTTTTCACACACTATCCACCTCTGTCTGGACATCTTTTTAAAATTAAGACTGAGAACAGAGACAGAACATTGAATTTACCATCTTAACCACTTTTAAGTGCATACTTCAGTGACATTAGGTGCATTCACGCTGTTCAGCCATCACCATCGTCTGCTCTTTTTCAATGGCAGATATTGCAGGGTTGGTGACAGGTGCCTGTCTACGTTCTCACATCCATTACACCTCTGCCATCTGATTGGTGTTTTGTCCCTGCCACTTCCTTCCAGCGTCACTAGCCTGCCACACTCAGTTGCAGCAACTTCTTTCGTTACCTCTTGGTAACTAAATCACAAGCTGCAATTAAAACATATATATTCATTTTCTTGTTTGTTACTTGTCCTTATTAAATATATAAGCTCATGGGGCCAGGCCCCTTGTCTGCCTTGTTCATCCTGAGGCCTGGTTCGTGTCATGGTGCTTTTCATACTAGTGGAATAAGACAATGACTTATACCTATTTTTTCTTAAATACCTTGAGATCAGTGTGGGGTTCCTTTTCTCTCTATTTCTTTTATTCTTCTTTATCTCTAGTCATGTTCTTGTCCTTTCTTTTCTGATTCCTGTGACAGAATGATTTATTGGAGATCTATACTTACATCGATTGTCACAAAGGATTGATCATGCGCATCACAGAAAGGCCTCAGGGCTGCAGAAATGACTCCCAAGTCCTCTCTACTGTGACCTGAGGCAGGAGGCCTAGGGGAATTGCCTGATCAGATATATTCAGGCCGGGCCACTCTGGTTGGGTCAAATCATACTCAATGTTCCTTCCTTTCACTTTTCAGTTTCCCCCGAGGAAATGTATCTGTGTAAAATACAGCTAATATTTATCATTTAGGAATGTTCTGAATATGGAAAAAAGTCACACATGGGAATTCCCTTATGATGTGAAGAAAAGACATTTTAAAACCAAAAATTTCTCAAGTTCCTAGGGTTAACATGAGAAAGGTATAGCAAAGAGAATCACATGGCATGTGAAATGCTTCTCCGTAGCTGTGATTCCCTGCATCCCAGATCTACCCCAAAGGAGAGGGGTGTGGGGGTTAGAGGGGCTGGATGGGTATTATAGAGGATGTGATTAGTCTTTACAGTAACAGTAACAATAATGGCCAGTCTTGTGATGCAGATTCTCAGAGAGGCTATGCTTTATTGAATGTAATTTGAACCTGGTCTTTTGGCAATTCTCAAGTCTAGCAGTTCTCCAGACTGGTTGTGTGGCTTTCAGACTCAGGGCATTTTGTTCACAGGCCCGTACAACTGGGCTATTTCTCTTGATGCTGTCTCCTTGAGTCAAGTGCAGGCAGCATGGGGCCTTCAAGTTTTTGGTTGGGGGATTTTGTTCTCTGACAAACCCAAGAGAACAGCATTACTTCCAGCTAGACCAGAGGCCAATGACTGTGTCTGTTCTCTGGTCCTGTCCTGCAGGGTAGGTCTGCAGACCTGGAAGGAAAATGTTGAAATGGCAGGCCCTGGAAAGTGATTTTTCTATATATTCCTACATGGCCCTTTAAGTTGGGATTGTAAAACAGTGTTTAGTCTCTTAGAAAGATGTATTAAATATGAGACTTTCTTAATTGCCATTTGTACATTGCTTCAGTTTTCATGCAAGTTCTTATATGTTTTTTAAAATATAGGCTATGGCAACTGGAAAGCTGGTATCATTTTTCTCTTAGCATTTGTAGTCCTTTGTGATGAGAAAGAAAAGACATTTTAAAACTAAAAATGTGTCAAGTTCCCAGGGTTAGCACGTGAAAGGCATAACAAAGCGAATCACCATGGATAGGCTAAATACTTCTATGTAGCTGTGATTCCCTGCATCCCATATCTACCCTTAAGTTCCATAATGTCAAGATACTTTTCCTCTCTTGGTGATTCCGCTAGAATCTCTGATGGAAGGATCCTTGAGGTCCCTTCAATTCCAGACAGACTCAGTGAACCTCTGACCTGCTATCAGAATCTGAAAACTAATGGTGCCATTCAGTGTCTGTGGAGCTGAAAGAACACTCCACCTCTGACTTGCACAGGGCTCACTCCATGATGAGTGAGGTGCTTAATGAGGAGAGAGGCAGCAGGTCACGGACAGAGCGCATCACGGTCCGGTACATGACAGAGTGAAGGGATCCATTTTGCTTATGACTTCTTTACAGGTACATAGGTCAGGTTTCTATTTTCTGAAATGCCTTTTTCCTCCATGATGTGCAAGATGGAGGACAACTTTATACATTTGTGTCTTAGAAATGCAGTATCTGCAATAATGGTTCAGTTCAGTCCTGTGAAGTTTCTTACTGGGCAGCCTAAGCAATGAGCAGTTGCTTCCTTTCTTGATTTTGGTGGAAATGGGTGAATGTGAGTCTTTCTAACTCCAGTGGCAAAACTCCATTTTATATGGTCCTGAAAAGCCTTGTAGTTGAGACCAGTAGCTCCCTTTGCTGCAATGACTCTAATTCCCTGGCTGTGGGTTCCACTGATAATGTTACAAGTGGCCAGGCATCATGTCCTCCCTTTCTCTGCACATAGAGTGAGAGGTAGCAATTTGTCCTTGATCCTTGTGCCTGGGCACCATGCTGATTTTTATGCAAAACTGGATGATGAGTTGAATTGCCTTGTGGTACATTGGAAAATGTACATTGTTATTCTGCTCTAATCCAGAAAGGATTGAGATGAAGAAGTAATTTTCTCTGTATTCCACTGGCTGTAATCAGTCCCCAAACAGAATTTATCTACTACAGACAGATCTTCCTATTAGTTGCTGTGGAATCTGATGAAAGAGTTGCAGACTACCTATGTCTCCTATTAACAAGGGGCTCCAATGCAGGAGGTATCAAAGAAGAACCATTTCTATGCTCTGGAGAAAGTGCTGGGCAGACAGAATAAATGTGGATTATTTGAAGTCACATGAGAAAAATGTTACCTGCTTTCCAGTTGCCATAGCCTATATTTGAAAAAGCATATAAGAACTTAAATGAAAGCTGAAGCAATGTACAAATGGCAAATAAAATAGTATTATATTTAATACATCTTTCTAAGAGACTAAACATTGTTTTAAAATCCCAGTTTAAAGGGGGTGTGTAGGAATATATAGAAAGAAAAACATGTAGCAAATTTAATAGTTATGGGTCTTTTTAAAAAGAATTTTTTGACATGAAGAGTTATTCTATTATTTTAATGAATATTTTATTTCTGGACTTCATTTTGGGAGGTGGAAAGTGATGACTTGAAAGATTTTAATTTTGATGCAAACATGTTTAATGGTTCAGAGCTATTTATGGTAATGTTGTCATTTACAACAAAACTATTAACTTGAAAATAGACATGGAAGTAAAAGCATTGTGATTTGCCAGTTGATCTTCTGAGGTACAGGCAGCAAAGGGAACTTGGTAGGTGAAGGTGATACATATGTATCTAGCCTCAGATTCATGGCCTTAAAAATGGGAAGAAAAGTAGGTGTCTAGGCTCTTGGTATGGTTCCCTGGGTGCCGTACCTCTTCTTCTCCCAGAGCTGGCTCCTAATCACTGCACCTGTCCTTTTGGCCACTTTGCCTTTCCCGGCTCCCAACACACTTAACCTCAGAGTTTGTAGGGACTCCTATTTTACACCTTCTCCTTTCTCCCCACCTTCTCAAGCAGTGGGGGCCTCATGGTTTATCATCTCAACCAGATGTTGGAAAATGTTTCCCATAAAGGACCACAGAGTAAGTATTTTAGGATTTGGGGGCTACACGATCTTTGTTGCAGCCAAGCTGTGCCATTACAGTGCAACAACAGCATCTTGACTTCTTTACCTTGTTTTGTTCTGATCCATGACTCAGCAAAAACCCCAGCGTTGGATTGGTACAACTGAGTGCTTCCTTTACATCTCCACTCTCCTTGTTATGTGTTCAATCTAGTCTCCTCTCTGTTCTTCACATTTCTGGCTCCATGGTCCTTCTAAATGCTGATTTGAACTTGCCGTACATTCTGTTTAAAGTCCTTTGGTCTAACCCATTGCTTTGTGATCTTGATCTTGTATACTTATACCTATCTAGTTTCACTAGATCTCTGTTCCTGTCCTGCTGGCATCATGGATCTTTGTTCCAGCCACACCAGAATCCTCAGTTTCACGAATGTACCATTTATTCTATGCTTTTGATTTTTCTAGGTAATCTTTCTTGAATTCCATTCCCCTCTTTGTCATCTGGGTAACTTATCTGTCCTTAAACATTTAGCTCATATGTCAAAATGTTCTCTTGCAAAGGACCTTCCTCAACCCTCCCTTGACTTACGGTCTGCTTTAAGTGTCTTTCTTGAGCATCACATTTGAAGATGGAGGCTCTCTTTACGTTCATGCTGGGCACAGTCCCCATTATACACACACAAATGTCAAAGATGTTGAATAAAGTTAGCACTGTTTTAGGGGAGGAAGGGGTGAATGACACGCACTCACTGGCACTGAGTGAAACTATTGCTATAGGTTGGGAAGATAGGATGAAGATTGGAGCTAATGCTCAGAGCAAAAAGGATGGCTGGAAAATAGTTTATAGCTAGAATTGATAGAAATTTCCTTAGTAGAAGAAGTAAAAGAGAAGGAGCACTCAAAGATTCAAACTTTTTGGTCCTCACATTATTTATTTATTTATTTATTGAGACAGAGCCTCAAGTTGTTGCCCTGGGTAGACTGCGGTGGCATCACAACCTCCAACTGTTGGGTTTAAGCAATTATCTTTCCCCTTGCCTCAGCCTCCCAAGTAGCTGGGACTACAGGTGCTAGCCACAATGCCCGGCGATTTTTTGGTTATAGTTGTCATTATTGTTTGGCAGGCCCGGACTGGATTCTGACCCACCAGCTCTGGAGTATGTGGTTGGCGCCTTAGCTATTTGAGCCAATGTTTTTTTTTTTTTAATTTGAAAACTGAGGCCAGCATGATGGCTGATGCCTATAATCCGAGCCCTCTGGGAGTCCAAAGTGGGTGGATTGTTTGAGCTCAGGAATTGGAGACCAGCCTGAATAAAAGAGCAAGACCCCATCTCTACTAAAAATAGAAAAACTAGCTGAGCATGGTGGCACACACCTGTAGTCCTAGCTACTACAGAGGCTGAGGCAAGGAGGTTTCTCCAGCCAAGAGTTTGAGCTTTCTGTGAGCCATAATGCTATAGTACTCTACTCAGGACAACAGAGTGAGACTCTGTCTCATTAAAAAAACAAACAAACAAAAAAAAACACCCCCTCCAAAATATCCCAAACAAACAAACAAATAAACAAAAATGAATTCAAGAAAGATTATGTAGCAAAATTAAAATAAAAAAAAAGAAAAGCTTGGATTAGCTTCAAAGTATCTATGACTCCTGGTTCTAAGCCTGGGTAACAGGGGAAGCTTTTGTGGATGTGTCATGAATTGGGTTTTAGAGTTTGATGTGCTGATTAAATACCCGTGTGGAGAAGTACTAGTGGAGAGGGAATATAGGAATAGATCTTGGAAGATTCATGGATTTGTCGATTATCTGCACTGATGAAAGTTGAAGTTCTATGAGCTAGTTGACACTTCCATATGGGGCAAAATGCAGAACGAGAAGAGCATAGAACCTTGGGATGTGCCTAACTTGAAGGTTGAGGAGTGAAAGACTTTAGCTAGAGAAGGAGTTCTCAAGGGGATTACAGAATGAAGACAAGCTTTCTCTTTTGGTTTGTTTTGGGACAGTGGGTGCGTCTTTCAGGCAAAAAGAAAATAGAGAATACAAAGAGACAGAAGATCTCAGAAAAGAGATGGTTGATGAAGCGAAGTTAGAGGGAAGTTGCAGGAAAATGGGACTAGGGCTATAAGTAAATGGTTGAATTAGGATGGAGAAAGGCACTTCTTCCTCCAGAGAGGAAAGGAAGAGTATGGAGGTGTTTTGAAGTGGAGAGATAGATGCCAAGGCAGCATCCTCCTTTTCCAGAGAATGAGGGAGACAAAGGGTATTTGGAAGCCCTGAGGGTACACAAAGTGCTTTGGAGTAGACCATGTGGGAATGTGGTCAGGTTTAACTGAAGATGCAATGATTATTTATTAAATGTGATTATGGGAGTGTGGCTGGGAAGCTGGGGAAGTCTTTCCACCTATACAAAGATGTTTTAAAAGCAAGTAGATATCCATGGAGCAACTTTTGTTTCTAAGTGCTTGAGACTTGTGAAGTCAATTAGGATATAAATTAAAGACATGATTACACCTGAGCTTGTTTGGCATGAAAATGAGATAATTTGAATTGAACAACATCAAGAGCTTGCTCTGGATTCCTAGCTAAATTCTGGTATTCAGACTCCAGATTAAAGGGGAGAACTTATAAAGAGACAATTGGTTCTAACAGTAGATAGCTGCTGTTCATGTCATGTTCTTGTTCAGAAGGTAGATACTGAACTAACAGTTCATACAATTGAAGGGGTGCTTCTATTCTTAGTAAAACATCACAAGAATGGAGAAGCATGAATCCTATGTACTCAATTTTGATATGAGGACAATTAATGACAATTAAGATTATGGGAGGGGAGGAAAAGCAGAAAGAGGGATGGAGGGAGGGGGGTGGGGCCTTGGTGTGTGTCACCCTTTATGGGGGCAAGACATGAATGCAAGAGGGACTTTACCTAACAATTGCAATCAATGTAACCTGGCTTATTGTACCCTCAATGAATCCCCAACAATAAAAAAAAAAAGAAAAAAAGAAATTAAAAAAAATAAAGATATGTAGATGTAAAGAAATAGGGGCTATTGGGAATACTTTGGAAAGTAATCAAGAAAAACTAGATTCAGTAACTAAATAATGAGTGGTTAACCTATTGGCTTTCTATTGCCATTGAAGGGTTTCCAGTTTCATCCATGTATGAACATATTTCCTCAATTAAACTTTTAGTACTTTTGAAAAAAAAACAAAAAACAAATAATCATCCTCAAGGGTTCTCATACATGTATTTGCTACTTTGGAGGCAGAAACTGCAAACTGCCACTCAATTTTCCACTGGCCATAAGGCTTTATAAATAGTTTACTTATACAATCCCATGCATGCAAAGGTACAGTGAAACTCCATGCAATCACGTTTAATATCACATAGATTCAGGTACTTCATAGGCTGAATATATACTTTTCTCTCAGACCTAACTGAAAGTTCAAAATCTTTGCATAGTCTACTTATTATATATTATATTTTGTTTGGTATATTATATGTTGATCCCCAGAGTCAGGACTATGAAACAGAAAGGAATCTGTATTCCACAGCATACCATTATTAGTCTTTATAGTGAATGGAGTCATATATTCTATGCCCCTGATTGTGAATCCTGATTCCACCTTTTTATTTTTTTTTAAATAATATGACCTTGTGATCTTGGACAAGTTGACCTTTAGGCTTCAGTTTTTTGATCTGTGGTCAAGACAAAAATAGAATCTACTAATTAGAGCTGATGTGAGAACTAAATGAAGAAGGTTCATATAACGCACTTAGAGCACAGAGCATGTGTTTGTGAATTTGAGCCACTGAGTGCACTGAAAAGAGCAGGGTCAAGTGCCTCACAGGCGCCAAACAAACCACATGGGATAGGAGTTTATGAAGGACACTTGACTCAGGAAATTTCAAGCAGAGCCAGATGCTGAGGCCAAAAGACCAAGAAAGAAAGAAGATGTTCTATTTATGAACATGGGATCTCCCGGGTTTTTCTAGCAACTATGGCTAGATTTTTAAAAAGTGAATAATTCATTTAAATGTTCCTAATTACTAAAATAGTAAAGCTCCATGTATACTCACAAAGGAGCCAGCAGGCTTTAATGAATATACTTTTCAGAAGGTAATAGAAAAACCCTTATAGATGGTCAAAACCTAGTCTAACTCCTTATAGGAAATGCCCCAGGTGGCAGCGACTGGTGGCTTTAGGTGTAGTGGCAAAATATTTTCCCTTGGGCAATATTCAGCTTCTGCATAGAAAGTGAATAACAGACATGTTTAGTTCCCCTGATGATGAAAAAATGAAAATATTCAAAGTCTTTACCCTTTCCTCAGCATTTTCATTAAAAAAATGTGGTGACAGTTTATACTTCCTGGGTGGGAGGGCAGTGGCGATGTGGAGGAAAAACCAGTTGATAGTATAAGAGACACTGTTGACTACTTCAAAGATATCCCTCTTCTTCTTCTTCTTCTTTTTTTTTTATATTAAATCATAGTTGTGTACATTAATGCAATCATGGGGCACCATACACTGGTTTTATAGACCGCTTGACACATTTTCATCACACTAGTTAACATGGCTTTCCTGGCATTTTCTTAGTTATTGTGTTAAGACATTTACATTCTACATTTACTAAGTTTCACATATATCCTTGTAAGATGCACTGCAGGTGTAATCCCACCAAGTGCCCTCCCTCCGCCTACCTAGTCCCTTTTCCCCCTTCCCCCTATTCTTGGGTTATAACTGGGTTATAGCTTTCATGTGAAACCCATAAATTAGTTTCATAGTAGGGCTGAGTATATTGGATACTTTTTCTTCCATTCTTGAGATACTTTACCAAGAAGAATATGTTCCAGCTCCGTCCATGTAAACATGAAAGAGGTAAAGTCTCCATCTTTCTTTAAGGCTGCATAATATTCCATGGTGTACATATACCACAATTTATGAATCCATTCGTGGATCGATGGGCACTTGGGCTTTTTCCATGACTTAGCAATTATGAATAGGGCTGAAATAAACATTGTGGTACAAATATCTTTGTTATGATGTGATTTTTGGTCTTCAGGGTATATGCCTAGTAGAGGAATTATAGGATTGAATGGAAGATCTATTTTTAGATCTCTAAGTGTTCTCCAAACATCTTTCCAAAAGGAATGTATTAATTTGTATTCCCACCAGCAGTGTAGAAGTGTTCCCTTTTCCCCACATCCACGCCAACATCTCTGGTCTTGGGATTTTGTGATATAGGCTAGTCTTACTGGAGTTAGATGTTATCTCAAAGTAGTTTTGATTTGCATTTCTCTGATGATTAAAGATGATGAGCATTATTTCATATGTCTGTAGGCCGCATGCCTGTCTTCTTCAGAGAAGTTTCTCTTCAAATCCCTTGCCCAGCCTGCGATGGAATCACTTGTTCTTTTCTTGCTTATACATTTGAGTTCTCTGTGGATTCTGGTTATTAAACCTTTCTGGGAGACATACCCTGCAAATATCTTCTCCCATTGCGAGGGCTTTTTGCTGGCTTTACTTACTGTGTTCTTGGCTGTGCAGAAGCTTTTTGTTTGATCAGGTCCCAGTAGTGTATTTTTGAAGCTGCTTCAATTGCCTGGAGGGTCCGCCTCAGAAAATACTTGCCCAGACCAATTTCTTCAAGGGTTTTCCCTGAACTCTCTTCTAGTATTTTTATAGTTTCATGTCTTAACTTTAAATCTTTAATCCAGTGAGAGTCTATCTTAGTTAATGGTGAAAGGTGTGGGTGCAGTTTCAGTCTTCTACAGGTTGCCAGCCAGTTCACTCAGCACCATTTGTTAAATAGGGAATCTTTTCCCCACTGAATGTTTTTAATTGGCTTGTCAAAGATCAGATAACGGTAAGTAGCTGGATTTATCTCTTGGTTCTCTATTCTGTTCCAGACATCTACTTCTCTGTTTTTGTGCCAGTACCATGCTCTTTTGATCACTATCGATTTGTAATATAGTCTGAGGTCTGGTAGCGTGATTCCTCCTGCTTTGTTTTTATTTCTGAGTAATGTCTTGGCCATTCGAGTTTTTTTCTGATTCCATATAAAACGAAGTATTGTTTTTTTCAAGATCTTTAAAGTACAACAGTGGAGCTTTATTAGGGATTGCATTGAAATTATAGATTGCTTTGGTTAGTATGGACATTTTAACAAGGTTGATTCTTCCCAGCCATGAGCATGGTGTATTTTTCCATTTGTTAACATTTTCAGCTATTTCTTTTCTTAGTGTTTCCTAGTTCTCTTTATAGAGATCTTTCACATCCTTTGTTAGATAAACTCCCAAATATTTCATCTTCTTTGGCACTACTGTGAATGGAATAGAGTCCTTAACTGTTTTTTCAGCTTGACTATTGTTGGTATATATAAAGGCTACTGATTTATGAATGTTGATTTTGTAATCTGAGACGCTGCTTTATTCCTTGATCACTTGTAAGAGTTTTGTAGTAGAATCCCTGTTGTTTTCCAGATATACAATCATATCATCTGCAAAGAGCAAAAGTTTGATCTCTTCTGACCCTATATGGATAACCTTGATCGCCTTTTCTTCCCTAATCGCGTTGGCTAAAACTTCCATTACAATGTTAAAGAACAGTGGAGACAATGGGCAGCCTTGTCTGGTTCCTGATCTGAGTGGAAATGATTTCAATTTAACTCCATTCAATACAATATTGGCTGTGGGTTTGCTGTATATGGCCTCTATCAGTTTAAGAAATGTCCCTTCTATATCAATTTTCTTAAGTGTTCTGATCATGAAGGGATGCTGGATATTATCAAAAGCATTTTCGACGTCAATTGAGAGAATCATGTGGTCTTTGTTTTTTAATTTGTTTATGTGCTGTATTATACTTATAGATTTATGGATATTGAACCAGCCTTGAGACCCTGGGATAAAACCGACTTGGTCATGATGTACAATTTGTTTGATGTATTGCTGGATTCTGTTTGTTAGGATCTTGTTGAATATTTTTGCATCTATATTCATTAGTGATAGTGGTCTATAATTTTCTTTTCTTGTTGGGTCTTTCCCTGGTTGGGGTATCAGGGTGATGTTTGCTTCATAGAATGTGTTGGGTAGACTTCTTTCTTTTTCTACATTTTGGAACAGGTTGAGTAATATAGGTACTAATTCCTTTTTAAAGGTTTGGTAGAATTCTGACGTGAAACCATCTGGTCCTGGGCTTTTCTTTTTAGTGTGGTTTTGTATGGTTGATGCTATTTCAGAACTTGATATGGGCCTGTTCAACATTTCCACTTTATTCTGGCTAAGTCTTGGAAGGTGACGAGCTTCCAAGTGTCGGTCTATTTCCTTCAGATTTTCATATTTCTGAGAATAAAGTTTCTTGTAATATTCCTTAAGGATTTTTTTAATTTCTGAGGAGTCTGTTGTTATTCCTCTTTGTCATTTCTGATTGATGAGATTAGAGATTTTACTCCTTTTGTCCTGATTAGGTTAGCCAAAGGTTTATCTATTTTATTGAGTTTTCAAAAAACCAACTTTTTGATTTATTGATCTGTTGTATAATTTTTTTTTCAATTTCATTTAATTCTGCTCTGGTTTTGGTTATTTCTTTTCTTCTACTGGGTTTGGGGTTGGAATGTTCTTTCTTTTCCAGTTGCTTGAGATGTCCCATTATGTTGTTAACTTCCTCTCTTTCCGTTCTCTTGAGGAAGGCTTGCAGTGCTATAAATTTCCCTCTCAGGACTGCCTTTGTGGTATCCCAGAGGTTCTGATAATTTGTGTCTTCATTGTTGTTTTGTTCCAAAAATTTGGCAGTTTCCTTCTTAATCCCATCTCTGACCCAGCTATCATTCAGCATAAGGTTATTTAACTTCCATGTTTTTGTATGAGTATGCAGATTCCTGTTGTTACTCAGCTCAACTTTTATTCCATGCTGGTCCAAGAAGATGCGAGGAATAATTTCTATTCCTTTAAATTTACTGAGGTTAGACTTGTGACCTAAGTTGTGATCGATTTTGGAGTATGTTCTGTGGGCTGATGAAAAGTATGTGTATTCAGTTTTGTTGGGATGAAATGTTCTGTAGATGTCTGCTAAATCCAAATGTTGGATGGTTGGGTTTAAATCTAAATTTTCTTTGCTCAGCTTCTTATCAGAGGATCTATCCAACACTGCCAAAGGAGTGTTGAAATCTCCAACTATTATGGAGCTGGAGGAAATCAAGTTGCTCATGTCTGTTAGAGTTTCTGTTATAAACTGAGGGGCATTCTGGTTGGGTGCATAGATATTAATAATTGAAATCTCATCATATAGAGTATTACCCTTAACAAATATGAAGTGACCATTCTTATCCTTCCTTACTTTTGTTGGTTTAAAGCCTATCGTATCTGCAAATAAAATCGCAACACCTGCTTTTTTTCTGATTACCATTTGCCTGAAATATGGATGACCATCTTTCCACCCTGAATCTATATTTGCCTTTTAATGTAAGATGTGACTCTTGTATGCAACAAATATCTGGCCTGCGTTTTTGTATCCAGTCAGCTAACCTGTGCCTCTTCAGAGGACAGTTTAAGCTGTTCACATTAATGGAGAATTTTGAAGATATCCCTCTTCTTTCCCTAAAAGTGGAACCTCAGTTTTGTTCAAGGATATGTGGTGTTTGTCGGCCCCAACCAATTCTCCAGACACCAATTCAACCCAATGCTGATGCCAACTACCCAGAGGCAATGCAGACTTCATAGAGTAAGGGTTCAATTCCATAAGACTGCACCTGCTTTGCTTTAGACATCAGTCACAAATGGAATGCCAAGGCCACCCACCCTTCAAATTTGAGATCTCCCCTACAACCTCCTCTTCAGGCTTGATAATTCAGACTTGCAGAACTCAGGAGAGTGCTTTAGTTATGATTATAGTTTATTCTAAATGATGCAACTGAAAAAGAGTTGCAGAAAGGAAGGCATGGGGGGAGGGGCATAGAGCTTTCATGCCCTTTCCAAGATGGGCTATCCTCACAGCTTCCTTAGTCTCCTTGTTTCAGAGATTTTATGGAAGCTTCAGTACATCAGCATGATTGATTAAGTCATTGGCCTTTGGTGATTGAACTCAATCTCCAGCTCTTCTCCTTTCCCCAAAATGTGGGATGGGGCTAACAGTTTTAAACCTGTAGTCATGTGGTTGTCTCTTCTGGGGATCAGCTCCCATCCTGAAGTTATCTAGGGGTCTCTGCCAAGAGTCATCACTCATTAATCTCAAGTACGATCAGAGGGCTCATTATACGTAACAAGACACTCCCATCACTCAAGAAAGTTCAAGTCTTTTAGGTGATCTGTGCCAGGAAATGAGGACAAAGATTATGTATGAATAATAAATAAATAAAATGCCCCTAGGAGTTACTGAAAAAATGGCCCCAGGCCAGTCCCAAGAGAGTTTCCTGATTGGTTAAATTCCAACAAGACAATGGCATCCCCCTTATAAGAGCTTGATATCTGTCTCACATAGTTACTGTTTTTGTGACAAGAGCACCTAAAATCTATTTTTTTAAACAAAAATTTCTAATGCAATATACATTAGATCTCTAGTATTGTCCATACTATACATCTGTTACTTTATATCCTTCCTCCTACAACTCCCCATTTCCTCTCCCCTCCACCCACCTCAGATTGGGAAAAATACTTCCAAACTACATATCTGGTGGGAGGTTATTATCCAGAATTCGTAAAGAACTTCACAACTCAATAGCAGAAAAACAAATGACGTGATTAAAAACACCAAGGACCTTAACATATTTCTCCAAAGAAGACATAAGAATGTGTTAACCTAAAAAATCACCAGATCTTAAATTTAGAGGAGACCTTTATTTCTTACAGAGTTATAGCCTGCAAAGTGGCTACTCTGACAGGCTGAGAAGTGTAGTCTCTGAAAAAGACAGGTGCTTCAAGGGGGGTGGGGTATGATAGGAATTTTAGCTGAGTGGGTTGGCCAAATACACATATTCATAGGAGGAGCTATGAATATTCATATAGGTGGTTCTGACTCGTGAATATTAAACAAATATACATGTAACATATGACCATGTTCATCTTGTAATGGAGACTCAATATTTAAATGTATTACAGTTAAGGCCTGTATGCAAAAGGTCTTTTCAGGACACAAAGACACTCAAGTGAGCAGCCTCTGCATACTGGCCAAAACTAGTTGCTGGTCTTTTTATTAGGAGAAAGTTACTGAAATCAGTGTCTTGTCCAATCAATGCTGTAGCTATGGCTTGTGGAACAGGACGTCAGAGTCTGATGATGGATGAACTGAAAATTATTTTAATATTGCCTATCTTGAGGCCAGTACTTATTTAGCTGTTAGAGAAAACGAAAAACCTTCTGGAAATTAGAACATAGTTTATTCAGAGATTTTATGGAAACTTCATTACATCAGCATGATTACATTTTATGGAAGCTTCATTACATTAGCTTCATTACATTTGCCTGACATAACCTTAGTTCCTGTTTATAATCTGGGATCTTATTGTTACAAACAGTTCATATTTAGTTATTTTTTAGGCAGTGTCTTGCTCTGTCTCCCAGGATGGAGTGCTTAGCTCAATGCAGCCTTGAACTCGTGGGCTCAAGCACTCCCCTGGCCTCAGCCTACTGAATAGCTAGGACTATAAGAGTGCATCCCTGAATGTGGCCTAGTTTATTCTTTAAGTGTAGGAGTGTATGTCTTAACATTTGCCTGACATGGCCTTAGTTCCTGTTTATATTTTGGGATCTTATTGTCACAAACAGTTAATTCTGTCAATCTTATAATATCTATTTTAACATTAATACATGGCAGTTGTGGCATCTGAACCCTAAAAGGGAGAGGGTATAATAAAGCCTGTCTGACTTCCTGTCCCATCTTGGCCAGGAACTCAGTTTTTAGGGATTACCTTGGGTCCTCTTGGCCAAGAGGAAGTCCTTTCAGTTGGTTGGGGGGGCTTAGAATTTTATTTTGAGTTTACAAATGGCCAACAGATATATGCAAAGGCTGTATAGGTAATTTAGAGTTAATAGATATTTATGATTTGGGAATGCTCTTAATAAGCCTTGTTTTTTTCTGCTTGATAATTTCACTAGTATTATAGAGAAAGATTTTCAGTTGGGTGCAGTAAGGCAGGAAGGCCATTCCAATTGGTTTCAGAGGATGATGCTTGCACTAGGGAAGTGGATGTGAACAGGAGAGGACATGGTGAATTAGAGAGACAACCCTGGGGTATGGCAGAATGTAGTGACTGATAAGGTGAAAACAGTCAAAGAAATAGTGGCTGTCAAAAGCATTCTTAGGTTTCTAGCTTGGTAGATTTGACTGATGGAAATACCTTTACTAGAAAGATCAAATATAAGATGAGGAGCAGTTTGTTCCTTCCTTCCTTCCTTCCTTCCTTCCTTCCTTCCTTCCTTCCTTCCTTCCTTCCTTCCTTCCTTCCTTCCTTCCTTCCTTCCTTCCTTCCTTCCTTCCTTCCCTCCCTCCCTCCCTCCCTCCCTCCTTCCTTCCTTCCTTCCTTTCTTTTTCTTTTTCTTTTCCTGATAGGTGGATCACAAACTCAGTTTTAAACATGGTCAGTTGTGAAACCTAAAGCATTTCTAGGTGGAGGTGTCTAGTTGGCCTCTAGAAATATAACCTTGGAGCTGGAGAGAGATCAGGGGATTTTCTCCCTAGCTTGAATCAACACAATCACTCTTGTCTGACTATACTGATGCTCCAGACACTCTTGGATTATAGCCACAGAATCTGGAGAAGGAGGTAGGTCATGCTCATGGCTCCATTGAGCAGATATAAAACTAGTTCCAGAGAGGTTAAGTGAGCTTGCTAACTTTGCACGGCTGCTGGCTGGTGGTATAGGAAGGAAACAGGAACCCTGCTTCCTGACTCTTTGACCAATACTTCTGCCAAAAGATTCGGTTGCATGTTCTGGGTCACAGTTTAATTCATGAAGTTGGGATATTTGACTTTCACGTATATTTCAAAGGCAAAGAGTTGTGTCTAGAGAGTTTTCTTCTGTTTCTTACCAGATGAGCTGTTCAAAATTGCCACACATGTTTGCTTAGAAAGGATGAGGAAGCAGGAGAATAAATATAGTTGCTCTTTTAGAAAGAGAAGGAAAAACTGTATAACAGGAAAGACTTAAAAATTATTAATCTAAAGAAGCTAAACTTTTTTTTTTTTTAAAGAAATCATGAAACGGGTTTATTGAGGAAGAGAAAGGTAGGTTTACAGAGTAAGAGCAAGATATAGGCTTACTGAGCAAGATACGTTTGCCATAGGGAGTGAATGGGCCCCCACTGCCAGGGCAAAGAGGCAAAGAGGCCCAAACTTTCCTGTGATGCTACCAAAGGCATAATAAAAATATACACAGCATTTATAACATATATGAATGTGTGTATTTATTCTATAGATATAAAATATAAAGACAGCACCCAAATAGTATATAAACATTTTTTAAGAAAAAAACTGTACTAAAATGATAATACTCAATATATATTGAAAACAAAAGATGAATACAAGTCATGTTTGAGCGCCTCTTATAGTTGCAAAAGTCAGACTGACTTAGTATTACAATTTTATTTTATTTTATGTTTTATTTTTTGAGACAGTCTCAAGGGGTCACCTTGGGTAGAGTGTTGTGGTGTCATAGCTCACAGCAACCCCAACTCTTGGGCTCAAGTGACCCTCTTGCCTTAGTTTTTCTATTTTTAGTAGAGATGGGGTCTCATCTCACTTTTGCTCAGGGTGGTCTCCAATTTGTGAGCTCAGTTAATCCAGCCACCTCTGCCTCTCAGAGTGCTAGGATTACAAGTGTGAGACACTGCGCCCAGCCTAGTATTATAATTTTAATACAGTATTTTTTCTTTCTGAAAATGTATATACTTTTTTTTGTCATCTTCAGTATTTATAAAATATTCTTGACCATGGGATTTTTACTATTGAAATGAGTTAGCACTGAACTCATTGAAATTCTATTTGTGTTTTACTGGTAACTTTTTCTTTTCATATTTTTATCTCATAGCAACCAAAAGTGCCTTGAAAGAGTTCACTGGTTTCCCTGAACACCGAATGTATTTTCTTAAAGGGAGTGTGTGTTTTGATGGGAATAGAATTATGGAAACTGGTAAAAGTCTCAGAAAGAGCATAGTTAGTAAAGTAGCAGAGAGTCTTGGATAAGGTCCTAAGTTCTGGAGTCTGACAGACCTACGTTTGTATCTTGGTCCTGACATTCAATGCCCTGGTGAGTTGTTTATTTAAGCCCTCATTATCCTCTTTGTATAATAGGAATGATATCAACCACTTTAAGGAAAAGTTACGAAAATCAAACGGAGAAATGAAGTCCTTAGCTCTTTTGTGTTCAGCACAGTGATTATTCAATAAATGGTAATTTACAAAAAAGGGATTGAGGAACCAGAGCATGCTAGTGATATCAGATTAATCATTGACAGCTCTGAGCTACTTCTTCTGGAGAAGTGTATTTATATGTTTTTAATGCTTATTCAGAGGAGATTTAATGGTGCTGTGAGTAGGAAGTGGCTATTCTTTCAAAAAGTATGGAAATGAATGAACATGAGGTTGGACAATTAAGTTCACGAACTCATCCTGGAAAACATGCTACATATCCCATTGCTGAATATCATTACTGTCACCTTTGAAGTACTCCCCTGCCATGCACTGACACCAGCACCTAGTCCACTCTTCAAAGCACTTTTTTTCTAGAATAAATTTGGAAACTTAATTGTTAGGTTGTGTAGCAGAGGACAGCTGTGATGGCCATTCCAACAAAAGGGTTCCATAATTGCTTTGAAGGGTAGACTAGGTGCTGGTATCAGCTGCATAGATTCCCAAGGGGAGTGCTTCAAAGGTGACCATAGGTACTCAGCAATGAACTATGCAGCACTTTTTCCAGGATGAGTTCATGAACTTAATTGTACAACCTGGTATGCCTTCACTTCAACCTGCCTCTAATAGCAATGTAACCAATGATAGGTGAGTTAATTTCAAGGCTTCAGTTTCTTCACCTGTAAAATAAAAGAATTCAAGCTATGTATTCAATACACATTTATCCAATGGCTAATATATACCAGGCACTGTGCTAGGCTTTAAGGATAAAATGCTGAGTAAACTAGACATGATCTCTTTCTTTATGGGGTTCATAAATAGTAGGGGAAATTAACACAATCACCTAGTCATAAAAGTAAGTGGAAAATTGCCTCTGTGCTACATCCTGGGGAGGTAGGGCTGATGTTATAAAAGTATGCCAAAGAGGTCCTTCACCTCCTTCGTTTGTTTATTGCAGCTCAATTTACAATCGCCAAAATGTGGAAACAGCCTAAATGCCCACCAACCCAGGAATGGATTAACAAGCTGTGGTATATGTACACCATGGAATACTATTCAGCTATTAAAAAAAATGGAGACTTCACATCCTTCGTATTAACCTGGATGGAAGTGGAAGACATTATTCTTAGTAAAGCATCACAAGAATGGAGAAGCATGAATCCTATGTACTCAATTTTGATATGAGGACAATTAATAACAATTAAGGTTATGGGGGGGAGGAAAAGCAGAAAGAGGGACGGAGGGAGGGGGGTGGGGCCTTGGTGTGTGTCACACTTTACTGGGGCAAGACATGATTGCAAGAGAGAGTTTACCTAACAATAGCAATCAGTGTAACCTGAATTATTGTACCCTCAATGAATCCCCAACAATAAAAAAAAATAATAAAATAAATAAATTAAAAAAAAGAATTAAATTAAATTAAAAAAAAAAAAGGTATGCCAAAGAAAGATTCAGATCAGGCCAAAGAGACCCACAGGAGTTTTTCAAAGAAAGTTTTAAACTGATATCCACTATACGTATGATCTGGGTGATGTTTAAACCCTGTTCCAGCTCCCACATGCTACTGTGATTCAATACACACAACTGTGAGTTATGGAATCTTTGAAGTTATGCTCAACCCTGTCATCTTAACCAAACCCAACACTACCTTGCCCCTCTTCTCTCCTTCCCTTCATATGGACCCTCTTGAATGAATGGACTATATTTACATCATTCCCCACAGCTCACCACTTTTCAACCCACTGAAATCTGTTTTCCTCCTTTCTTTCAACTTGAATAGCTATTCCCAATATATCCAAAGACATCATAGTGGATAGACTACTTTTTTTTCTTAACATTCAGGTAGCTTTTGACATTGGGTCCCACCTTTTTCTCTTTGCTTCTGGGGTAAAATACTTCCCTTCTACATCAATCACTGCTTCCTCCCAATCTTCTTCATGGTCTTCTGCACACCTTTTGAAAAGTGCTATTCCAAGGTCCTAGCCTTGGGCTTCCTCTCTACACACATGTATTGGCTAATCTCATTTGTTATGAGGCCTTGGCTAATGGCTCTGAACCGATAGCCCCCAAACTATGCTTTTTTGTACCAATATATCCCTCTCTGAGCTATAGACTTGTATATCTTACAGCCCTCTGGTCATTTATCACTGAAGGCTCTGTACTTAATATTCCTAAGGATGAACTCATTATACGAATGCATATCTCACTGAAGTCCTTCTCTCTGAGCCATGACGCCTCA
Source organism: Nycticebus coucang (assembly GCF_027406575.1). NCBI lineage: Eukaryota > Metazoa > Chordata > Mammalia > Primates > Lorisidae > Nycticebus > Nycticebus coucang. Next base: position 38,084,518 of record NC_069789.1, read on the forward strand.
TCTATCATCACTAAAGTCAGAAACACAAAAAATGTTCTTAAATTTATTGTGACATTTCTCCTTTGGTGACTTTGCACTTATTATAAACTTTAATTAGAACATTCTTTCCCCTTCTGCAGCCCTTTCCACTCACCTTCCACACTTGTAGTGGTGTCATCTCTTCCAGGGAACACTGAAATTTCCATCCTGAGGTAGATGCCTATAGTATGCAGAATTCTAATATAGCCTCCAAGATTTTTACCTCCCAGTATACACTTTATATTATCCCCTCCCTTCAAGAGTGGGTCAGTGTAATGGGCTATTACTCCCATATTTAGGTTACACTATGTGGCAAAGGTAAAAAGATTGTTCAGAGGTGTTTCAGTTGATTTTGAATTAGTCAGAAGGGAGGAGGGGCAAGATGGCTGACTGGATGCAGCCTCTGACATAGGCTCCTGTCCAGAGAGAAGGATAATGTCCAGAGGGTATCCAATTGAGCTGAAGACAGGAAGCCCAGCTGAGAGAGAAGAGAGACAACTACAGGTCATCCTTTCTGAGGCAAACTTCAATTCCAAGACAACAATCTCCAGGTACAAAAATCAACTGAAAGGAAAAATGCCCAACCCCTCCTCCAAGAAAGCTATGGGTTCTTTTTTTCCTTTTTCTTTCACTCTTTGTTTGCTCCTGTGGGATTTCTACAGGCAAGTAGTGAACTGAGGATCTCTTGTCTCAATCTACGGGTGAGAACAGTAAGAAGTGGGGACTACTTCCTCCAGAGGGACCCTGCGGTGACTCTGAACATTCTCTTACCAGGCAGAAAAATTGAACTTACACTTTCCCTGCCATTCTGAACTTTCAGTCCACCCTTCCCCCCTTACTGGATCCCTAACCCCTGCAGAGACTGAGGGAGGAGGCTCATGAGCAGCACTCCTCCTCCAAGCCTGCCTGACCTAGTAACCCGTCCCCTGCCTGGTTGGTTCCCCGCTCCCTCCCTGTCTCCAAGCTGTGCCATGCCCCAGGTGCCCTCCCTGCTTCTACGCCATGCCCTGCCTGCCCTGAGGCTGCCAAGGCCTTGCACCGCGCTCCTACTGCCTGGAGACAACCGAGGTCATGCTGCGCCCCACCTGCCTGGACCACTGAGGCTGAGCATCATGCCCCACCCACAGGGAGACTGCTGAGGCCACACATCATGCTGCCCATCCAGAGACCACTGAAGCTGTGCGCAGCACCTGCCCTACCTCCACGCCAGGCCCCCGCCCGACAAGAAACGCCAGTGGAGTAGTGTTCTTGCTGAATTCACTGGGCACTAGATACTGCCAGAATCCATGCAGTGTACCCCACCCTGCTGTCAGATCCATATGCAGCACTCTCCTAGAGCTGGTCCTACAGCCAGAATTCTCTGGCTTTGGCAATGGTATTGGAACTGTGCAGGGGCACTTCCCACAAAGATCCATCAACAATAGAGTGATCACACCAGGGTCTAATCTTGGAGAACCCTCCCCCCCAACTCTGTGCACTGCCAGAGGAAACCAGAAGTCTCTCTATAGGGATACTGGTGCTGCAGAGCGGCAGGGACAGAGGCATGGTGGCTGAGGGAGATAAGTATTTGCAGGCCTGGTACCCCAGGGTTAGACTGAGCCCAAGTGGAACACTGGCCAGTGGAAATTGAACACCCAAGGCAGGCAGGCCTCAGCTCCCCCAGCTGGCTGGTAGCCGAGGGCAGTGGCTGGGCCTTGGGGGCATTGACCTTCCTTTGACTCTGACAGGTGCTAAGCCCTGGCACTTCATGTTATTGGAGGAAACAGGACTGCAGCCCTGTGGGGTCACCAGTGATTAGGCATAAAAAAGGAACAAAGTGGAGAAAGAGACTCAGCCCCCTGGTCCTACTGTGCTACTGGGTGGGCCTTTCTGACTCTGTAGAGCACCACAGAGAGCCAAATCTGAGCAACCAGTAGACCTCTGCTATCTAGCTGCTGGAGACCTTTCAAACTCTCCCACCTGAGAGTTCGTACTAACAGGGTCAATTGGTTTGGAACCCCTAACTTGGGACAATCACCCAAGGACCCTCTAGGGGGATATCCTGGTTGTGTAGTAACAGGAAGGGTTGATTTTCCCATTCCAGTTGTTGTCTGGGGAGGTGGAGTTTCTTAATTGCTTGTGTTTATTTACAGCTAAGACTTCACCAGAGTCACTGATCCTCCAGGATTGGACAAGAACCAGTTGCATACAAAACTGAGCCACCTAACCCCACCACACCAAGCAGGTTTCCCCAGCCTCAGACTGTAATACTGTACAGGTCCTTTGCAAAGCTAAAGGGGAAAAAGCTGCAGTCATCAGTCCCAGATCCTTAACAAACAGCTGGTTAACCACAACCCCAGGAAATCACAATCCAACCTCACCTTACCAGACCACCTAGCCAACAGTGAAAAACAATCATGAGGCAGAATCAGTGGAAAAACTCTGGCACCATGAACAATCAGAGTAGATCAACTTCCCCAAGAAACAGTAAAGCAGATACAGCACAAGATCCCATTCCCAAACAAATGGCTGAGATGACAGAAATTGAGTTCAGAATTTGGATAGCAAATAGGATCAACAAAATAGAGGAAATGATGAAATTAGAATTTAAAGCAGAAATTCAAAAGATGTATCAAGAATTTAAGGAATTTAAAGACAAAATGACCAAAGATTTTGACACATTAGAGCAAGAATTTGCAGCCCTCAAAGATCGAAAAATACAGTAGAATCCCTCAGTAACAGAATGGAGCAGGCAGAAGAAAGGATCTTCGATATTGAAGACAAAGCTTTTGAATGATCCCAAACACTCAAAGAGGAAAAAAAGTGGAGAACAAAACTAGATCATTCTCTCAGAGAGCTCTGGGATAATTCTAAGAGGTCTAATATTCGCCTTATAGGAATACCTGAAAGTGATGAGGTTGCTGCAAAGGATACAGACGCTTTGCTTCATTAAATAATTGCAGAGAATTTTCCAGACATGCCCAGAGATTCTGAAATTCAGGTAGCAGACAGTTTCAGAACACTGGCATGACTCAACCTGAATAAAAATTCTCATAGACACATTATAATTAATTTCACTAGAGTTAATGAGAAGGAGAAAATTCTGAAAGCTGTAAGACGTAAGAAAACCATTACATACAAGGGGAAGAGCATAAGAATGACTGAAGATCTCTCCACTGAAACCTTTCAAGCTAGAAGAGGGTGGTCATCGACCTTTAATCTCCTTAAACAAAATAACTTTCAACTCAGGATCCTGTATCCAGCTAAACTGAGTTTCATCTATGATGGAGAAATTAAATATTCACATGTTGAAGAAATTTGCCATAACTAAACCAGATCTTCAGGAAATTCTCAGACCTATCCTCCATAATGAACAACACAATCCTTCACTACCAAAGTAAAATCACTCAGAAACTTTTGATGAAATTCTATCTTCCATAGTGGCAAAAGGATTAAAAATGTCCACTGGACTTTTGAAAAACTCGATACCCAAAACTCTGTCGGGTTTATCATGTTTATCATTACTCTCAATTAATGAGAATGACTTAAATTTCCCTCTAAAGAGACACAGGGTGGCTGACTGGATACAAAAACTCAGGCCAGACTTCTGCTGCATTCAAGAATCTCACCTTACCTTAAAAGATAAACATAGACTCAGGGTGAAGGGATGGTCATGTATAATTCAGGCAAATGGAAATCAGAAAAAAGCAGGTGTTGCAATTTTAATCACAGATAAAATAGGCTTTAAACTGATCAAAGTAAGAAAAAACAATGATGGTCACTTTTTATTTGTTAAGGGCAACACTTTTAACATGATGAGATTTCAATTATCAACATCTATGCACTCAACCAGAATGAGCCTCAATTTTTCAGAGAAACTCTAACTGACATGAGCAATTTGATTTCCCCCAGCACCATAATTGTTGGAGACTTTAACACTTCTCTGGCAGTATTGGATAGATCCTCAAAAAAGAAGCTAAGCAAAGAAATTTTAGAATTAAACTTAACCATTCAACATTTTCATCTAATAGACATCTACAGAACATTTTATCCTAACGAAACCGAATACACATTCTTCTCATCAGCTAGCTCATGGATCATTCTCCAAAATTGATCACATCTTAGGTCACAAGTTTAGGTCACATCTTAGGTCAGCAAATTTAAAAGAATAGAAATCATTCCTTATATTTTCTCGGACCACCATGGAATAAAAGTTGAACTCAGTAACAACAGGAATTTCCACATGTATACAAAAACATGGAAACTAAATAACCTCATGATGAATGATAGCTGGGTCATAGATGAGATTAAGAAGGAAATTACCAAATTTTAGGAACAAAACAATAATGAAGAAACGAACTATCAGAAGCTCTGGGATACAGCAAAGGCAGTCCTAAGAAGAAAATTTATAGCATTGCAAGCATTCCTCAAGAGAACGGAAAGAGAGGAAGTCAATAACTTAATGGGTCATCTCAAGCAACTGGAAAAGGAAGAACTTTCCAACCCTAAACTCAGCAGAAGAAAATAAATAACTAAAATTAGAGCAGACTTAATTGAAAACAAAAGAATCATACAACAGATCAACCAATCAAAGAGTTGGTTTTTTGAAAAGGTCAATAAAGTAGATAAATCATTGGCTAACCTAACCAGAAGTAGGTGAGGAAAATCCCTAATTTCATAAATCAGAAATGATAAAGGCCAAATAACAAGGGACTCCTCAGAAATTCAGCAAATCCTTAGTGAATACTACATAAAACTCTACTCTCAGAAGTATGAAAATCTGAAGGAAATAGATCAATACTTGGACAAATGTCACCCTCCCAGACTTAGCCAGAAAGAAGTGGAAATCTTGAACAAGCCTATAACAAGCTCTGAAATACCATCAACTATAAGAAATCTTCCCAAGAAGAAAAGCATGAGACCAGATGGCTTCACATCAGAATTCTATCAAACCTTTAAGGAGGAACTAGTACCTATATTACTTAATCTTTCCCAAAACATAGAAAAGGAAGGAATATTTCCCAACTCATTCTACGAAGCAAATAACACCCTGATACCCAAACCAGGAAAAGTCCCAACAGGAAAAGAATATTATAGACCAATATATCTAATGAATATTGATGCTAAAATAATCAATAAGATTCTAGCAAACAGAATCCCACAACACATCAAACAAATGATACACCACGACCAGGTAAGTTTCATCCCAGGGTCCCAAAGATGGTTCAATATATGTAAATCCATAAATATAATACATCACATAAACAAATTAAAAAACAAAGACCATATGATTCTCTCAATTGAAGCAGAAAAAACTTTTGACGACATCTAGCACCCTTTCTTGATCAGAATGCTTAAGAAAATAGGAATAGATGGAGCATTTCTGAAACTGATGGAGGCCATCTACAGCAAACCCACAGCCAATATCATATTGAATGGAGTAAAATTGAAATCATTTACACTCAGATCAGGAACCAGGCAAGGATGCCCACTGTCTCCACTGCTTTTTAACATTGTAATGGAAGTCTTAGCCACTGCAATCAGGCAAGAGAAGGCAATCAGTGGGATCCAAATAGGACCAGAGGAGATCAAACTGTCACTCTTTGCAGATGAAATGATTATATATCTGGAAAACCCCAGGGAATCAACTACAAAACTCCTAGAAGTGATCAAGGAATATAGTAACATCTCAGGATACAAAATTAACGCTCATAAATCTGTGGCCTTTATATGCACCAACAATAGTCAAGTGGAAAAAACAATCAAGGATTCTATTCCCTTTACAACAGTGCCAAAGAAGATGAAATATCCAAGAGTGTATCTAACTAAGGATGTGAAAGATCTCTATAAAGAGAACTATGAAACTCTGAGAAAAGAAATAGCTGAAGATGTTAACAAATGGAAAAATATACCATACTCATGGCTGGGAAGAATCAACATTGTTAAAATGTCTATACTACCTAAAGCAATTTACAGATTTAACGTGATTCCTATTAAAGCACCTCTCTCATATTTTAAAGACCTGGAAAAATTAGTACTTCGTTTTATATGGAAACAGAAAAGATCTCCAATAGTGAAGACATTACTCAGAAATAAATACAAGTTGGGAGAAATCACGCTTCCAGACTTCAGTCTGTATTATAAATCGATAGTGATCAAAACAGCATGGTACTGGCACAAAATAGAGAGATAGATGTATAGAACAGAATTGAAGACCAAGAGGTGAACCCAGACACTTACTGTCATTTCATTTTTGATAAGCCTATTAAAAATATAAATTGGGAGAAAGATTCCCTATTCAATAAATGGTGCTGGATGAATTGGATGGCAACTTGTAGAAGACTGAAACTAGACCCACACCTTTCTTCTCTAACAAAAATTTACTCTCCCTGGTTAAAGGACTTAAACTTAAGACATGAAACTATAAATATTCTCAGAGACAGTGCAGGGGAAACACTTGAGAAAATTGGCCTGGGAGAATACTTCATGAGGAAGACACCCTGGGCAATTGAAGCAACATCAAAAATACATTACTGGTATCTGATCAAATTAAAAAGCTTCTGCACTGCCAAGAACACACTAAGTAAAGCAAATGGACAGCCCTCAGAATGGGAGAGGATTTTTGCAATTTATACTAATAACCAGAATTCACAGAGAACTTAAACTTATTGCTAAGCAAAAAAGAAGTGATCCCATTTCATTGTGGGCAAGAAACATGAACAGAAGCTTCTCTGAAGAAGACAGGCACATGGCCTACAGACACGTGAAAAAATGCTCATCATCCTTAATCATTAGAGAAATGCAAACCAAAACTACTCTGAGATACCATCTAACTCCAGTAAGAATAGCCCGCATCACAAAATCCCAAAACAACAGATGTTGGTGTGGATTTGGAGAAAAGGGAACACTTCTGCACTGCTGGTGGGAATGCAAGCTAGTATGTTCCTTTTGGAAGGAAGTTTGGAGATCACTCAGGGATCTAAATGTAGACCTGCTGTTTGATCTTGTAATTCCTCTTCTAGGTGTATACCCAAAGGACCAAAAATCATTTGGCAATAAAGATATTTGCACCAGATTGTTAATTGCAGCTCAATTCACAATTGCCAAGTCATGGAAGAAGCCCAAGTGCCCATCGATCCATGAATAGATTAATAAATTGTGGTATATGTATACCATGGAATATTATGCAGCAGTAAAAAATGGAGACTTTACCTCCTTTCTGTTTATATGTATGGAGCTGGAAAATACTCTTCTTAGCAAAGTATCTCAGTAATGGAAAAAAAAATGTATCCAATGTACTCAGTACTACTGTGCAACCAATTTATTTATTTATTTATTTATTTTTTCATTGTTCTGGCACTTCCTTTTTTTTATTGTTGGGGATTCATTGAGGGTACAATAACCAGGTTACACTGATTGCTACTGTTAGGTAAACTCCCTCTTGCAATCATGTCTTGCCCCCATAAAGTGTGACACACACCAAGGTCCCACCCCATCCCTCCGTCCCTCTTTCTGCTTTTCCTCCCCCCCCTCATAACCTTAATTGTCATTAATTGTCCTCATATCAAAATTGAGTACACAGGATTCATGCTTCTCCATTCTTGTGATGCTTTACTAAGAATAATGTCTTCCACTTCCATCCAGGTTAATACGAAGGATGTAAAGTCTCCATTTTTTTAAATAGCTGAATAGTATTCCATGGTATACATATATAACAGCTTGTTAATCCATTCCTGGGTTGGTGGGCATTTAGGCTGTTTCCACATTTTGGCGATTGTAAATTGAGCTACAATAAACAGTCTAGTACAAGTGTCCTTAGGATAAAAGGATTTTTTCCTTCTGGGTAGACACTCAGTAATGGGATTGCAGGATCAAATGGGCGGTCTAGCTTGAGTGCTTTGAGGTTTCTCCATACTTCCTTCTAGAAAGGTTGTACTAGTTTGCAGTCCCACCAGCAGTATAAAAGTGTTCCCTTCTCTCCACGTCCACGCCAGCATCTGCAGTTTTGAAATTTTGTGATGTGGGCCAATCTCACTGGGGTTAGATGGTATCTCAGGGTGGTTTTGATTTGCATTTCTCTAATAGATAGGGATGATGAACATTGTTTCATGTGTTTGTTGAAGACAGCCATTCATCTGTCTTCTTTAGAGAAGATTCTATTCATGTCTCTTACCCTTTGATATATGGGATTGTTGGCTTTTTTCATGTGGATTAATTTGAGTTTTCCATAGATCCTAGTTATCAAGCTTTTGTCTGAGTCAAAATATGCAAGTATCCTTTCCAATTGTGTAGGTTGTCTCTTTGCTTTGATTGTTGTCTCCTCGGCTGTACAGAAGCTTTTCAGTTTAATGAAGTCCCATTTGTTTATTTTTGTTGTTGTTGCAATTGCCATGGCAGTCTTCTTCATGAAGTTTTTCTCTAGGCCAATATCTTCCAGTGTTTTTCCTATGCTTTCTTTGAGGATTTTTATTGTTTCATGCCTTAAATTTAAGTCCTTTATCCATCTTGAGTCAATTTTTGTGAGTGGGGAAAGGGGTGGGTCCAGTTTCAGTCTTTTACATGTGGATATCCAGTTCTCCCAACACCATTTATTGAATAGGGAGTCTTTCCCCCAAGGTATGATCCTGTTAGGTTTATTGAAAATTAGGTGGTTGTAAGATGTTAGTTTCATTTCTTGGTTTTCTATTAGATTCCAAGTGTCTATGTCTCTATTTTTGTGCCAGTACCATGCTGTCTTGACTACTATGGCTTTGTAGTACAGCCTAAAATCTGGTATGCTGATGCCCCCAGCTTTATTTTTATTACTAAGAACTGCCTTAGCTATACGGGGTTTTTTCTGGTTCCATACAAAATGCTGAATCATTTTTTCCAAGTACGATGTTGGTATTTTGATAGGAATGGCATTGAATAGGTAGATTGCTTTGGGAAGTATAGACATTTTAACAATGTTGATTCTTCCCATCCATGAGCGTGGTATGTTCTTCCATTTGTTAATATCCTCTGCTGTTTCCTTTCTGAGGATTTCATAATTTTTTTTATAGAGGTCCTTCACCTCCTCCATTAGGTATATTCCTAGGTGTTTCATTTTCTTTGAAACTATGATGAAGGGAGTTGTGTCCTTAATTAGCTTCTCATCTTGACTATTATTGGCATATACAAAGGCTATTGACTTGTGGACATTGATTTTATATCTTGAAACATTATTGCATTTTTTGATGACTTCTAGGAGTCTTGTGGTTGAGTCTTTGGGGTTCTCTAAGTATAAGATCATGTCATCAGCAAAGAGGGAGAGTTTGACCTCCTCTGCTCCTATTTGGATTCCCTTTGTTTCCTTGTCTTGCCTAATTGTATTGGCTAGAACTTCCAGCACTATGTTGAATAGTAAAGGTGACAGAGGACAACCTTGTCTGGTTCCAGTTCTAAGAGGGAAAGCTTTCAGTTTTACTCCATTCAGTAAAATATTAGCTGTGGGTTTGTCATAGATAGCTTCAATGAGTTTTAGAAATGTGCCATCCATGCCTATACCCTTCAGTGTTCTAATTAGAAAAGGATGCTGGATTTTCTCAAATGCTTTTTCTGTATCTATTGAGAGGATCATATGATCTTTATGTTTGCCTCTGTTAATATGGTGGATAACGTTTATGGACTTGTGTATGTTAAACCAGCCTTGCATCCCTGGGATGAAACCTACTTGATTTTGATGTGTGACTTTTTTGATGATAAGCTGTAATCTATTGTCTAGGATTTTGTTGAGAATTTTTGCATCTATATTCATGAGTGAGATTGGTCTGAAATTCTCCTTTTTGTTTGGGTCTTTTCCTGGTTTTGGTATCAGGGTGATATTTGCTTCATAGAATTTGTTGGGGAACATTCCTTCTTCCTTGATTTTTTCGAATAATTTCTGCAATATAGAAATAAGTTCTTCCTTGAAGGTTTGATAGAATTCTGGTGTGAAGCCATCTGGACCACGGCATTTTTTGGTTGGAAGATTTTTTATTGTTTCTTTAATCTCAGTGCTTGAAATTGGTCTGTTCAGGATCTCTATTCTTCCTGGCTAAGTTTAGGGAGAGGGTGTGATTATTGGTCCATTTCCTTCACATTGTCAAATTTCTGGGCATAGAGTTTCTGGTAGTATTCAGAGATGATGTCTTGTATCTCTGTGGGATCATTTGTTATTTCCCCTTTATCATTTCTGTTGAGGTTACTAGAGATTTTACTTTTCTATTTCTCGTTAGTCTGGCCAATGGTTTATTTATTTTATTAATTTTTTCAAAACACCAACTCCTTGTTTCATTAATTTTCTGAATGATCCTTTTGTTTTAAATTTCATTGATCTCTGATTTGATTTTGGAGATTTCTTTTCTTCTACTAAGTTTAGGCTTAGCTTGTTCTTCTTTTTCCAACTCCATAAGTTGGCTTGTGAGATTGTTGATGTTCTCTTTTTCTGTTTTTCAAATGTAGGCATCTACAGTGGTCAATTTTCCTCTGAAAACTGTTTTTGCAGTATCCCACAGGTTTTGGTAGCTTGTGTCTTTATTGTTGTTATGCTCAAGGAAGTTAATGATTTCCTGTTTTATTTCTTCCTCCACCCATCTGTTATTCAACAGAAGATTGTTTAATTTCCATGTCTTTGTGTTGGGTCGAATGTTTTTGTTAGAATTGAGTTCCACCCTTAGTGCCTTATGGTCTGAGAAGATACAAGGTAAAATTTCAATTCTTTTGATTCTGTTGATATTTGTTTTGTGTCCCAGGATATGATCAATTTTGGAGAATGTTCCATGGGGTGATGAGAAGAATGTGTGTTCTTTATCTTTGGAATGGAGTGTTCTATATATGTCTATCAAGCACAGTTGTTCTAGGGTCTCATTTAAACCTCTTATATCTTTGTTTAATTTCTGTTTACAGGAACTGTCCAGCTCTGTAAGAGGAGTGTTAAAGTCCCCCATTATTATGATATTATTGGATATCATATTGGTCAGACTGAGTAAGGTCTGTTTCAAGAATCTGGAAGCATTTAAATTGGGTGCATAAATATTTAGAATTGAAACATCTTCTTGTTGTATTTTTCCCTTGACCACTATAAAGTGACCATCTTTGTCTTTTTTTGACTTTAGTTGCTTTAAATCCACTTGTATCCGAAAATAAGATTGCAACTCCTCTTTTCTTCTGAATTCCATTTGCCTGAAAAATTGTCTTCCAGCACTTGACTCAGAGCTTTAATTTGTGTTTTGAAGCCAGGTGTGTTTCTTGCAGACAGCAAATGGATGGCTTGTGTTTTTTAATCCAGTCGGCCAATCTGTGTCTCTTCAGTGGGGAATTCAAGCCATTAACATTTATGGAGATAATTGATAAGTGTGGTAGTATTCTATTCATCTTATTTTGTGAGAGTCCATTGCTTAGTTTTATCTTTTGCATCAGTGTGGAGGTTAGGTTCTGTCCTTTAATTTCTGAGTTCTTACTTTGCTGCTGATCCATTGTGATGGTTAGTGTGTAGAACAAGTTGAAGTATTTCCTGTAGAGCTGGTCTTGTTGTGGCGAATTTCCTCAATGTTTGTATATCCGTAAATGATTTGATTTCTCTGTCCATTTTAAAGCTTAGCTTAGCAGGTACAAAATTCTGGGCCTGAAATTGTTCTGTTTAAGTAGATTAAAGGTTGATGTCCATTGTCTTCTTGCTTGGAAAAAGTTTCATTAGAGAAGTCTGCGGTCACTCTGATGGATTTGCCCCTGTATGTCAACTGGCCCTTACTTCTGGCAGCTTGCAGAATCTTTTCTTTTGTCTTGACTTTGGACAGGTTCATCACAATGTGTCTTGGAGAAGCTCAGTTAGAGTTGAGGTGACCTGGGTTCTGATATCCCTCTGAAAGTAGTGTGTTAGAACCTTTGGTGATATTTGGAAAATTTTCTTTTATAATATTCTCTAGTATGGCTTCCATTTCCCTGGGGCATTCTTCTTCCCCTTCTGGGATTCCTATAACTCGTATGTTTGAATGCTTCATAAGGTCCCATAATTCTGACAGTGAATGTTCTGCTTTCTCTCTCTTCTTTTCTGCCTCTTTTATTATCTGAGTTATCTGAAGGACTTTGTCTTCTACCTCTGAAATTCTTTCCTCTGCATGGTCTAACCTGTTGCTGATACTTTCCATTGCATCTTTAAGTTCCCTAATTGACTGCTTCAGTTTCTTCAGCTCTGCTATATCCTTTCTATGTTCTTCATATCATTCACCTCTTATTTGATTCTTCTGTTTTTGGATTTCCTTTTGTTTATTTTCCACTTTATTAGCAGTTTCCTTCATTGTTTCCATCATTTCCTTTATTGTTTTCATCATATGTATTCTAAATTCCCTTTCTGTCATTGCTAACATTTCTTTTTTTTTGTAGAGACAGAGTCTCACTTTATGGCCCTCGGTAGAGTCCTGTGGCCTCACACAGCTCACAGCAACCTCCAATTCCTGGGCTTAAGCGATTCTGTTGCCTCAGCCTCCCTAGTAGCTGGGACTACAGGTGCCCGCCACAACGCCTGGCTATTTTTTGGTTGCAGTTTGGCCGGGGCCAGGTTGAACCCGCCACCCTCGGTATATGGGGCCGGCGCCTTACAGACTGAGCCACAGGCGCCACCCTGTTCCAAACATTTCTTTATTGGTGGAATCCTCTGCAGTAGCTACCTCGTGGTCCCTTGGAGGGGTTGCTTTGGACTGTTTCTTCATGTTGCCTGGAGTTTTCTACTGATTCTTCCTCATGAGTGATTTCTTTTATCTGTTTCCTTGCCCTAATTTTCCTTTCACTTCCTCTTGCTCTTTAAGTTCCCATGCCTGTGGACTAAGGTTTTGATGAGTCCTTTTGGTATAGGACCAGAAGGATGAGAAGTTTCAAAAGCAAGAAGGGACAAAAGAAAGAAGGAAATACAAAAAGAAAATAGAGAAAGGAAAGGGGATGGGTAAAAGGAATATTGACAAAAAGAAGAGAGGCACAGAAAGAGGGAGACAGTGCAATATAGGTGTACATTAGGGTACTTTGACACAACCTTAAAAAAACCCCAACATCTGGGGGTGCCCAGTTGGGTGGTTCCCTTGAGGTAAGCAACTCTTTGGTAACCTGATCAGACACAATACCCCATCTCCACCAAGTAGAAAGGAAAGACAAAAATGGTATAAATCAAACCAAAACAAGCAAACAGAAAACTTTATGGGATAAAATTGGGGTAGAAGCAGTAGCCAAAATGAAGTTCTAATTTTTGGAAAAGGCAGCAATGGGAAATTGTATTTATACTAGAAAACTGAAGAAAGAAAAGAAAAAATCTGTCCGGAAAATGTTGAAATTAAAAAACAAAACAACAGCAGCAATAGCAATATCAAAATAAAAAACAAACAAACAAAACAAAAAACAAAATAAAAAAACCCAAAACCAAAGCAGTATATATATCTTGTTGAATATTGTCTGGGCAACAGGTGGTGTTCTGGGGTATTAGATGTTAATTACAATGCTGATACAACTGAAGGCCTCTGCCGATTTCACAAACACCACAGGGTAGACACCTTACGTCTCTCTTCAGCCCTCTTAAAAGGCACTTTAAGCTTCTAAACTTGCTAAGCAAAAGCTTTCTCAGGAAAGTGTTTGTTGCTGGAATCACTGCTGAAGTGGCTATCCACTTACCCATTGTGCCAAAACCGGTCTTGCTCTGCCCCTGAGAGTTAGGGCTGTGAGGTGGCTCAGAGCCCACCTTTAGGCTGCTCAGTCTATAGGTTACTAACTCCTGCCCAATCCTTGCTCTGCAACCCCCAGGGCAGACCTTGTTGTGGCAGTTCTCTCACAATGGCTCCCTGCAGCCCTCAGCCAAACACTATTAGCATCATCCATCTGGCTCAGAGGCTCAGTCTGGGGTCCCAGACAATGCCCAAAGTTCTCCACACTCCCACTCAAGCTCTCCCCAAGGCAGTTCAACTGAGTGCCAAGTCCAAAAACACCAAAACAGTTCACAGGTAAGGCCTTACTGGTTTTCAGTCTCACTGCTATTGCACTTACAGCTGTCGGCGGGATTAGATCGATCGAACACATGCGATTACTTGCCAGTTTTCCACTGTTTTTGTCCTCTTCTTGGGGTCCAGAAGTCTCTCACTGACTCCCTATTTCCTTAAAGGGATGATTACAGGCAGATCCCACCAGCCAGAGATGCCTGGAGTCTTATCTCCCCAGACTCATGGTGCCCAGATGCAAGGAAGCTGTTACTCGGCCGCCATCTTTCTCTCCATCCAGGTTTTTACATTTTTTAAGTTACAAAGTAATATATGCTTATTATAAAATAGCTAAGTAGTAAATGGTAACAAAAAAGAAAAATGTACCGATAATTTCACTAAACAGAGACAATCATAATTGCTGAAGGCATTTTGGTATTTTCCCTTTAACTTTAAGAAAATATAGCTATAATCATACTCACTTTATAATTTTATTCTCTGCTTCTATCTATTATACTTTATAACACTAACTTTTATGAACTCTTCATAAACATTTTTTAATGGTAATTCATCTTGGGGAGATAATTTTTAAAGAAAGTAAAAATTATTGGATGATCTAAGATGTTTACTGCATCATTATAATACAAATATCATTGGAAATAAAAATAATATACATAAATAACCAGGCAACACATTCCATTACAATTATTTCCTTTGGATAAATTACCAGAAGTGGAATTGACTTAGTGAGTCAAAGGAAGTGAATATTTGCAAACATCTTGGTAAATAGGTTTAAAAATTTTCATTTGCATGTCTTTTTGTTGTTTATTGAATTTTAAATTAAAGTATAATGGAAATACATAAAATGCACAAATTGTGCACAACACAACAAACTGATCCCAGTAAGGCTGCCTCCTACTACATAGCTACCAGCACCCCAGCAGCTGTCACCATGCCCCTTCTTAGACACAGGTCTCCTCTTTTCAATGCCATAGTTCTGCCTGTCTTTTCTCAAAAACATTATGTAAATGGAATCATATATTATGTATTCCAGTGTGTGTGGCTTTATTTACTTAACATTATAATTATGTTTGGGAGATTCAGCCATGTGGTGTGTAGCAATACTTCATTCATTTTCATTACTGGCTGGTATTCTATGGTATGAGTATACCACACTTTATTAATTTAGTCTACTGCCAAGGATTTGTGCCGTTTTTAGCTATTATGGATAATGCTGCTATGAATATTCTGGTACATGCTTTTTGGTTCAAATATATACATTCTTCTACATATATAGCTAGGACTGAAATTGCTAGACAATAAGATACACTAAATTTTAGTAAATACTTCCAAATAGTTTGAAAATTAGTTTTACCAGTTTATACTTCCACAAACAATGTATGAAAGTTCTAGTTTTTTCAAATCCTTATCAATATTTGATTTTTTAATTTTACTTAATTTTTGCTGCTGAAAGCATGTATGCTGGCATCTCATCATGATTTTAATTAGCTTTTCCCTAATGCCTGATGAGGCTAGTTTTTTGCCAATTGGACATCTTCTTTTGTGGAATGCCTATTCAGTTCCTTGAGGCTCTTATTGTCTGTTTTTTTCTCATTGTATTGTAGGAGTTTTTTCCTTTACATACATGTACATATTTGGTTATTTAATATAATTTATTTTCTCCTCTTAGCTTTTTAGTAGTTACCCTAGGTATTATAACATATTTTTACATGTTTTATATCTCTTATAAGTTAGTACTTTTACCATTTCATGGGAAATGCAAGAATCTTAGAACTCATTAATTTTCTTTATCCCTTCCTATCTTTTGTGTTATGTTTTACAATTTATTTTTTTTATTTTATTTGTACAATTTATTTTAAATCTATCTATCCATTGATCTATTGATTGATCAATCACAAATCCAACAGAACATTATGTATTTTTACTGTCAGGGATTATTTATATTTACTCACATATTTAAATTTTTATTGTTTATTTCTTTTTGAGTCTTTATTTTCCTTGTGGGGTTATTCTTCTTTTGCTTAAATAACTCATTTTATTATTTCTTTTATAGTGAGACTACCTTGCTGACAAATCCAGTGATTGTTTGTCTGAAAGTATCTTTATTCAGCCTTTATGATACAAGGACGATTTCTGTGTGTAGCAGTCTAAGTCGCTGGATTTTCCTTTTTAGCTGTCTGATGATTTAATACCACTGTCTTCTGGGATTCAGTTTGTTCATGTTGAGAAGGTAACTATCTGTTTTATTGTTGTTTTCTTGGAAGTAATATATCCCTTTAGTGTTATAAAGTATATATATATCCCTTTTTCTGGTTACTTTTTCCTTGTCCTTAGTTTTTTTTTTTTTAGAGTTTCTCAGTAGAGTTATGTGGCATCACAGCTCACAGCAACATCAAACTGTTGGGCTGAAGTGATCCTCTTGCCTCAGCCTCCTGAATAGCTGAGACTACAGACACCCACCACAATGCCCAGATATTTTTAGAGACAGGGTCTTGCTCTTGCTCAGGCTGGTCTTGAACTCCTGAGCTCAAGCAATCCAACTGCCTCAGCCTCCCAAACTGCTAGGATTAAAGGTGTGAGCCACAACACCCGGCCTTGTCCTTAGTCTTTTATAATTTATTATGATGTGTGAAGGTGTGGACTTTCTTATTGTTTATCCTACTTGGGGTTTATGGTACTTCATGAACTCATAGTTTGAAGTCTTTGGTAGGTTTTACACATTCTCAGCTATTATTTACTCAAATATTTCTTCTGCCAACTTCTGTCTCCTTGTTCTTTATGGGATACCAATTAAACACGTGCTAGACTTTTAAAAATATTCTACATTTCTTTTTTTTTTGGCCGGGGCTGGGTTTGAACCCACCACCTCCGGCATATGGGACCGGCACCCTACTCCTTGAGCCACAGGTGCCACCCCTATTCTACATTTCTTTCATTCTAATTTTATCCTTTTGTCTCTCCACACATTAGTCGGAGTATTTCCTTCTGATTTATACTTTCCCTTCAGCAGCATTTAATCTTTTCCATTCATTGAACTCTTATATTTCCGTAAGATTTTTCACTTATCTATTTTTGTAATTTCCAGTTCTTTCCTAAAATTTCTTGTCTTTTTTTTCTTGAAATAACTCATCAAGTTATAACATATGGAATATGTGGGGCTGTTCCTACTGCATTCCACTATACTCCAGTTTATTCTAGTATATCATCATTTTTATTTTGTTTTATGGCCAACGCTTATCTTTTTCAGGCCAATTTAATTTTTCTATGAGAGTGCTGGACATTGTGTTGAAAGATTGTAGAGATAGTTTAAAGTTATTCATGATAGCTTCCTCCAGCATAGATTGACATTTGCTTCTGGCAGGACGTCAGGTGTGAGGGGTATTACCTAACCCAATCAGGAAATGAGCTGTTTGAAGCTGTTTCTTTTTGAAACAGACTCTTCATGAACGTATTTCTACTTTATAATTTCTCTTTGGTATGTTTCTTCTGTGTCACAAAGCCTGGAATATTGCCAGGCATCTTTCTCTTTTGAGGCTCTAAAATCCAATTTTTATCCCCTCTCCCAATCCTTGTGAGACTTAGGAAAACTCCTGTCCAGTTTTTCAAACTTTTAGCTGTTCTTTTTGAATTGACAAATGCCTCAGGAGGGAAGAAATATTGGATGCATTTCTCTGAGCTTCTCTCCTCTCCAAGGTATCGATCACCCAAGTCCTCACCTCCCTTGGAGCTGTCAGGTGCCTTCACACAGATATTTCAGTGTGCTTCATCATGTGTCTTGGTTGTTGCCAATGAAAGAACCAAAAAAGTCAACACCCTTTGCCAGCAGCTGAACTCTTTTAATTTAATTTAATTTTAAGCACAATGAGAAGGATGCAAGGCAGGAAAACAGGGAGCCAGTCTGCACTAGGTACTGGAAGTTGATGAGGCAGACACAGGCCCACTGGAAGAGGCTGCTGGGCTGATGATGCTTTCACAGTGAAGATCAAGACTTCTTTCATAGGGCAAATCTGATTTTATACTTTCCTCTTCTCTCCTGGTTTTAAAGTAAAACTGTTTTGGATGTAGAAGCATTCACTTACGGTAATGTTATCCAATATGACTAATTCTTATAATGTTCCTAACACTTGAGCCTCAATTTTGGGGTCCTAAATTTAAAAAATGATGTATAATGTCTGCTCTGCTTTTGCTGCATTTGTGAAAGGACTAAATTAGACAATATGTGTTGAAAGCACTGTAAATTTTTTTTATTAAATCATAGCTGTGTACATTAATGCAATCATGGGGTACAATGTGCTGGTTTTATAAACAATTTCAAATATTTTCATCAAACAGGTTAGCATAACCTTCACTGCATTTTCTTAGTTATTGTGTTAAGACATTTATACTCTAGTAAATTTCACATGTACCCTTGTAAGATGCACTGTAGGTGTGGTACCACCAATTATCCTCCCTCTACCCATCCTCCCCCCTCCCTTCCCCTCTCTCTCCACCTTTCCCCATATTCTTGGGCTATAATTGGGTTATAGCTTTCATAGTAGTGCTGAGTACACTGGATACTTTTTCTTCCTTTCTTGAGATACTTTGCTAAGAAGAATATGTTCCAGCTCCATCCATGTAAACATGAAAGAGGTAAAGGTTCCATCTTTTTTTAAGGCTGAATAATATTCCATGGTGTACCACAATTTATTATCCATTTGTAGATTGATGGGCACTTGGACTTCTTCCATGACTTAGCAATTATGATTTGGGCTGCAATAAACATTCTGGTACAATATCTTTGTTATAATGTGATTTTTTGGTCTTCTGGATATATACCCAGTAGAGGTGTTGTAGGATTGAATGGCAGGTCTATTTTTAGATCCCTAAGTGTTCTCCAAACATCTTTCCAAAAGAAATATATTAGTTTGCATTCCTACCAGCAATGCAGAAGTATTCCCTTTTCTCCACATCCATGCCAACATCTCTGGTTTTGGGATTTTGTGATGGGGCTAATCTTGATGGAGTTAGATAATATCTCAAAGTAGTTTTGATTTGCATTTCTCTGATGATTAAAGATGATGAGTATTTTTTCATATGTCTGTAGGCTGTGTGCCTGTCTTCTTCAGAGAAGTTTCTCTTCAAGTCTATAGCCTCAATGTAACTTCAAGTGCCATTGACTTATGTTTTAAGAAGCTTTCTCAGAGTCCATATGTAGGGATGTTCCTTTAAGACCCTCTGAACTGATTAGCAAGCTAGTCATATGGGAGGCAGACTCTGCAAGCAGAGTCTGGCTGTCTGTGGAATGTCCTGGAAGGTACCCTGGTAGTGAAAAACAAGATAAGTTAATGTGCATCTCAGTTACATGTTGCACCTGTTTTCTCAGACAAATGGCTGAGAATGGTTGCTCTGCATGGCTTCTTTGTACTCTTATCATATAAACCATTGAATGCCAGTTAGTTTTATTATTAGAATTCCTACGTGCAGAACTTAGTGTTGTTAAGAATGTATAAGCCTGCAAGAAATAAAGTTAGGAGCTGTAGGCCTGAGGAAGCTACAGTCTCTCCTTTTTCTAACATTTCAGTGCAGACTTTTCCTCTGTGGCACTGATTCATGCAACAAAGTCCCTTGCCCACCCTGAGATGGGATCACTTGTTCTTTTCTTGCGTATATGTTTGAGGTCTCTTTGGATTCTGGTTATTAAACCTTTGTCAGAGACATAACCTACAAGTATCTTCTCCCATTCTGTCTGCTTGCGTTATTTACTGTGTTCTTGGCTGTGCAGAAGCTTTTTAGTTTGATCAGGTCCCAGTAGTGTATTTTTGATGCTGCTTCAATTGCCTGGGGGGTCCTTCTCATAAAATATTCGCCCAGACCAATTCCTTCAAGAGTTTTCCCTGTACTTTCTTCTAGTATTTTTATAGTTTCATGTCTTAAGTTTAAATCTTTAATCCAGTGAGAATCCATCTTAATTAATGGTGAAAGACGTGGGTCCAGTTTCAGTCTTCAACAGGTTGCCAGCCAGTTTACCCAGCACCATTTATTAAATAGGGAATCTTTTCCCCATTGAATGTTTTTAATTGGCTTGTCAAAGGTCAAATAATGGTAGGTAGCTGGGTTCATCTCTTTGGTTCTGTTCATACATCTACCTCTCTTTTTTAGTGCCAGTATCATGCCATTTTGATCACTATTGATTTATAGCATAGTCTGAGGTCTGGTAGTGTGATTCCTCCTGCTTTGTTTTTATTTCTGAGTAATGTCTTGGCTATTTGAGGCTTTTTCTGATTCCATATGAAATGAAGTATTTTTTTTTGAGATCTTTAATGTATGACAGTGGAGCTTTAATAGGGATTGCATTAAAATTGTATATTGCTTTGGGCAGTATGGACATTTTAACAATGTTGATTCTTCCCTGCCATGAGCATCGTATGTTTTTCCATTTGTTAACATCTTTAGCTATTTCTTTTCTCAGAGTTTTATAGTTCTCTTTGTAGAGATCTTTCACATCCTTCGTTAGATAAACTCTCAAATATTTCATATTCTTTGGCACTACTATGAATGGAATAGAGTCCTTGAATGTTTTTTTGGCTTGGTTATTGTTGGTATATATAAAGGCTACATATTTATGAACGTTGATTTTGTAACCTGAGATGCTGCTGTATTCCTAAGACTTTTGTACCTTGTTTCCCAGAAAATAAGACATCCTCCGAAAATAAGACCTACTCACAGGAAAGATAAGACATCCCTTGAAAATAAGACCTAGCGCATCTTTGGGAGCACACCTTAATATAAGATGCTGTCTTATTTTTCGGGAAACAGGGTTGTAGAATCCCTGGTGTTTTCAATATATACAATCATATCATGTGCGAGGAGTGAAAGTTTGATCTCTTCTGACCCTATGTGGATACCCTTGATCACCTTTTCTTCCCTAATTGCAATGGCTAAGACTTCCATTACAATGTTAAACATTGGTGGAGACAATGGGCAACCTTGCCTGGTTCCTGATCTGAATGGAAATGATTTCAATTTTACTCCATTCAATATGATATTGGCTGTGGGTTTGCTGTAGATGGCCTCTATCAGTTTAAGAAATGTTCCTTCTATACCCATTTTCTTCAGTGTTCTGATCATGAAAGAATGCTGGATATTGTCATTGCAATCTCAATAGATTGCATCAATTGAGAGAATCATATGGTCTTTGTTTTTTAATTTGTTTGTATGATGAATTATATTTATAGATTTACGTACATTGAACCAGCCGTGAGACCATGGGATAAAACCCACTTGGTCATGGTGTTTAATTTGTTTGATGTGTTGCTGGATTCTGTTTGCTAAGATCTTGTTGAATATTTTTGCATCAATATTTGTTAGTGATATTGGTCTCTAATTTTCTTTTCTTGTTGAGTCTTTTCCTGGTTTGGGGGTCAAGGTGATGTTTGCTTCATAGAATGTGTTGGGTAGTATTCCTTTTTTCCTATATTTTGAAAAATGTTGATTAATATAGGTACTAGTTCCTCTTTAAAGGCTTGGGAGAATTCTGATGTGAAGCCATCTTGTCCCAGGATTTTCTTTTTAGGGAGATTTTGTATAGTTGATTCTATTTCAGAACTTGATTTAGGCCTGTTCAACATTTCCACTTCATTCTGCCTAAGTCAAGGAAGGTAGCGTGCTTCCAAGTATTGGTGAATTTCCTTCAGATTTTAGTATTTCTGAGAATAGAGTTTCTTGTAATAGTCATTAAGGATTTTTTGAATTTCTGAGGAGTCTGTTGTTACTTTGTCTTTGCCATTTCTGTTAATGAAATTAGAGATTTTCATCTTTTTTTTTCCTGGTTAGGTTAGCCAAAGGTGTATCTATTTTATTGACCTTTTGAAAAAACCAACTTTTTGATTTATTGATCTGTTGTATAATCCTTTTGTTTTCAATTTCATTTAATTCTGCTCTAAGTTTGGTTATTGATTATCTGCTGCTGGGTTTGGGATTGTAGTTTTCTTCATTTTCCTTTTGCTTGAGATGTCCCATTAAGTTTTAACTTCTTCTCTTTCCATTCTCTTGAGGAAGACTTGCAGTACTATAAATTTCCCTCTTAGGACTGCCTATGTGGTATCCAAGAGTTTCTGATAATTCATGTCTTCATTGTCATTTTGTTCCAAAAATTTGCTAATTTTCTTCTTAATCTCTTCTATGATCCATCTATTATTTGGCATAATTTTATTTGGTTTCCATGTTTTTTTTATGAGTATGCAGATTCCTGTTGTTATGGAGTTCAACTTTTATTCCATGATGGTCCGAGAAGATGAAAGGAATAATTTCTGTTCTTTTAAATTTGTTGAAGTTAGACTTGTGACCTAAGATGTGATCAATTTTGGAGGATGATCCATGGTCTGATGAGAAGAATGTGTATTCAGTTTTGTTAGGATGAAATGTTCTGTAGATGTCTGTTAAATCGTACTGTTGAATGGTTAAGTTTACGTTTAAAATTTCTTTGCTTAGCTTCTTATTAGAACATGTATTCAACACTGCCAAAGGAGTGCTAAGATCTCTGACTATTATGGTACTGGAGGAAATCAGGTTGCTCATATCTGTTAGAGTCTCTCTTATAAATTGAGGTTCATTCTGGTTGGGTGCATAAATGTTAATAATTGAAATCTCATCATTTTGAGTGTTACTCTTAATAAATATGAAGTGACCATCTTTATCTTTTCTTACTTTTGTTGTTTTAAAGACTATTGTATCTGCAAATTAAATTGGAATACCTGCTTTTTTTCTGATTTCCATTTGCCTGAAATATAGATGACCATCCCTTTACCCAGAGACTATATTTATATTTAAGGTAAGATGAGATTCTTGTATGCAGCAGATATCTGGCCTGAGTTTTTGTATGCAGTCAGCCAACCTGTGCCTCTTTAGAGGGCAATAAGCCATTCACATTAATTGTAAATATTGATAATCCTGGTAGAATTTTGGGTATTGAGTTTCTTAAAGGTTCAGTGGACATTTTTAATCCTTTCACCACTGTGGAAGTTGGAATTTGATCAAAAGTTTCTGAGTGAGTTTACTTTTTTGGTGGAGGATTGCACTGGTCATTATGGAGGATAGGTCTAAGAATAATCCTGGAGAGCTGGTTTAGTTATGGCAAATTTCTTCCACATGTGGATGTTATTAAAGTATTTAATTTCTCCATCATAGATGAAACTCAGTTTCACTGGATACAGGATCCTGGGTTGAAAGTTACTTTGTTTTAGGAGATTAAAAGTTGATGATCACCCTCTTCAAACTTGAAAGTTTTCAGCAGAGAGATCTGCCATCATTTTAATATTCTTCCCCTTGTATGGTTTTCTTATGTCTGGCTGCTTTCAGAATTTTCTTCTTTATTTTAACATTGGGGAAGTTAATTATAATGTGCCTAGGAGATATCTTATTTGGGTTGAATTGTGCTAGTATTCTGAAACTATATGCTATCTGAATTTCAGAATCTCTTGGTATGTCTGGAAAGTTCTCCTTCATTGTCTCCTGAAGAAGAACCTCTGTGCCTTTCAAAGCCACCTCGTTGCTTTCAGGAATTCCTATAAGGCGAATATTAGTTTTCTTTGAATTATCCCAGAACTCTCTGAGAGAATGATCCATTTTTGCTTTCCACTTCTCTTCCTCTTTGAGTGTTTGGGAGTGTTCAAAAGCTTTGTCTTCAATGTCAGAAATCTTTTCTTCTGCCTGCTCCATTCTGTTACTGAGGGATTCTACTTTATTTCTCAGTTCTTTGAGGGCTGCAAATTCTTGTCTCAGTGTGTCAAAATCTTTGGTGATTTTGTCTTTGAATTCATTGAATTCTTGAGACAACCTTTAAAATGCTCCTTGAATTTCTAATTCCAACTTTACCTCCATTCTATTAATCTTATTTGCAATCCAAATTCTGAATTCAATTTCTGACATCTCAGCCATTTGTTTATAAATGGGATCTTCAGTTGTGTCCTTCATATCATTCCTTGGGGGAGTTTATCTACTCTGGTTATTCTTGTTACCAGAGTTTTTCTGCTGATTCCACCCCATGATTATTTTACCCCCTTTGGCTAGATGAGCAGATAAGGTGAAGTTGGGTTGGAGGCTCCTAGAGTACTGATTAACCATCCCTTTGCCCAAGAGAAGGCACTAGTGTCTGTACCTTTTCCCCTAGAATTTTGCAACGGATCCATACAGTGCTATGGTCTGAGAAACTGGGGACCTGCTTGTTGTGGTGGGGCTAAGTGGCTCTGTCTTATTTCCAGCTGGTCTCTGTCCTACTCTAGTGAATCAGTTACTGTGGGTTGAAGTCTCAGCTGTGGAGAAACACCAGCAATTAAGTCACCATCCCCCATGGGCAACAATTGGAAAATGAAAATCAAACCTTCCCACAACTACACACCTAGGGTACCCCTTTGGATAGTCTTCTGGTGATTGGCCCAGTTCAAGAGGTCCAAGTCAATTGTCCCAGTCAGCACCAGTCTCAGGTGGGAGAGTTCAAAAGGTCTCCATCAACTAGATAGCAGGTGTCTTCTGGCAGCTTAAGTATGACTTGCTCTGGTACTCTGTGAGGTCAGAAGGACCCACCCAGCAAATGAATTAGTCTGGGAAGGTTGATGTCCCCTTCCTTACCTTGCACCTCTGTCACACCCAGTCACTGGTAACCCCACAGATCTGTGACCCAGTTCCCTCCAATAAGCAGATCCTCTAGGGGTTTGCACCTGCCTGAGTCACAGGGAGATCTATGCCTCCTTGGCCAGGCTGCCCCTCTCTGTTACTATCTGGCAGTGGGAGCGGAGGCCTGCTTAATGGAGGCTAGGGCAGTTCACTCAGTTCCAGCCCTGCCCCTGATTAATGTTGCTAACAGAACAGAAAAATTTTGCAGAATTTGTTTCTGTCCCAGCTGTATTCCCCTGTGGATCAGATGCTGTTTGAGTTCACAGAAACTGTGACCTAGCTCCGGTCTGTGCCACTGCCTAGAGCTGATGTGTCTGTCTCGACTGCAGTCTGCATTGGAGTGGGTCCAGTTAGAGCTCACACTCAGCTTTAAGTTCCAGCCTCTGTCTGCCTGCCTTTGTCTCAGCTATAATCCCCTGATGGCCACATGCTTCCTAGGCTTACTAAAGCAGTCCTTCTGGCTCAGCCCTGCCCTGGGAGTATTCTGTTTCTGCGCATATCCCCGCCCTGCCCCACTCAGGCAGGTACTGCTTCAGGCATACCCTTTACTTTTGGGGCTTGTGTTTCCATCCCAGATTTGTTCCGCCAGTAGCTGCCACCAGAAAAGATGCCCGGCTTCCTTTGGTTGCCCAGAGAGACAGGGAGTATATCTTCAAAATATCCCCAGGGGTGTGAGCCCTATTGTTCCCACTGCTGCCACTGCTGGTCTGTGCCTCAGGGCACCACCTCTCCTGTATGGTTCCCTCAGTTCAGCATCTTCTCCTTACTCCTATTCTGTAGAATCAGCACAGACCAGCAATAGCCCATACCCTGTTCACATATCTCGAGAAAATACCCCAAAATCTGGACTCCATTGGGAACAGGCCTCCAGATTTCAGGGTGAGAGTGGAGGGGAGTGCTGGGAGTTCAGAATTTGGGGTTGAGAATATATACAGTTTTATACAGTTTTATGCTTGGCAGGAGAATGCCATGGCACATTCATAAGTCCTCTCTAGGGAAGCAGTTCCAGTTTTTATCCAGTCTCTCCTGTGGGATACAATAGGAGGGGATCTGAACTCTGCTTGTTTATTTGTATAGAGTATATTCTGGGCTGTTCTCATGAAGGAGGGGACTCCCATCTGCTTGGCAATGGATTTTGTACCTATTGTTTCCTTGGGGTCTTAGCTTGTCTCAGCAGGGTTGATGTGCATTCTTCAACCTTTTCTCTTGGCTCAGCTCCAAACCATCAGCTTACTTGCTAAACTTCTGTTTTTTAACTCTCCTTCTGGACAGGAGCCTCTGTGGAAAGCTGGCTCCAGTCAGCCATCTTGCCTCTGCCCCAAAGCACTGTAAATTTTAGAGTGACATGAAAATGTAAGGGTTTATTATTCATGCTTCCCAAAGTCCTGGGTTTTCTAGATCTATGAAAAATCCCAGTCAAAACAGCAATAATGCAAACATCCTGGCACTTCCTCTGACAGGCAAAGCTTGCTGTTCACAAATTTATCTTTGGGAAAAGTTTGGCCTTTTTTTGTATTTAAAATGTTATCTATAAAGCATGTCTTGTTATTGCTTATATTTTGTTCTCTGAAAGACTGCTATCATTATCAGGCAATCTGATGCATTATACTGCTAAGCCTTTCCTTGTTCAATTCAGTTTAAATAGAATGAAAGCCAAAAATTTTTCCTTCTTCATTCATAATATATTCATCTAAGAATTAAATGGAAGCAAAGTGTCAGTAAGCAATTTGCTGTGAGTGCTAAAAAGAAGACATTTTAAAGGCAGTGGATTCAAAACTATAGTTCTGAATAGGCATTTAAACTGTACATGGGGGACGGAGCATGATGGCGGACAGGACTCACGTGTAGCCCACCTCTCCCAAGCCACCAGGTGAGAGGAAAGCTGTTCTGGACCTTCCCTGTGTGTGGATTATTGGAGTGGACAGACAGCTGGAGACGCCCAGTGAACTGGCAGTTTGCTATATATGAGGGGTAATTTAAAATCACAGACTCTGTTGTAGAGATTCTTCCCTGCTCGGCCATGCCGGCCAGCAGGCCCCTCCCCTACGGAGGTCAGCAGCCTGTAAATGCTGACAAAATACAATTGACAAGTAATTAATCTTGAACTGAGGGAGGCATCCAAAAGGAGAACCACTCAAAACCACAGGGAGCTGGGCAAACTGTTGGAAAATTGAAGGAAAGGGATCCTTCCCCGGAAACAGACATTTTGAACTACCAAAAAGGGTGGGCACCTTTCCCCCAGGTGTTGGAGGGGGCTGGTGGTTCAGGCTGCGCAGCGAACTGGCGGACGCCCATCCAAAACTCTGAACCATAAAACTCAGAATAAATCCCACGAGTGCTCCAACCACAGTAACCGGCTTGAAGCCTAGGACCCGGCTTTGGCTTCTGGAGCCGCGAAGCTACTGAAGCCGCGGACCGGCTTTGGCTGCTGAAGCCTCGGGAACCAGCTACAGGAGATACCACGCAAACTCAACACCACTCCCCTTATGGCCAATTGCAGTCACCAGTTTGCGGGGGAACCTGGGAACAGAGTGGAGGGACTTAGGAAGTGTGGACACCTGCACTGAGTGGGAAGGTCAGTCGCAAGTGCTGTCCAGAAAAGAGCAGCCGAGGTTGCACAATTCTTAGGCGACAAACTTTTACGGAAACTCCAAAATGGCGATCGGCCATGGAAGGTGGTTACCATGGTAACGGTATAAACTGTAAACCAGGTCTAAGTCTCGAAACCACTCACAGCGCCACCTGGTGTCCAGAAAGTATATTGCGGTATGAATATATTCCTATGAAAGTTGATCCCTACAGCAGACATATAGATATTTATAGGTATATTTCCACCACAAGAATATTTTTGCAATTGGTGCCTTTTTGTTTTCTTTTTTTTTTTTCGTGTTTTTTTTTGCTGTTGTTTTCTTTTTGTCTGATTTTTCCTCACCATTTTCTTAGAGGAGATTTTGATAATTTTTTATTATTACATTTTATATAGATATATTTTTTATTTCTATGTCTTCTAATTTTAATTTCTTCTTTCTTCACACTTAACATTCCTTCTAACACCACTTTTCTCTCTCTTTTTTTCCTTTCTTTCAATTATTTTACGATTATCACTATTTTCATTGCAGTTGTTCTTATATTGCTGTTGTCGTGGCTATTGCTTGTATGTTTATGTGTTTCCGTCTGTCTCTGTATCTATGGGCCCATGTGCCTGGTAACCTTTGTATCTATTTATTTCTTCATTTGGTCTCAATGAGCTTGGTGTTACGACCTGCAACCCTGAGCTTCTAACACCCCCCTCCACTCTCACTCTGTTATCTGGAGACCTGCCCCCTCAGGAGTCCAGATTCTTGGGTGAACTCTCAAGAGGTATAGACAGGACCTGGACTGCAGCTGGCCAGTGCTGACTCTGTAGCAAAGGAGCGAGAAGACAACGGTCGGCTGAGAGGGAATTACACTGGAGTGGTGGTGCCCTGAGGTGCAGAGCAACAGCCGTCTTCAGCAATAACAAGGCCCACACCCAGATATACCATAGCCTCTCATCCTGTCTTCCTGGGCAACCATATGAGGCCGTGCATCTTCTCAGATGGAACAGACCTTGGACTGAAACACAGGCCCTGTGAGTAAAGGGTTTTCCTGAGACGGTACCGACCTGGGTGGAATACGGGGACTAAAAAAACACACCTGCAGAGCCGGAAACTCCTAGGGTGGGGCTGATCCAGAGAACTGCTCTACTGAGCCTAAGATGCACCTGGCCCTTAGGGGATCACCAGCCTATAGACAAAGGAGGCCAAGAGGCTACAGCCAACAACTGATCATGCTGCGAATACAAACCCACAGGACTAAAGACAGGGCCTGAGACACAGGTTCTGGGCACTCAAATCAGCCTCTCCTCTGCAGAGGAATCTGGCAAGGTCACAAACAAACTCCCACAGGGTTGTTCCGTTCACCCAGTAACATAAACTAAGGGTGGGGCTGGAACTGAGTGAACACCTCCAGCCTCCATCAAGTGCCTGAGGTTAACAGGCCACACCACTCCCTGCTGGATAAAGACAGAGAATAGCGGCCTAGACGAGCAGACACGGACTATCCTGTGACTTAGGCAGGTGCAAACACCTGGAATATCTGCTTACTGCAGACAACTGACTGGGTCACAGCCCTGTGGGGCTAGCAGTGACTGGGTGTGACAGAGCTGCAAGGTGGGGAAGGAGGCATCAATCTTCCTAGACTGATCTATTTACTGGTGGCTCTTCCTGACTCCATGCAGCACTGGAGCAAGCCATTTTAGAGCAGTCACCAGACCCCTGTGATCCAGTTCCCAGGGACCTCTTGAATTCTCCCACGCGAGGCAGCTGCTGACTGAGACAATTGACTTGGACCTTTTGAACTGAATCACTCACCTGGGGACTATCCAGGTGGTGCACTGGGTGTGCGGTTGTAAGAAGGTTTGATTTTCCTTTTCCATTTTTTGCTTGTGGTGGGTGGGGTGACTTAATTGCTGGTATTTCTCCACATCTGAGACTTCAACCCAGAGTAACTGTTTCACTAGGGTCACATAGAAACCAGCTGAAAACAAGTCAGAACCACTTAGCCCCTCTACACCAAACAGGGCCCAAGTTTCTCAGGCCACAGCACTGTACGGGTCCTCGACAAAATACCAGAGGAAAATCAAAGGGAGTAAAACAATCATGGGTTGGAATCAGTGGAAAAACTCTGGTAACATGAATAAGCAGAGTAGATCAACCTCCCCAAGGAAAGATATGGCAGATGTAATTGAAGATCCCATTCACAAACAACTGGCTGAGATGTCAGAAATCGAATTCAGAATTTGGATGGCAAACAAGATTAACAAAATGGAATTAGGAATTCGTGGAGAAATTCAAAAGCTCTCTCAAGAATTTAACGAATTTAAAGACAAAACCACGAAAGACTTAGACACACTGAAACAAGAATTTGCAGCCCTCAAAGATATGAAAAATACAGTAGAATCCCTTAGCAACAGAATGGACCAAGCAGAAGAAAGGATCTCCGACATCGAAGATAAAGCCTTTGAACGCTCCCAAACTCTCAAAGAGGAAGAGAAATGGAGAGCAAAAATGGATCACTCACTCAGAGAGCTCTGGGATAACTCGAAGAAGGCAAATATCTGACTCATAGGAATTCCTGAAACAGATGAAGTGGCCTCACTGGGCGCAGAGGCCCTTCAGCATGAAAATATGAAAGAGAATTTTCCAGACATGCCTAGAGAACCTGAAATTGAGATAGCAGATAGCTTCAGAACCCCAGCACGACTCAACCCCAATAAGACATCCCCCAGGCGTATCATAATTAACTTCACTAAAGTTTATATGAAAGAGAAAATTCTCAAAGCGGCCAGGTGAAAGAAATCTATTACCTTCAAGGGGAAGAACATTAGAATGACTGCAGATCTCTCTGCTGAACCTT
The DNA here is from genome assembly GCF_027406575.1 of Nycticebus coucang. Classification (NCBI taxonomy): domain Eukaryota; kingdom Metazoa; phylum Chordata; class Mammalia; order Primates; family Lorisidae; genus Nycticebus; species Nycticebus coucang. The sequence goes on from NC_069789.1 coordinate 38,114,574, forward strand.
TTCAAGCCAGAAGAGGGTGGTCATCAACGTTTAATCTCCTCAAGCAAAATAACTTTCAACCCCGGATCTTGTACCCAGCTAAACTGAGTTTCATTTACGACGGAGAAATTAAATACTTTAATGACATACATATGCTAAAGAAATTTGCCATAACCAAACCAGCTCTTCAGGATATTTTCAGACCTATCCTCCATAATAACCAACCCAATCCTCTACAACAAAAGTAAACTCACTCAGAAACTTCTGATCAAACTCCAACTACCACAATGGCAAAAGGATTAAAAATGCCCACTGGACTTTCAAAAAACTCAATACCCCAAATTTCACCAAACTTATCAATACTCTCCATTAATGTGAATGGCTTAAAATGCCCTCTAAAGAGACATAGGTTAGCTGACTGGATACAAAAACTCAGGCCAGATATTTGTTGAATACAAGAGTCACATCTTAACTTAAAAGACAAATACAGACTCAGGGTGAAAGGATGGTCATCCATATTTCAGGCAAATGGTAACCTGAAAAAACCAGGTGTTGCAATTTTATTTGCGGATACAATAGGCTTTAAACCAACAAAAGTAAGGAAGGACAAAAATGGTCACTTCATATTTGTTAAGGGTAAGACTCAATATGATGAGGTTTCAATTATTAATATCTATGCACCCAACCAGAATGCACCTCAATTTATAAGAGAAACTCTAACAGACATGAGCAACTTGATTTCCTCCAACCCTATAATAGCCAGAGATTTTAACACTCCTTTGGCAGTGATGGATCGATCCTCCAACAAAAATTCCGAGTAAAGAAATTCTAGATTTAAATCTAACCATCCAGCATTTAGATTTAGCAGACATCTACAGAACATTTCATCCCAACAATACTGAATACACATACTTCTCATCAGCCCATGGAACTTACTCCAGAATCAATCACATCTTAGGTCACAAGTCTAACCTCAGCAAATTTAAAGGAATAGAAATTATTCCATGCATCTTCTCGGACCATCATGGAGTAAAACTTGAGATGAGTAACAACAGGAATCTGCATACAAATACAAAAACATAGAAGTTAAATAACCTTATGCTGAATGATAGCTGGGTCAGAGATGAGATCAAGAAGGAAACTGCCAAATTTCTGGAACAAAACGACAATGAAGACATGAACTATCAGAACCTCTGGGACATCGCAAAGGCAGCTCTAAGAGGGAAATTTATAGCACTGCAAGCCTTCCTCAGGAGAACGGAAAGAGAGGAAGTAAGCAACTTAATGGGACATCTCGAGAAACTGGAAATGGAAGAACACTCCAACCCCAAATCCAGTAAAAGAAAAGAAATAACCAAAATCAGAGCAGAACTAAATGAAATTGAAAACAAAAGAATAATACAACAGATCAATAAATTAAAAAGCTGTTTTTTTGAAAAGGTCAACAAAATAGGTAAACCTTTGGCCAACCTAATCAGGAAAAAAAGAGTAAAATCTCTAATCTCATCAGTCAGAAATAACAAAGACGAAATAACAACAGACTCCTCAGAAATCCAAAAAATCCTTAATGAATATTACAAGAAAATTAACTCTCAGAAATACGAAAATCTGAAGGAAATCGACCGTTACTTGGAAGCACGTCACCTTCCAAGACTTAATCAAAAACAAGTGGAAATGTTGAACAGGCCCATATCAAGTTCAGAAATTATCATCAACCATACAAAATCTCCCGAAAAAGAAAAGCCCGGGACAAGATGGTTTCACATCAGAATTCTACCAAACCTTTAAAGAGGAATTAATACCTATACTACTCAACCTGTTCCAAAAGGTAGAAAAAGAAGGAAGACTACCCAACACATTCTTTTTTTTTTTTTTTTAAAGAAAGGACTTGCTATTTTATTATTATTATTTTTTTATTAAATCATAACTGTATACATTGATATGATCATGGGGTATCATACACTCGCTTCATAAACCATTTGACACATTTTTATCACAGTGGTTAACATAGACTTTCCGGCGTTATCTCAGTTACTGTGCCAAAACATTTACATTCTACCTTTACCAAGTTTCGCAAATACCCCTGTAATATGCACCACAGGTGTGATCCCACCGATCCCCCTCCCTCTACCCACCCCCTCCCTTTCCCACTTCCCCCTATTGTTAAGTTGTAGCTGGGTTATAGCTTTCATGTGAGAGTCCCAAATTAGTTTCATAGTAGGGCTGTGTACATTGGGTACTTTTTCTTCCATTCTTGAGATACTTTACTAAGAAGAATATGTTCCAGCTCCATCCATGTAAACATGAAAGAGGTAAAGTCTCCATCTTTCTTTAAGGCTGCATAGTATTCCATGGTATACATATACCACAATTTATTAATCCATTCGTGGATCGATGGGCACTTGGGCTTTTTCCATGACTTAGCTATTATGACTTGGGCTGCAATAAACATTCTGGTACAAATATCTTTGTTATGTTGTGATTTTTGGTCTTCTGGGTATATGCCCAGCAGAGGAATTACAGGATTGAATGGCAGATCTATTTTTAGATCTCTGAGTGTTCTCCATATATCTTTCCAAAAGGAATGTATTAATTTGCATTCCCACCAGCAGTGCAGAAGTGTTCCCTTTTCTCCGCATCCACGCCAACATCTCTGGTCTTGAGATTTTGCCAACACATTCTATGAAGCAAACATCACCCTGATCCTCAAACCAGGAAAAGACCCAACAAGAAAAGAAAATTATAGACCAATATCACTAATGAATTTAGATGCAAAAATATTCAACAAGATTCTAACAAACAGAATCCAGCAACATATCAAACAAATACATTATGACCAAGTCGGGTATCAAGGCTGGTTCAATATACCTAAATCTATAAATGTAATACAGCACATAAACAAATTAAAAAACAAAGACCATATGATTCTCTCAATCAATGTAGAAAAAGCTTTTGATAACATCCAACATCCATTCATGATCAGAACACTTAAGAAAATAGGTATAGAAGGGACATTTCTTAAACTGTTAGAGGCCATCTACAGCAAACCCACAGCCAATATCATGTGGAGTTAAAATGGAATCATTTCCACTTAGATCTGGAACCAGACAAGTCTGCCCATTGTCTCCATTGCTCTTTAACATTGTAATGCAAGTTTTAGCCACCACAATTAGGGAAGAAAAGGCGATCAAGGGTATCCACATAGGGTCAGAAGAGATCAAACTTTTGCTCTTTGCAGATGATATGATTGTATATCTGGAAAATACTAGGGACTCTACTACAAAACTCTTAGAAGTGATTAAGGAATACAACAGTGTCTCAGGTTACAAAATCAACATTCATAAATCGGTAGCCTTTATATATACCAACAATAGTCAAGTTGAAAAAACAATTAAGGACTCTATCCCATTCACAGTAGTGCCAAAGAAGATGAAATACTTGGGAGTTTATCTAACAAAGGACGTGAAAGATCTATATAAAGAGAACTATGAAACTCTAAGAAAAGAGATAGCTGAAAATGTTAAAAAATGGAAAAATATACCATGCTCATGGCTGGGAAGAATCAACATTGTTAAAATGTCCATACTACCCAATGCAATATATAATTTCAACATAATCCTCATAAAAGGTCCACTTTCATACTTTAAAGATATTGAAAAAATAATACTTTGTTTTACATGGAATCAGAAAAAACCTCGAATAGCCAAGACATTACTCAAAAATAAAAACAAAGCAGGAGGACTCATGCTACCAGACCTCAGACTATAGTACAAATCGATAGTGATCAAAACAGCATGGTACTGGCACAAAAACAGAGAAGTAGATGTCTGGAAAAGAATAGAGAACCAAGAGATGAATCCAGCTACTTACCAGTATTTAATCTTTGACAAGCCCATTAAAAACATTCAATGGGGAAAAGATTCCCTATTTAACAAATGGTGCTGGGTGAACTGGCTGGCAACCTGTAGAAGACTGAAAGTGGACCCACACCTCTCACCATTAACCAAGATAGACTCTCACGGGATTAAAGATTTAAACCTAAGACATGAAACTAAAAATACTGGAAGAGAGTGTAGGGAAAACCCTTGAAGAAATTGGGTTGGGTGAGTTTTTTATGAGAAAGACCCCGCGGGCAATTGAAGCTGCTTCAAAAATACAGTTTTGGGACTTCATCAAACTGAAAAGCTTCTGCACAGCCAAGAACACAGTAAGTAAAGCAAGCAAACAGCCCTCAGAATGGGAGAATATATTTGCAGGTTATGTCTCCGACAAAGGTTTAATAACCAGAATCCACAGAGAACTCCAATGCATTAGCAAGAATAGAACAAGGGATCCCATCACAGCCTGGGCAAGGGACTTGAAGAGAAACTTCTCTGAAGAAGACAGGTGCATGGCCTTCAGACATATGAAAAAATGCTCATCATCTTTAATCATCAGAGAAATGCAAATCAAAACTACTTTGAGATATCATCTAACTCCAGTGAGACTAGCCTATATCACAAAATCGTAAGACCAGAGATTTTGGCGTGGATGTGGAGAAAAGGGAACACTTTTGCACTGCTCTTGGGAATGCAAATTAATACATTCCTTTTGGAAAGAGATATGGAGAACACTTAGAGATCTAAAAATAGATCTGCCATTCAATCCTGTATTCCCCCTACTGGGCATATACCCAGAAGACCAAAAATCACACCATAACAAAGATATTTGTATCAGAATATTTATTGCAGCCCTATTCATAATTGCTAAGTCATGGAAAAAGCCCAAGTGCCCATCGATCCACGAATGGATTAATAAATTGTGGTATATGTGCACCATGGAATATTATGCAGCCATAAAGAAAGATGGAGACTTTACCTCTTTCATGTTTACATGGATGGAGCTGGAACATATTCTTCTTAGTAAAGTGTCTCAAGAATGGAAGAAAAAGTACCCAATGTACTCACCCTTATTATGAAACTAATGTAGGACCTTCACATGAAAGCTATAACCCAGTTACAACCTAAGAATAGGGAGAAAAGGGAAAGGGAGGGGAGGGAGGGGGGAGGGAGGGGGAAGGAGGGGGATTAATGGGATTACACCTGCGGTGCATCTTACATGGGTATATGTGAATCCTAGTAAATGTGGAATGTAAAGTTCTTAGCAAAATAACTAAGAAAATGCTACAAAAGCTATGTTAACTAATGTGATGAAAATGTGTCAAACGATCTATGAACCAAGTGTATGGTGCCCCATGATCATACTAATGTACACAGCTATGGTTTAATAAAAATAAATAAATAATAATAAAAAACCCCCAAAAAACAAAAAAATAAATAAATAAACTGTACATAGGGCAAAATTAAGAAAACCAGCTGTTGGTCATTATTATTATTAATTAATTAGTTAATATTTTTGAGACAGGGTCTCACTCTGATGCCCCAGGCTAGAGTGACATGGCTTCAGCCTAGCTCACAGCAACTTCATACTCCTGGGCTCAAGTGATCCTCCTACCTCAGCTTGCCAAGTAGCTGGGACTACAGGTTACCTGCTTCATTTCTCAGCTATAGCATTTTTCTATTTTCGTAGAGATGGGGTCTTGCTCTTGCTCAGGCTGATCTCAAACTCCTGAACTCAAGCAACCTACCTGCCTCGGCCTCCCACAGTTCTAGGATTATAGGCATGAGCCACCACACCTGGCCTGTTAATCATTATTAATGAAATGTTTTCTATTATAAAATTGTCATCAATGAAAATACCACTTCCTATGATATCCTTGATTTATTTTGTGCCTCTTTGTTCCAGATTATTCAGGTCACTGTCATTCTCATTAGCTACCACCATTTATGATGGACTTTTTCCATACAGGAGCTGGAGCTTAAAAAAATACAAGATTTCTTGCCCTCAAAGGGCTTCATTGTATGTAGTTGGACAGATAGGCTCTGTGCATAAGCATATATAAACGACAAAGAAGGCATTAAAGACTAAATAATTGGTAGGGGGTGTATTTGGTTGGAAGTTTAAAAAATTTGAAAGCAGGGAGATCTAGGAAAGAGTCATGGAGGAGGCATGATTTAAGCCTGGCTTTGTAGATGTTAGAAATTAGTTAAGTGGAAATCATGATCAAAGGGGATTCCAAAGAGCTGGAAGAGTATAACACAGACCCAGTGTTGAGAATCCAGAGGGCACAATGTGAGCTTCACAAAACCAGAGCACTAGAATATAAGTTCCACAAGACTAAAGACTTTGCCTACTTTGTTCCTCGCGTTATCAGCAGCACCTAGCTCAGTAAATATTGCATGGTCAACTGGGGACCAGAGAGTTCTGTTTGCCTGGTATAGGATTTGTTGCGGGAAGAAATTCTTAAGAAGAGAACGGGAAGCTGAGGTTTCCAGAGAATTGGAATTCCTGCCTGAAGGCCACAGGCAGGGACAGTGAAGCATCTTGTCCTTTAGCTCACAGTAGCAGGTTGTGTCTCTGGCTGGAGCCATTTGCATCATGCAAGTGGGGAAGAGAGGGAGATTAATTAGTAAAACTTCCTACCACATTGAAAACTTTCTGAAGGGCAGTTTTTCCATCCTCAGTTTTTCGGAAGTTTTGTTGCTGTTGTTTTTGTATCCAGAACAGAGATTTTGTGTATGATCTTTAATGGGGAGTAAAGTTTGTAAGTGAAATATAGCTCAGTTAATGAAAAGCTTTTTCTGAGAGTGAGACAAGTTGGAGTTTGGAAAGTGCGAACTGCTAAGTGTCACATCCTCTCAAAAATGGTTTGCATCCTTTGAAGAACTGAAGGATGGTCACTGAAGAAGCCGGCACCAATTTGTTGAGATCATGTCATGCTAACCTTGTTTCCTTTTGGGATAAGGTCACATGACTGGGAGACCAGGTGATGCTGAGCAGTGCTTTAATTTTCTGCTGAATAGCCTGTAGGGGAAAGGAGAAAAGTATCTTGGCCATCAGTTTTACTGTAAAGCTTTCAAGGAGTTGCTCAGTAGGAGTAATGTAACAGATTGGGTAATAACAATATGGTATTGAAGCTCATTCTCAGATCCTAAAGTTGAGACAATAATGATAAGCTATGTGGATAAATAAAAACCAGAAAAGCCAAAGTTTCCAAACTTGTAAGATAGCTTAATGTCATCTAGGCTTTTGACAAGTTCTTTTAATTTTTAAGCTGAATAACTAGGACGGTAACGTTAAATAAAGTCACAAATGGTTTAAACACTGTACTATACTGCAAGGAAGTTTATTGGTGACCAGGTTAGCTTGCAGCATGCCTCAGGGTTCTGTCTCTGTGTCCTGTCCTGCTCTTAGTGATGCCCTTATCAGTGACTTCCCTAAAGATAAAGTAACTAGCTTATGGTTTTCATAAATCCATACCAAAAGGTTATTATGTGGGAAGATGCTCATTTACTATGTGATCCTACTTTAGCTTTAATTTCATTGCTATAAAATAAATTGGAACCATATGTCTATAAAACCCAAATGTAGTGGCTCAGATGTTGTGCATAGCTGCCATGCTCCCCACCCATCTCAGAGGAAAGTCATTGCACACAATTTGGGCCATGTGTTCCTGCTATTTGGACTACACGGATTTTGTGCCTGACTCAGGGGCACCTGGGTGACTCTAGGGAGAATTCTACCCACTGAGGATGCTCATATCTGGCAGTGACTCAGAGACCCAAAGTGAGTCTCTTATGGGGAATTTTTATATGAAAAACATATGTGCACAGAGGGGCAACACATGTTAAGAGAGCACAAATGGTGATAAACGTGAATCATATGGCAGGAAGAGCACAGAATCAGAACAATGGAGACTCGAGAGAGGGGCGATCAAGAGAAGCACAGAGAAAAAAAGAAAAAGAAACCTAGAGAATGGGGGGCAGGGTAGATGCCCGACTTGGGGGAGGGAAGTTGCTCTCTTGTCCTGAGCAATTGCCAGTTTCATGAGTTCTATGTCTTTTATGTGCTATTTTTTCTACCCGTCTTTAGCGAAATACCTCATTGTTTCAGGTGACTCAATAGAAAGGATAATGTGGAGTTGTGTAGTGACCGTTCTGAGTCCTAGGGCTAGCTTAGTTTAAGTTTTATATGGTTTAAGCAAAGCTCAAGGCAAAGGGGCCTTGAGGAAATTGGTCCTTTTGGTGACAAAATGCGTCAAAGAGGGTACCTTATTAAGGAGACTGTTCATCTGTTTCAACTCCCGTAAAGCATTTACACTTCTCTATATATTTCACAAAAGTTTTCCATTTATTTTGGCAGATTTGACCACTCAAACACTATTAAAATACTTAAGGTTGACTTTGAATTCAGATTACTATTGAAAAACCCGTGGTAACCATAAAGTTTTCAAAACATCATATATCCTATAATACTTAATAGATTTTAGAAGAACTTCAGAGTTAGAGCGATATGTTCCTTTGAGTGGGCTGACATTCTTTAGCACTACTAGATATGAGACCTCTTTTTGGTACATTGGCTTTTGTATCTATTTCCTTAACTGGCACAAAAGTAAATGTCATCAATCATGGGGGAAACAGGAATTTAAAGAAAGAGGGTCATTTACTTGGGTATTCTTTCCTACAAGGCTAAAGGACATCCCCTAGCTCTTTTTTCTTAGCTACATAAAAAGAAAGGAATGAGATTCAATCCTCTTCATCTTATTCTCTCCTTCTGATAGTCCTCTTCCTTCCTTCCTTGGCCCTAAAATGGTAAGCAATGGGAAAGAGAACAGAAATAGGAAACAAAAGAGAGGACACCAGATTAGAAATTTTAGCTCTGTTTGTAACATGGGGATGGGATGAGAACTTACACCACAGGTGGAGTTATAGTCATGGAAATGGCCCAACAATGTGAGAAATTCAATGCTGTTACCACTCTGGAAGGTGTGGCAATCTCCCTGAGCTTAGATCAATCCAGATACTGAAAGACTGAATGAGTTCAGTCTTGACATGAGTTCATGTCAAGCCAGACATGAAGTCCAGAGTCAGAGGGCATATCAAAGCCATCACCACGGAGACAGACAGGTGAGTTCATCTGTTTTAAGAAACAAATCAAGGTTGCTTCTCCAAGGTCATCGTGTATTAAAAGGCTGGTGCAAAAAGGTACAAAAATGATACACTGAAGTTAGCATGAGATTTTTTGATTGCTGATGGTCAAATAGGACTGTTGTCATTTCCCAGCACAACAAAAAGGAAAAGAAAAGAGCTTAAAGAACCAGGCTTCTGTTGTCAAGTATATGTCACCATTAATGGTTCTTTCTTAACACTGGTATTGCTATAGGAATCTCTTCCTTGGTGTCCCTTTATATGAATGTTCATTGAGTCCTTTCAGGTTTCCTTATAACAGTCTTCTGCTGCAGATTAATAATAAAGCATTAGTCCCCTTGCAGGTTAATAATAAAGCCTTATAAAAGGTGACATCTTTTCAGCAAATTGTTCATCTGCCTCAGAGTCTGCATCTATGAAAAATTGTCTCAAGTGTATGAAGCATTTACTGGATTCTAATTTTAAGTAGTGGCCAGAACAATGTGGCAATGAGGAACCAAACGAGTTGGAGTTGGAAAAGGCATTAAGACGGAGGGCCTGTCAGAGAAGTTGTATAAAGTCTCACAAGTTTGGACATAAGAGGGCAAATCAAAGAATGGACACACAGGAACTAGGAACTCAAAAGATCTAAAGAACAGGTGAGACATTACAGTCTAGGGAAGGCTGAGAACCTGGGCAAGATGCATGCCCACTATTCACTTGTTCACTCATTTACTGTTTATTCATTGACTTTTTAACAGTAGGTTTTCTGTTAGACAGAAGAAATGGGGATGTAGAAAAATGTGCAAAACAGGGCCTCTTACATCATGGCATTTCTGGGCAAGGGGGACAGAAGGTAATAACATTGTCTTTTGGATACAGACTTCTTACCGAGGCGGGAAGGCTGATGAGCTCCTTGCTGGGGCAGAGTCAGGCCAGGAGTAGGAGGAGCCTGGTTGAGCTGACAGTGCACTCCATCAACACACTGGCCTGTGTTTTTCAAAGTTGTTTTAAAGTTGCCCAAGGGATATTTTTTGTGTGTGTGTCTGTCTGTATGTGTGTATATGTGTTTGTGTTTGTGTGTGTGTGTCTTTGTGTAGAAAGAACTTTTTATAGTCAGGTGTTTTTTCTTTGAGGCAGAGTCTCATTCTGTTACCCTAAGTAGAGTGCTATGGTATCACAGCTCACAGCAATCTCAAACTCTTGGGTTCAAGTGATCCTTTTGCTTCAGCCTCCCATGTGGCTGGGACTACAGGCACCTTCTACAATACCCAGCTAGTTTTTCTATTTTTAATAGAGATGGGGGTCTCCCTCTTGCTCAGGCTGGTTTCAAACTTTTGAGCACAGGCAATCCACCCACATCAGCCTCCCAGAGTGCTAGGATTATAGACATGAACCACTGCACCTGGCTTTATAGTTAGGTGGTTTTAAAATTAATCCTCAATTGGTCAATAGATAGAAAATTTCAATTAGACAGAAATATTGAGTTCAAGAAATATGGTACAAAAAGAAAAAAAAAATTTAATTATGACAATTTTATTTGCCTTGGATTAACAATTTGGAGGACACATCTTTTTCTCATCTGTTCTATCTTTTATGTAGGCAATATCTTTAAAACTTCCTTATTTGTAAAAACATGCAAGCTAGAATGATACTATGTTGAAATAATAATCTCAATATCCTTTTTTTGCAGAACACATCAGACTTATAATTAAATAATTAGTTGCACTGTCTATTGTACACTGTTTATTTCTGTCACTTAGAATATAAGCCTCAAGGGGGAAAGTATATTTTGTTCATAGAGGCATCTTCCACAACAATCATAATGTCTGCAGATGAGACACTCAAAACTTAGCAAATATATCCCCCCCAAATAAAATTAAATAAAACTAATATTTAGTTTATTAAAGTCAAAAATTTGAAAACCTATTTTCTTTTATTATTATTATTTTTTATTAAGTCTTTTGTACATAGATCATAAATACATTTATGCCATTTTCAACGTGTTGATTATTTGTACAAATTGGAGTGCTTACATCATACTAATCAACATAGCTTTCACCTCATTTACCCAATTATAGCCTTAGGACATTGTGTTCTACACATGATAGATCCAACTTGTACTTGCAATGTGCTCCATAGGTATATTCTTCTTAGTAAAGTATCTCAGGAATGGAAAAAAAAGTATCCAATGTACTCAGTACTACTGTGAAACCAATTTATAATCACTCATGCTTGCATATGAAAAATGAAACACAACTTTTTTGGCCTAGGATGAAGGAGGGAAGGGGAGGGAGAAGAGAGGGAATGGGGTAAGAGTGATAGTAGGGGATAGTAGGGGGAAAACCTATTTTCTTTAAAAAGTTAAGTTCAGCTTACTAAACTTACTATTCTACCTATACATTTAAAAAATATTTACATAAGAAAAATTTCTTTTCCATGTACCTTAATAATATTCATTTAGTTAATAAGTTAACTTATTGATTTCCCATAAACAATTAACCTCATTTACAAACCTAATTCATTTATAGCTTTTAAACATCTTTGTGTACATTAAAATGCAATTTGATTCTCTTAAGCACATATCCGGCAAACAATTCTCTCTAGGTTTACAGTATTTTTTTAAATTAAATAATTCATGTTTGTAAATGTCTTAAATTAAGTTTAGTTAAATGTTCAAACTATTTACAATCAATTGAACTTTTTTACTGCCTTTATGTAAAAAGCACAGTAACTTCAATATGAAATTATGCATTGTTCTAATAAGAAACAATTCCTATAATTATAAAACTTATTTTGAAATGTGACAAAAACATTCAAACAAAGTTTTATGTACTTCATCATCTCTATTTTTATATATTCCTATGGCTTTAAAATAATATAGCTGGCTAAAGAGAGCAGATTAAAGATATGTGGGGTAAGAGGTAAAGATTAGCAGCATGTTGTACATACTAACCATTATAGATGTGAATGTGATACTTATTTTCTGTATAATCCAACTTAGTCATAGGAGAATCCATGAAATCCTTTCTTTTGATTGAAAACTCACTTTTAAGTGAATGAATAGCCAAGTTTATGCCTGGGATATTAGTATGAACTGAATGTTTCAAGTAGAAGCTTTGACCCCTCCCCACCCCCAGTGTAATGTTATTTGGAGGTGGGGACTTTGTGAGGTGATTAGGACAAGAGTGGAGCCCTCAAGAATGAGATTGGTGTCTATGAAAGAGGTTCAAGAAAGACCCCATACCCTTTCCACCACATGAGGACACAGCAAGAAGTTACAATCTATAAACCAGAAAATGGGCCCCAACAGACACCAAATCTGTTAGCATCTTGGTCTTGGATTTCCCAGCCTCCAGAATGTAAGATATAAATTTCTTTGTTTATAAGCCATCCAGTCTACGATATCTTTTTTTATAGTAGCCCAAATAGACCAAGACAGGTATCTTTAAACTTTTATCTTTATCCAATTTTTATTCTCACTTTCCACATTTTATTGCCTATTTTAGATAGGAAAAATTCTTGAACTCTTCCCATTTGTAATTGGGTGGTCTCTGATCTTTTTCTCTGGATGATTAGGGAAGTTAATTGAACTTTGTATTCCCTCATCCAAGTTGTCACATTTTACAGTCTGATTGGATTTTTCATTCTTTAAAGTTTTCTTGCCTGGCTTTTGACCATAAATCTATAGTCATTTATGGAGATCTAAGAGCCTAATTTGGTTAAAATAGCAGGTGGGTAAGAATATAGCCCAGGGCTCTTTTTGACAGAAAAGGAAGCACAAGGCATTCTGGAAAATAGTTTTCAATCACTCTGGGCCAAGGAAATAAAAATTGAGCCTGCAAAAGGAAAGCTGTCATTCTGTGCCTCTTTACTCCCCAACCTGAAGCCCTGGCGGTGCTGACTGCATGGGCTATCAAGAAGAGGGCCCTCCTAACATGTTGAGAGGCTGAGGAGGGAGGATGGCTTGAGGGCAGGGTTTCAAGATCAGCTTGAGCAACATGGTGAGATCCTATCTCTACTAAAAATAGAAAACTTAGACAGATGTGGAGGTGTGAGCCTGTAGTTTCAGCTTCTCTGGAGGCTGGGGCTAGAGGATCACTTGAGCTCAGGAGTTTGAGGCTACCGTGAGTAGGATGATGCCACTGCAACTCTAGCTCAGGTAACAGATGAGATCTTATCTCAAGAAAAAAAAGAAGAAAAAGAGGGCCCCTATGAACCACAGCACAGAATTTTCCTTGGGTCTTGCTCACAGAAGGTGCTGCCATCCCTTTAAATTTCTGGGTAACAAATAGATCCTGCAGCATGGAACTGCAGACTAACAAAAGGGGATAAATAATGCAGATTTATTTAGCAACAGTGGTTTACTGAATGTATTGTCAAAAGTTATGAATAATCCATTTGTTTACGTGTTGGACTGGCTTTCTACTGCCTGAGACCAGAAGGGGAAAACCATAGTATCCCACTGAGTGGGATGGTCTCTAGAGGCAGGAAGTCCACTGGGCTGGTTCAACACCTAATTAGAGCGGCTAAAAAGCAGTGATTTAATTAATTATTCCGATGTTCTTTTGGAGAGGTCTGTGGGGGCTCATCTGAATGTGGGCTCACCCATCATCCTCAGGGAGGGTATGTGTTTTCTCTGCCATACCCCAGGCCCTAAAATGGGCAATGACGCCCACAAGGTTTCTGGGGGAGGCTCAGTCAGGGTGTCACATGCTGTAGAACAGCTGCAGAAGATAACAGTGGCATCATCTCTCTCTCTGAGTGCAGAAAGGGCTAAGATACTGGATACATGGAACTTGTCTTTAACAAGGTATCTGGAGCACTTTTTCTTGGACAAATCCTGTAACCTTAGAGTCTACAGAGGTCAAGGTGCTCATCTGACAACTCAGACCTAAGATGCTAGTTATCTTTACGTCCATGGCCAATTCCAAGAAATGGAGATTTTGAATATTAATTTGAGATAATTCCTGCCATGAATGTTAAGACTCATCTTTCACTTATAATTTCCAGCACCCTAATTCAGGCTCATGTCATTTGAGCTTGAATTATTACAAGGCTTTCTTGTGTCTGATTGCTCTCTGCTACAGTCTGTGGTAGGTCCCACTGACAAGTTAATGTTTAGAAAACACTATCTTTCATCACATCACATTACTGCCTTGCTCTGGAACCTGTAATGGCTTTCAGATATTTAGGACATAAACATCAAACTACTCTATATTCCTAGGACTTCCAGTGTCTGGCCTTACCTTCCTGTCCAGAATAACCTCCCTTGCTCTCCAGAGCTTGTCATGCACCTTATTTGCCTCTCAAGTCTTTCATGAAGCCTCTCCTATAGCTCCAGGCCATGCCAATCCATTAATTTACCCATTCATTAAATTAATCTGTTGCCTTTCGCATTCCATGCACTGTGAGGCTCAGGATATACATTTGCACTCCCCTGTCTTAAAAGCTACTGCATATACTTTGTGCAGTTAGTGTGCTCTCACAGAGGCCTGGCTGAGGGGCCATTAAAAGCTGAAATCTAGCCTGATTTTCCCCACCATTCCCATTCACTCCATAAAGGAAGAAAAATTCTGTGGCACATTTATAATTGTATAACCTGCATTCTTGAGTATATTCTTAAAGGAAAGAACTTCTATTTTGATCAGGGAATGAAAGGAACTTATTCCTTAACATTTTACACATTCAGTGAATGGGAGAATTTTCTGTAGACTAGTGTTTGTCTCTGCAACTCAAGCCTTGTGTCTTCTCCACTGTCCACACACCATTGTTGGACATGTGCATGTTGCCATATGACCTTTGAACCTACCCTTTCATGTCACCAGGCCAAACTGAGTTCTTATAGTAGATGATAGAAGTAACCTTGTAAGTCATTCTTACACTTGGATTGCTGTCAATAGCTTCATTTTATTCCACGGTGACTGTGAACTATATAAATGTATCTACTAAACCCAAATCATGTGTATCCCAACTCAACTTTGTTTTAGCTGGATCCTCCAATGTGCTCTAATAGGAGTGGAAATGTGATGGAGGGAAAAGTTGGCATGGAAAGAGACAGCAGTCTTAATGAATTGTAATTAAAATATCTAATTTCTGAACATGTTACAAACACTTATGATCATTGTAAGCCCATTGCTTGGGCCCCTCCCGTGTTCTTGGAAAGTGCATCCCTCATGCAAGTAAGGGATGCCACTCTTTGGCTTCCTCACTGTTGTAGTAAATCTGCCTCTCAATCCACTCAGGGTTGGGAGGGCTTATCTACCCTGCTCAGCCCACCATGCTCTCTTCTGTGCTGGGCCTAGATGCTCCTAGACTGTCTCCTCACTGTCACATGAGCCCGGTAGCTGCAGTCCTCCTGCCTCCAGATCTTCCTGCATCTCCTCCATAGCTTTGACCAGGTCATCAATTAAGGCTGACTACCCCAGGACAAATTTAGTAATATTTTTTCTCATTACTGATATTTGTATCAGTTAGGGGTCTAGGAAGCAATCAAAAGGCTGATTTTGTAGGGATTTCTCCCATCCAAATACTAACTAGGCCCAACACTGCTTACCTTCTGAGACTGTGCATATTCAGGGCCACTGTCACAAAGGGGTACATATGTTCCAGCCCTAGAGCAAGGGGTAGGTGAGTGGGCGACAGAACCTTCCTTACTTCCTGTCTGTCTACTTCTCATTGCTGAACCCAAACAGAAGCCAGAGGGCAGGTTTCTGCTCCTTTTAGGATGTGCCTTTCTTTTACTTTAAGACTAAATCCAGACAGGCAGGTAGAGTTGTGGCTCCCAAAATGAGCACAGAATCACAGAGGCCACAAGCTGTCCATTCCCTCTCTCCTGACTGCAGATGAAGATTGCTTCTGGCAGCCTGGAGATTAGCTATGAAAGGCACTGCCAAGAGAGACAGGCCTCACCTCTTGTGTTTGCCTGCTTGTGCTCTACTCTGCTACACTGCTTACTTACTTCCTGCTATCTCTAATTTAGCATCTTTATTCAGATCAGCCTACCCACTTATCAGAAGTGCCTTGGGAAGGTCTGAAGAAGCTGGAGAAATAATCAGGGCTGTACTGATATACTTTTGGACTCCTGGCATCTTTTGAGAGAAATCACATCCAAAGTTTCTTCTCTCCTTTGTCCCTCTGTAGTGTGCCAAGAGCCTTCTAGAGGAATTAATGCCAAAGCCATCATTACACTGATGCTATTTTGCACAACTGTTTTGTGTCTGGATGATGCTTTGGCCACCCTGTTGGCATCATGCATGGAGCAGGCTGTCAGGCAATATTCTACTGACTGATTGGATAGGCCCTCAGCCATCTTGAAACAGGGTTCCTATATTTCATTGACAGGATTTGTTTAGAATAGTGCTTATTAAATTTTAATACACACAGGAATCACCTGGGATCTTGTTAAAAGTCAGATTCTGCAGTTAGGCCTGGGAGGGGCTTGAGTTTGCATTTCTAATAAGCTCCTGATGCTGCTGCTGCTGCTGCTGCCTGCAGACCACTTTCTACCTAGCAAGGAACTAGGAGGATACTTGGGCCTTTCTGATATGAACAGTTCATTCAATAATAATATTTTGGGAACCAGTTGCAAAATGGTGGGTTTGGCATTATAAGAGAGATGATGCGCACTTTATTCTATCCTAAAGGCCCCAGGTCACCTGGGTGAGCTGCTCAGCTCCTTGGCACAGTACTGCCTGTGGCTCTCTCCTTCCCCCTGAGGACAGGCCCCAAGCCTCAATTGGCTAATGCTGACATTTCCTGCTGGCTTTGTAGACCCTTCCCCGTCTCATCTCGGCTTCAAACATGCACAGAACCTCCTTCCTACACTTGGTGCTGTCTGGGTGGAGGCTGGACTCCGATGGTAGTGGCAACGCATGGTCTGTGTGTGCTGCTGCTCTCCACGCTCCCCTACCAGGGTCAGAGGCCCACCCACGAGGAGGTGAAGGCCCTGTGAAGTAGGTGATGGGGTTGGGCAGCAGGTCTGCAGTGAGGGCCCTGGCAAGGGATGTGGGGGATCCGGGCACACTTCCTTTTCCTAGCCATGAGGCAGGTGTCCACGCAACCTAGCTCGCCCCACACAGAGCACTCTGAGTGAGACTGCTCTGGTGTGCTCTATGTTATTTTTTAAAAGTAGTGGCTCAAATAGGTGCAGCGCCTGCCCCATATGCTGGAGGTGGGGGGTTCAAAGCCAGCCCCAGCCAGAAACTACAAAAATAAATAAATACATACATATTAAAAAAAAAAGTACACATTAATGAGAGCTGGAGGTATGAGCAAATGTGCAGATCTTCTCTTCCTGAAATTCAGTGAAATGAACTAATAGAACCAAAGCCAGAGAAGAGCACATTATTTTATACCAGGGCTTCTCAACTGCAGAGCCATAGACATTTTGGGTCAGATAACTGTGTTGTGGGGCTGTTTGTGCCCCATGGGATGCTAAGCAGCATCCCTGGCCTCCATTTACTAAATGCCAGTAGCACATCCCCCCTAGTGTGACACCTTAAATGTCTCCAGACGTTGCTAAATGTTCCTGGGGGTTGGAGGTGTTTTCCTCCTACAGTTGAGAACCACTGATCCGCACCCAAACCAGGGGATGATCCTTCACTTAAAATACAGGGTTTTGCCTGGAGTCCTCCTGTAGCTCCACTAACCTATGTAGTGATCAGCAGTGATGCTTGTGACAGGCCCTACCACAGGTCTCCGATTTCAAAGGTGGTGTGGTCTGGTGCTGCAGGAGAGATGACACGCTCCTGCTCACCTGCTCAGGGTTCTTCCCCGCCACAGAGCAGCAAGTGCTGAAGAGAGCATGGGCCTTTCTGCCTTCTCTCCAGGGACACCTGCTCCCTGAAGCTGGGAAACAGCTGGAAACATGTCTGTGCTATTTTCTAAGGACAGACCCCAGCTGGGCCTGTGCAGGGGTCTGTGCAGGGCTTCATCAGACTGGGAGGGAAATGCAGAGTCTTGTGGTGCCTGCATTTAGCAGTCACTTCCAGTTTAGCAGTACATACCAAGATTTCAGAAAATTGGGCTGTCCTTTAATGCAGCAATTCCACTTTTAAGGAATTTTCCTGAGAAGATTTTCAGATAAGTATAGAGGATGGTATATAAGAAACAGTGCTTATATAAAAATAACAAGACCGATTGTACTACTGTTCAGAGATTGACCAAATTGTAGTAAATATGGATAATGCATCAAAATACAAATAGTTGATTATTGAAGCACTCGATGGCAACAATCTATAAATATATATGTACAATACTGATAGAATAGGCTATAAGGTAGCATGTTGAGGGTGAGCCCATTCGTTTAGTGTGTGCCCGTGCATGGCTGTGTATGTGTGGATGTGTGTGTGCATGTGCGCGTGTGTGTGTGGAAAATCCATATGGCAAAATGTTCTTCTAAAACTGATTATCAGTAGGTGATAGATCTCTGGGTGATTTTATCTTCTTTTTTAGGTTTTACATTGTTTAAGTGCTCCACAGCGAGCATACAGTATGTTTAAAATAAGGGGAAAAAAGGTATTTGCACTTTAGAAAATCAAACAAAAAACAGTGTGTTGCAGTTCCTGAACTATCCTAGATGAATTATTAGAGCCATTCTCCTTCCAATTAAAAATCAAAGGAAACATCCTTACTTGCATTTGTTTTTGGTCTCTGAGCCTATCTGTGCCTCTAGTTACATTGCAACTATCTTTTTCCTCTGTGCCTGGAAGCCATGGGCTAATCTCAAGATAGCTCTCGTTCCTTAATTCTGGACTAGAAAAGCTGCTTAACCTCAAGAAATGAGTTTGATATTATAGGGGCACTGTCGGTTGTTAAGGGTGTTTATCCAGATATGCACCTATCTCAGATGTGCAGTTTTAGGATATCTCCTGCGAAACTGATCCCAGTACTATACTCACCAAGGTACAAAGAATACAGAGATTCTCCCACCTGGGGCCTCCTTGGCTTTTGTCACCAAGGACCTTCCTATTTTTGCAGGACCCTGTTGTGGGTGATCAACACTTGCAAATTCAGCAAGGGCCAAAATCAGAGAATTGGGGTCTGTTACTGTCACTGGTTTCTGCTTACGGAGACGGAAGCTGTTTCCATCTCCCTTGCTGGATTCGGTACAAACATTAAAGATAGAAAGTTTGTCAGCTTCACTTTGATTACAAAGTTAAAGTTGTGCCCATTGCACCAATTGCTTTTTCTTCATTTTTGACATATTTTATGTTCCCACTCAAGATAGTAATTTCCGTAAAATTTTCCTTTTAGATATTTCATTTGGAAGCAGAAGCTTTTTCCCTTTAAGTTTTCCACTCTGAGATCAACTCTGAAGACTGTAACTAATGAGTCTAGCCTGAAGCCTCTTATTATTTAACAAAAATGTCTGAGATAAATTAAATTGAGTATATTTTGGACAAGCCTGCAAGCAGTCAGTGAGCACTTTAAGTGGAGGGACATTCCTTTATTTTATTGTTGCCTGAATGTTCTTATCATCTTTTTTGGCTTTGGTGTATTTGACTTTGACTCTTTGGAGTAATGTTAGACCTTTTCTTGGTTGAAAGACTGACTAAAAGCCAAATGCCCTCCCCTATATGGGGTAAAAGGTAAAAGTACTTTTGACGAAGTCTGAAACCTACAGGGGATTTTCCTTATTGCTCTCTGTCCTATACATTCAGCAGCAGAATTTCCAGATAAAAGCCTTCATCTGTGCTGTGACAGCTCTAAACTCATTATGTTCAATGCAGGGATCTCTTAACTCAGTGAGACAATTACAAAGAGCAGGATTATCTGGCCTCGCCTCCTGCCATCCTTGCCTTTGGTCATGACACTGCATCCTCTCTGGTTTTCTCTGTATCCAAGAAGCCCACCTTCTTCCCGCCTCTAGGTTGTCACAGAGTTTGTCTCTTACCTGGAAGGCTCTTGCTCTATCCCTGTCTTTCCACTATCCCTTTGTGGTTGACAAAATTTTCATCTTCTAGGCTATAACTTAAATGCCTTCCTCAGTCAAGCCTCCTCGGAATCCCTGGAAGATAGTAGGGCTAGTAAGTCCTGCAGCTGTACAGTCTCATAGCATCCTGTAATCCTCATTTGTAGCTTTTATGAAAGTAGTAATTGTATATTTATCCATATAATTATTTGTTTAATATTTGTCTGCTTCCCTAGACAGTATACTCAAGGACCAAGGCTGACCATATTTGGATTCTTGGGTACCTTTGGTTATAAAGAGGATGACGAAAAAGAGAATATGTATGACTCAGTACAAATTCATCTCTAATACTACGGGGGTGGGGAAGAAAGAGAGGGAGAGAGAAAAAGGGTAGCATATTTCTCTGATGATGGGTAAGGTAGATCACCAGTTGTCACATGAGTTAGGAGGATCTTTCAGGTAACAAGACAGTTCCAAATAGCCCTGGACAGAACTCTGTCTGCTCTGATTGCTTTTGGCTTACCTGCTATGACCTGGGACATCTGAAATGACGATGCTTTCAAGAGGGTGACTTTAAGAATATGAGATTGACAGCAGTAATCACAAGGGGTCTCTTCAAGTCAAAGCTAAAAAAGGAAGAGATTGACCTTGTGGAGGAGCTATGTTCATTTTATCCGGGAGTGACTTTGATGCCTGTGTCAATGACATACAGAATGGAAATAACTCCCATAGGAGCTGGACTTCTACTCATTGAAATAATTTCTCCCTTTTTTTCATTATGGTAAAATACACACAACTTAACTTTTATTGTCTTAATCATTTTTAAGTATACAGTTCAGTGGTATTACATACTTTTATAGTACTATGTAACCCTTACCACCATCCAACTCCAGAACTTTTTTATCTTGCAAAGCAGAAATTCTGTACCTGTTAAACTCCCCATTCCCTCATTCACCCAGTCCCTGCAACCACCATTATACCTTCTGTATCTATGAATTTGACTAATCTAAGTATGTCATATAAGTGGAATCATTCAGCATTTGCCTTTTTGTGACTGTTTTATTTAACAGTATGTGTATAATGTCCCCAACATTTATCCACATTATAGTATATGTCAGAATTTCTTCCTCTTTAAGGCTGAATAATACCCCATTGCATGTGTATACTATAACTTGTTATCTACTCATTCAGTGATTGCTGGAGTTGCTTCCAGTTTTTGCTATTGTGAATAACAATACTGTTATGGTACTCTTGGGTATATAGTATGGTGGCACCAAAACTATATTGGTGTTCAAATACCTCTTTAAGACCTAGTTTTTAATTCTTTCAGGCATATTCCAAGAAGGGAAGTTGGAGAATCATGTAATAATTCTATTTCTAATTTTTTAAGGAGCCACCATACTGTTTTCCTTAGTGGCTGTACCATTTTAAATTCTAACCAACAGTGCACAAATGTTTCAGTTACTCCACATCCTCACCAAAGCTTTTGTTTAATAATAGCCATCCTAAGAGGTGGGTTGTGGTATCTCACTGCAGTTTTGATTGGTATTTCCCCAGTGATGAATAATATGGAGCATCTTTTTCTGTGCTTATTGGCCATTTCTATATCTTCCTTGGACAAACGTCTATTCAAGTCCTTTGCACAATTTTTCTTCACTTTTTATTTTATTTCATTTTTTTATTGTTAAATCATAGCTGTGTACATTAGTGCAATCAAGGGGTACAATGTGCTGGTTTTATAGACAATCTGAAATATTCTCATCAAACTGTTCAACCTGGCCTTCATGGCATTTTCTTAGTTATTGTATGTAGACATTTGTATTCTGCATTTAGTAAGTTTCACCTGTACCCATTCTAAGATGCACCGTAGGTGTGGCCCCAGACATTAACCTCCCTCCACCATAACCTCCCCCCTCCCTTCCCCTTCCTTGGCCCTTTCCCCATAGTCTTGTGCTATAGTTGGGTTATAGCCTTCATGTGAAAACTATAATTTAGCTTCATAGTAGGGCTGAGTACATTGGATACTTTTTCTTCCATTCCTGAGATACTTTGCTAAGAAGAATATATTACAGCTCCATCCATGTAAACATGAAAGAGGTAAAGTCTCCATCTTTCTTTAAGGCTGCATAATATTCCATGGTATACATGTACCACAAATTGCTAGTCCATTCGTGGGTCGATGGGGACTTGGGCTTCTTCCATGACTTAGCAATTATGAATTGGGCTGCAATAAACATTCCGGTACAGATGTCTTTGTTATATTGTGATTTTTGGTCTTCTGGGTATAAACCTAGTAAAGGAATTATAGGATTGAATGGCAGGTCTATTTTTAGGTCTCTAAGTATTCTCCAAACATCCTTCCAGAAGGAACGTATTAGTGTGCATTCCCACCAGCAGTGTAGAAGTGTGCCCTTTTCTCCACATCCACGCCAACATCTCTGGTTGTGGGAGTTTGTTAAGTGGGCTACTCTTACTGGGGTTAGGTGATATCTCAAAGTAGTTTTGATTTGCATTTCTCTGATCATTAAGGATGATGAGCTTTTTTTATTTGTTTGTAGATCATGCGTCTGTCTTCTTTAGAGAAGTTTCTCTTCAAGTCCCTTGCCCATCCTGAGATGGGATCATGTGTTCTTTTCTTGCTAATAAGTTTGAGTTCTCTGTGGATTCTGGTTATTAGACCTTTATCGGAGGTATAACCTACAAATATTTTCTCCCATTCTGAGGGCTGTCTGCTTGCTTTACTTACTATGTTCTTGGCTGTGCAGAAGCTTTTTAGTTTGATCAGATCCTAGTAGTGTATTTTTGGTACTGCTTCAATTGCCTGGGGAGTCCTCCTCATAAAATATTCACCCAGGCCGATTTCTTCAAGAGTTTTCCCTGCACTTTCTTCTAGTATTTTTATAGTTTCATGTCTTAAGTTTAAATCTTTTATCCAGTGAGAGTCTATCTTAGTTAATGGTGAAAGGTGTGGGTCCAGTTTCAATCTTCTACAGGTTGCCAGACAGTTCAACCAGCACCATTTGTTAAATAGGGAATCTTTTCCCCACTGAATGTTTTTAATTGGCTTGTCAAAGATCAAATAATGGTAAGTAGCTGGGTTAATCGCTTGGTTCTCTATTCTGTTCCAGACATCTACCTGTCTATTTTTGTGCCAGTACCATGCTGTTTTGATCAATATTGATTTATAGTACAGTCTCAGATCTGGTAGCATGATTCCTCTTGCTGTGTTTTTATTGCTGAGTAATGTTTTGGCTATTCGAGGTTATTTCTGATTCCACATAAAACCAAGTATTATTTTTTCAAGATCTTTAAAATATGACAATGGAGCTTTAATAGGAATTGCATTAAAATTATATATTGCTTTGTGTAGAATAGACATTTTAACAATGTTGATTCTTCTCAGCCATGAGCATGGTATGTTTTCCCATTTGTTAACATCTTCAGCTATTTCTTGTCTTAAAGTTTCATAGTTCTCTTTGTAGAGATCTTTCATGTCCTTTGTTAGGTGTACTCCCAAATATTTTATCTTCTTTGGCACTACTGTGAAAGGAATAGAGTCCTTGATTGTTTTTTCAGTTTGTTTATTGTTGGTATATATAAAGGCTACAGATTTATGGGTGTTGATTTTGTAGCCTGAGACATTGCTGTATTTGTTGATCACGTCTAAAAGTTTTGTAGTAGAATCCCTAGTGTTTTCCAGATATACAATCATATCATCTGCAAAGAGTGAAAGTTTGATCTCTTCTGACCCTAGGTTGATACCCTTGATCGCCTTTTCTTCCCTAATTGCAAAAGCTAAAACTTCCATTACAACGTTTATTTTTATTTTTTTTATTTTTTTATTGTTGGGGATTCATTGAGGGTACAATAAGCCAGGTTACACTGATTGCAATTGTTAGGTAAAGTCCCTCTTGCAATCATGTCTTGCCCCCATAAAGTGTGACACACACCAAGGCCCCACCCACCTCCCTCCTTCCCTCTTTCTGTCCCCACCCATAACCATAATTGTCATTAATTGTCCTCATAGCAATGGAGACAATGGGCAACCTTGCCTGGTTCCTGATCTAAGCAGAAATGATTTCAACTTAACTCCATTCAATACGATATTGTCTGTGTGTTTGTTGTAGATGGCCTCTATTAGTTTAAGAAATGTCCCTTCTATACCAATTTTTTAAAGTGTTCTGATCATGAAGAGATGCTGTATATTATCAACAGCTTTTTCTGCATCAATTGAAAGAATCATATGGTCCTTATTTTATAGTTTGTTTATGTATTGAATTACATTTATAGATTTATGTATATTGAACCAGCCTTGAGACCCTGGAATAAATCCCACTTGGTCATGGTGTATAATTTTTTTGATGTGTTGTTGCATTCTGTTTATTAGGATCTTATTGAGTATTTTAGCATCAATATTCATTAGAGATATTGGTCTATAATTTTCTTTTCTTGTTGGGTCTTTCCCTGGTTTGGGGATCAAGGCGATGTTTAGTTTGTAGAATGTGTTGGGTAATATTTCTTCTTTTTCTATATTTTGGAAGAGGTTTAGTAGTATAGGTACTAGTTCTTCTTTAAAGGTTTGGTAGAATTCTGATGTAAAGCCATCTTGTCCTGGGCGCTTTTCTATTATGGAGATTTTGTATAGTTGATGCTATTTCAGAACTTGATATAGGCCTGTTCAACATTTTCACTTCATTCTGGCTATGTCTTGGTAGGTGGTGTACTTCCAGGTATTGGTCGATTTCTTTCAGATTTTTATATTTCTGATATTTCCCAGAGTAGAGTTTCTTGTAGTATTCGTTAAGTATTTTTTGAATTTCTTAGGGGTCTGTTGTTATTTCATCATTACCATTTCTCATTGATGAAATTAGAGATTTTACTCTTTTTTTCCTGGTTATGTTGGCCAAAGGTTTATCTATTTTATTGATCTTTTCAAAAAGCCAACTTTTGGATTTATTGATCTGTTGTATAATTCTTTATTTTTCAATTTCATTTAATTCTGCTCTGATTTTGGTTATTTCTTTTCTTCTGCTGGGTTTGGGGTTGGATTGTTGTTCCTCCTCCAGTTTCTTGAGATGTCCCATTAAGTTATTAACCTCTCTTACCATTTTCTTGAGGAAGACTTGCAGTGCTATTAATTTCCCTCTTAGAACTGCCTTTGCACTATCCCAGAGGTTCTGATGATTCGTGTCTTGATTGTTGTTTTGTTCCAAAAATTTGGTGATTTCCTTCTTAATCTTGTCTATAACCCATCTATCCTTCAGCATAAGGTTATTTAGCTTCCATGTTCTTGTATGGCTATGCATATTCCTGTTGTTATTGAGTTCAATTTTTATTCAATGATGGTCTGAGAAGATGCAAGGAATAATTTCTATTTTTTTAAAATTTGCTGAGGATAGATTTGTGGCCTAGGATGTGGTCAATTTTGGAGTATGTTCCATGGGCTGATGAGAAGAATGTGTATTCATTTTGTTGGGATGACATGTTCTGTAGATGTCTGTTAAGTCCAGATGTTAAATGGTTAAGTTTAAATCTAAAATTTTTGTGCTTAGCTTCTTTTTGGAGGATCTATCTAGCATTGCTAAAGGGGTGTTAAAATCTCCAATTACTATGAAACTGGAGGAAATCAAGTTGCTCATGTCTGTTAGAGTTTCTCTTATAAATTGAGGTGCATTCTGGTTTGGTGCATAAATATTAATAATTGAGATCTCATCATATTGAGTATTGCCTTTAACAAATATGAAGTGTCCATCTTTATCCTTCCTTATTTTGGTTGGTTTAAAACCTGTTGCATCTGCAAATAGGATTGCAATGCCTCCCTTTTTCTGCTTTCCATTTGCCTGGAGTATAGATGACCATCCCTTCACCTTGAGTCTATATTTGTATTTTAATGTAAGATGTGATTCTTGTGTGCAGAAGATATCTGGCTTGAGTTTTTGTGTCCAGTCAGCCAACCTGTGCCTCTTTAGAGGAAAATTTAAACCATTCACCTTAATTGAGAATATTGATAAGCCTTTCAGGAGTCCGGTGGACATTTTTAATCCTTTTCCAACTGTGGAAGTTGGAATTTGATCAAAATTTTCTGTGTGGGTTTACTTTTGTGGTGGAGGATTACGCTGGTCTTTATGGAGGTTAGGTTTGAGAATATCCTGGAGAGCTGGTTTAGTTATTTCAAATTCTTCAACATGTGAATGTCATTGAACTATTTAATTTCTTCATCATAAATGAAACTCAGTTTAGCTGGGTACAGGATCCTGGGTTGAAAGCTATTTTGTTTTGGGAGATTAAAAGTCGATGACCATCGTCTTCTAGGTTGAAAGGTTTTAGCAGAGAGATCTGCAGTTATTCTAATATTCTTGCCCCTATAGGTGATGGTTTTCTTTAGTCTAGCTGCTTTCATAATTTTCTCCTTCATATTAACTTTAAGTGAAATTGATAATGATGTGTCTGAGGGATGTCTTATTTGGGTGCAGTTGTGCTGGAGTTCTGAAACTGTCTGCTATCTGAATTTCAGAATCTCTTGGCATGTCTGGAAAGTTCTCTTTCATAATCTCATGGAGAAGAGACTTTGTGCCTTGTGAAGCCACTTCTTTGCTTTCGGGGATCCATATAAGACAAATATTGGTTTTCTTTGAATTATCCTAGAGCTGTCTGAGAGAGTGATCTTCTTTTGCCCTCCATTTCTCTTCCTCTTTGAGAGTTTGGGAGTGTTCAAAAGCTTTGTCTTCAATGTCAGAAATCCTTTCTTCTGCTTGCTCCATTCTGTTACTGAGGGATTCTACTGTGTTTCTCAGATCTTTGAGGTCTGCAGCTCCTTGTCTCAATGTGTCAAAATCTTTGGTCATTTGGTCTTTGAATTTGTTGAGTTCTTGAGATATCTTTTGGGTTACTGCTTGGAATTCTAATTCAATCTTATTTGCTATCCAGATTCTGAATTTGATTTCTGACATCTCAGCTATTTGTTTGTGCATGGGATCTTGTGCTGTGTGTGCCCCATTGATCTTTGGAGGAGTTGATCTACTCTGATTATTCATATTGCCAGAGTTTTTCTGTTGATTTTGCCTCATGATTGTTTTTCACCATTGCCTCTGGCCATCCTCAGAGTTTGGGAGGTGTCTCTCCAAGATTAGACCCCAGTGGGATCACTCTATTGTTACTGGATCTTTGTAGGGAGTGACCCTGTGTAGTTCCTCTGGGGCTGCCCCAGCTAGGGAGTTCTGGTTTGTGGAAGCAGCTCCGGAGTGTGACACACCCGGATCCTGCAGCAGGGTGGGAGGTGGTGTGCATGGTTTTGTGAGTGCTTGGCACTCAGTGACTTTGGCACAGAGAGCCCAAGGCTGCCGCAGTCTCTGGCCTGGGGAAGGGCTCTGCACAGAGGCAGGGAGGGCTCCAGAGGGCATGTAGCTACCAGTGTCCCTGGCCAGATGAGCGGGCCAGTGTGGAGGCAGGGAGGGTACAGGAGGGAGGACGTGGTGTTGCGTGGCTCCCACAGTTCCTAGTCAGGGCAGGAGGAGGCCCGGCGGGTGTGGGTCAGGGGTCGCTGTGCAGTTCTCATGAAGGTTCCAGCGGTGCCAAGCCCAGGAGTTTGAGGTTGCTATGAGCTGTGATGCCACGGCACTCTACCCAGGGCAACAGCCCAAGGCTCCAGTGTGCTAAAACTGGTCTCACTCTGCCCCTGAAGGTTAAGGCTGTAAGGCAGCTCAGTCCCTGCCTTTAGGCTGCTCAGTCATTAGGTTACTAGTTCCTGCCCGATCCTTGCTCTGTGACTCTGAGGGCGGAGCTTGCTGGGGCAGTTCTCTCACAATGGCTCCCTGTGGCCCACAGCCGAATACTATTAGCTCTGTCCAGTTCAGTGGCTCAGTTTGGGGCCCTAGACAATGCCCAAATTTCACCACACTCCTGCTCAAGCTCTCCCCAAGGCAGTTCAACTGAGTGCCAAGTCCAAAAACACAAAAACACTGAAGCAGTTCACAGGTATGGCCTTTCTGGTTTGCAGTCTCACTGCTGCTTGTACTTATAGTTGCTGGCGGGATTAGGTCAATCGAACACACACAACCACTTGCCAGTTTTCCACTGTTTTTATCCTCCTCTTGGGGTCCAGAAGTCCCTTGCTGACTCATTTCACTTAACAGAATGCCCTCTAGGCTCATCTGTATCCTTAAAGGGATGATTATAGGCAGATCCCACCAGCCAGAGATGCCTGGAGTCTTATCTCCCCAGACTCACTGTGCCCAGTTGCAGGGAAGCTGTTACTCAGCCACCATCTTGCTCCTAGCTCTCCTTTGCACATTTTTGAATTGGTTTTGTTGTTGCATTTTAGGAGTTCTGTATATATGTATATTCTGGATACGAATCTTTTTTCAGATGCATGATTTTCAAATATTTTCTTTCATTATGTAGATTACCTTTTTCTTCCATTGAAAGTATCTTTTCATGTAAAAAATTAGATTTTTTTTCTTTGTTTTTGATTTGAAGTAACAACGGTCATTTATTATTACTATCTCTCATAATTCTAATGACTGACTCAGCTCACCTGGCAGGTTCCCACTCAAGAGTGTCTCAACCAAATAGAACAGGTAAACAGGGATGATTCTGGAGTCATTTTGGAGGTTTTCTTATTCATATATCTGCCCTGTGACTGGGGACATTCCAATTGGTGGGATCTAGAGCAGCCTTGGCTCCCCTGTCTCTTTTTATCTTTATTTGATCTATTCATGTGGTTTCTGTCACATGGTTTCAGGGAAGGTGTACTTAATGCTCTTTTTTTTTTTTATTAAATCATAGTTGTGTACATTAATGTGATCATGGGGCACTATACCCTGGTTTCATAGACCGTTTGACACATTTTCATCACACTGTTTAACATAAGGGCATATGTTCTTATTAAGAACCTTTTTTGAAGGAAGTATGGAGAACCCTCAAAGAACTCAAGCTAGACCTCCCATTTGATCCTGTAATCCCATTACTGAGCATCTACCCAGGAGGAAAAAAAAAGTCTTTTACCATAAGTACACTTGCACTAGACTGTTTATTGCAGCTCAATTTACAGTCGCCAAAATGTGGAAACAGCCTAAATAACCACCAACTCAGGAATGAATTAACAAGCTTTTATGTATATATGTACACCATGGAATACTATTCAGCCATTAAAAAATACGGATGGAAGTGGAACACATATTTCTTAGTAAAGCATTACAAGAATGGAGAAGCAAGAATCCTACGTACTAAATTTGCATATGAGGACAGTTGTTGACCCAGTACATGATGATCTAGTATACGGTGTGGGGTGGGGGAAGGAGAGAGCAGAGAGAGGGAAGAAGGGAGGGAGGTGGGGGAAGGGGAGAGTGAAGAAGGAAAGGAGGGAGGGGATGGGGAAGGAAAGAGCAGAGGGAAGGAAGGAGGAGGGGGGATCACGGTGTGTGGTGTGTGAGACACCTTTTGGGGGGTGGGACACAATTGTAAGAGGGACTTTACTTAATAAATGCAATCAATGCAACCTGGTTCTTTGTACCCTCAAAGAATCCCCAACAATAAAAAAAGGAAACTAGTGGAAAGAATGAAAACTAAAATATTTTTTACTGCTTATACATTTTATGTAAATATTTTTACACTTTAAAAATATTTTTATACACATAACGATTTTATATATTTATGGGGTACAGTGTAATGTTTTAATTCATATATAAATTACATAATGATCAGATCATAATACCATATTCATCACCTTAAACATTTATTTTTTGTTGTGAGAACACTCAAAATTTTTTTCTAGCTATTTGAAATAGACAATGCATTATTGTTAGCATAATAACCCCATTGCACACTAGAAGACTAGAACTTAACTCCTTTTATCTAACTGTAATAGTATACCCTTGATCAGCCTCTCCCTATATCCTCCTCCCTACTATTTTCCCTAGTTTCTGACAACCACTACTCTACTGTCTACTTCTATGAAATCATTTCTTTTTTTTTTTTTTTTTGGAGTCAGTGACTTAGAGTGAGATCATGCAATATTTATCTTTTTGTGCCTGGCTTATTTCACTTAACAGAATGCCCGCTAGGCTCATCTGTGATGTCACAGATGACAGGCTACATAGTATTCCATTGTGTGTGTATATATATATATGTGCACCACATTTTCTTTATCTACTTGTTCAATGATGGATAGTACTGCAATAAATGTGGGAGTGCAAATTTCTCTTCAGAAAACTGATCTCATTTCCTTTGGATATATACTAAATCTGTAGATTGCCTTGGGTAATATTCCATTTTTCTATATTAATTTTTTTAATCAATGAACATGGAATATATTTTAATTTATTTGTATCATATTCAATTTCTTTTATCTATGTTTTGGAATTTTTAGTGTAGAGGTCTTTTATCTCCTTGTCTAATGTGTTCCTAGGTATTTTATTTTTTATTTATATTTATATATTTTTATTAAATCATAGCTGTGTACATTAATGCAATCATGGGGCACCATGCACTGGTTTTATAGACCGTTTGACACATTTTTATCACACTGGTTAACATAGCCTTCCTGACATTTTCTTAGTTATTGTGTTAAGACATCTATATTCTACATTTACTAAGTTTCACATGTACCCTTGTAAGATGCACCACAGGTGTAATCCCACCAATCACCCTCCCTCTGCCCATCCTCCCCCCATCCCCCATATTCTTAGGTTATAACTGGGTTATAGCTTTCAAATGAAATCCATAAATTAGTTTCATAGTAGGGCTGAGTACATTGGATACTTTTTCTTCCATTCTTGAGACACTTTACTAAGAAGAATATGTTTCAGCTCCATCCATGTAAACATGAAAGAGGTAAAGTCTCCATTTTTCTTTAAGGCTGCATACTATTCCATGGTATACATATATAACAATTTATTAATCCATTCATGGATCGATGGGCACTTGGGCTATTTCCATAATGTACCAATTATGAATTGGGCTGCAATAAACATTCTCATACAAATAACTTTGTGACAATGTGATTTTTGGTCTTCTGGGTATATACCTAGTAGAGGAATTATAGGAGTGACTGGGAGATCTGTTTTTAGATCTCTAACTGTTCTCCAAACATGTTTCCAAAAGGAATGTATTAATTTGCATTTCCACCAGCAGTACAGAAGTGTTCTCTTTTCTCCACATCCACGCCAACATCTTTGGTCTTGGGATTTTGATATGGGCTAATCTTACTGGAGTTAGATGATATCTCAAAGTAGTTTTGATTTGCATTTCTCTGATGATTAAGGATGATGAGTGGGCGGCGCCTGTGGCTCAGTCGGTAAGGTGCCAGCCCCATATACCGAGGGTGATGGGTTCAAACCCGGCCCTGGCCAAACTGCAACCAAAAAACAGCCGGGTGTTGTGGCAGGCGCCTGTAGTCCCAGCTACTCGGGAGGCTGAGGCAAGAGAATTGCTTGAGCCCAGGAGTTGGAGGTTGCTGTGAGCTGTGTGAGGCCACGGCACTCTACCAAGGGCCATAAAGTGAGACTCTGTTTCTACAAAAAAAAAAAAGGATGATGAGTATTTTTTCATATGTCTAGAGGCCGCATGCCTGTCTTCTTCAGAAAAATTTCTCTTCAAGTCCCTTGCCCAGCCTGACACTTGTTCTTTTCTTGCTTATACATTTGAGTTCTCTGTGGATTCTGGTTATTTAACCTTTGTCGGAGACATAATCTGCAAATATCTTCTCCCATTCTGAGGGCTGTCTGCTTGTTTTACTTACTGTGTTCTTGGCTGTGCAGAAGCTTTTTAGTTTGATCAGGTCCCAGTAGTGTATTTTTGAAGCTGCTTCAATTACCCGAGTGGTCCTCCTCATAAAATACTCGCCCAGGCCGATTTCTTCAAGGGTTTTCCCTGCACTCTCTTCTAGTATTTTTACAGTTGCCTGTCTTATGTTTAAATCTTTAATCCAGTAAGAGTCTATCTTAGTTAATGGTGAAAGGTGTGGGTCCAGTTTCAGTCTTCTACAGGTTGCCAGCCAGTTCACCCAACACCATTTGTTAATAGGGAATCTTTTCCCCACTGAATGTTTTTAATTGGCTTGTCAAAGATCAAATAACAGGAAGTAGTTGGGTTCATCTCTTGGTTCTCTATTCTGTTCTAGACATCTACCTGTCTATTTTTTGTGCCAGTACCATGCTGTTTTGATCACTATCGATTTACAGTATAGTGTGAGGTCTGGTAGCATAATTCCTCTTGCTTTGTTTTTATTTCTGAGTAATGTCTTGGCTATTCGAGGCTTTTTTCTGATTCTATATAAAAAGAAATATTATTTTTTCAAGATCTTTAAAGTATGACAGTGGAGCTTTAATAGGGATTGAATTAAAATTGTATATTGCTTTGGGTACTATGGACATTTTAACAATGTTGATTCTTCCCAGCCATGAGCATGGTATTTTTCCATTTGTTAACATTTCCACCTATTTCTTTTTTTGGTTTCATAGTTTTCTTTATAGAGATCTTTCACGTCCTTTGTTAGGTATCCTCCCAAATATTTCATTTTCTTTGGCACTACTGTGATTGGAATAGAGTCCTTAACTGTTTTTTCAGGTTGACTATTGTTGGTATATATAAAAGCTACCATTTTATGAATGTTGATTTTGTAACCTGAGACTCTGCTGTATTTCCTCTAGATTAATTCTTTTTAGAGATTGTTTAGGCTACTAAGATTGCTTGAGATTCCATATAAATTTTAGGATGAATTTTTCTATTTTGATAAAATTATGTTTGAAAATTTAAAAGGTATTTCATTGAATCTGCAGGTTGCTTTGGGTAGTACTGACATTTAACAATAGTGACATGGGATGTGTTTCCATTTATTTATGTTTTTTTTAATTTCTTTTATTTTTTAAATAATTTTTGTTGTACAAATATTTCATCTCTTTACTTAATTCCTAAATTAACTGAATTTAAGAATTTAATACTAACTAAATAGTATTTTTAATGCTGTTTTAAATGGAATTGTTTTCTTAATTTCCTTTTTGATTGTTCATTTTTATAGTATAGAAATGAAACTAATATTTGTGTGTTGAATTTTCATCCTGTTACTTTAGTGAATTCAATTATTTCTAACAGTTTTTATGGAATTGTTGGATTTTCTACATGTGAGATCATATCTCTACGTATAGTTAATTTTACTTATTGTCTTTCAATTTTTATGTCTTTTATTTCTTTCTCTTGAGTAATTTTTCAGGCTAGAACTTCTAGTACTATGTTGAATAGAAATGGCAGAAGTGAGTGTGTTTGCCTCATTCCTAATCTTAGAAGAAAAGATTTCAGTTTTTTAAAATTTAGTCTGAAGTTTGCTGTGAGTTATTTATAGATGGCTTTTATTATGTTGAGGTAGTTCCTCTATCCCTAGTTTGTTGAATGTTTTGATCTTGAAAAGAGGTTGAATTTTGTTATTTTTTGCATCAATTGAGATTATACATTTTCTCCCTTTATTTGGTTAAAGTGGTATAATACATTGATTGATTTTTATATGTTAAACCATTATTACATTCCATGAATAACTTTCACTTGGTCATTGTGTATAATTCTTTTAATGTGCTGCTAAATTTGGTTTTCTAGTATTTTGTTGAGGATTTCTGTATCAATGTTTATAAAGGTTATTGGTCTGTAGTTTTTATATTGTTATGGTGTTTTTGTTTGGCATTAGTATTAGGGTAATGCTGACTCAAAGAATGAGTGAGGAGCTGTTCCTTCTTCAAGTTTTTAGGAAAGTTCGAAAATGATTTTTATTAGTTTGTTAAAGTTTTGGTAGACTTCAACAGTGAAAGGCATCAGGTCTAGGGATTTTCTTTGCTGAGATTTTTGATTAAATGTCAATCTTCATACTAATTATAAATTAGTAATTATAATTATGATTAGTCCCATAGGGCTATCCAGATTGATGCACAAATCTTCAACAGAATTTCCTATTTTTCTATGGTTTTATTTTGGTCAGTTTTATATTTCTAGGAATTTGCCCATTTCATTTAGGTTATCTAACTTGTTGGCATACACTTGTTCATAGTAACCTCTTATAAGGCTATCATACTATTTGTTTTCCATATGCTTTATAGCTAGCTCTTTTGTCCCTCATTATCTACATTACTATACTTTTTTGTTTAACTGAATTTTATAATGAAACATTTAAATTACCTTTTCATTGTTTTTGTATTTCCTATAGCTATTTTCTTTGTGGTTACCATGAGAATTACATTTAATATCTAAAGTTATAACTTTCTAATTTAAATTCATACCAATTTAACCCCAACAACATACAAAAGTTATTTCTTTACAGTTTCATCCCCAAACCTTTTGATTGTTAATGTTACAAAATTACATCTTGACACATTGTCTATAACATAAGAATATAAATAGGACAGCGCCTGTGGCTCAGTGAGTAGGGCGCCAGCCCCATATGCCGAGGGTTGCGGGTTCAAACCCAGCCCCGGCCAAACTGCAACAAAAAATAGCCAGGCGTTGTGGTGGGCGCTTGTAGTCCCAGCTGCTTGGGAGGCTGAGGCAAGAGAATCGTGTAAGCCCAAGAGTTAGAGGTTGCTGTGAGCCGTGTGACACCATGGCACTCTACCCGAGGGTGGTACAGTGAGACTCTGTCTCTACAAAAAAAAAAAAAAGAAAAGAATATAAATAAAACTAATAATTCCTTAAAGTGCATTTGTCTCTAAAATTATATAGAAAACAAACTGTGTGCTCCATAGTTGTGGTCCCCCTTCTATCCCCTACTATCCCTCCCACCTCCTCCCCATCCCTCACCCTCCCCTTCCCTCATTCATCATAGACTAAAGTTGTGTTTCATTTTTCATATGCAAGTGTGAGTTATTATAAATTGGTTTCACAGTAGTACTGAGTACATTGGATACTTTTTCCCCCATTCCTGAGATACTTTACTCAGAAGAATATTTTCCAGCTCCATCCATGTAAACATGAAGTAAAGTCTCCATTTTTTTTTTTACTGCTGCATAATATTCCATGGTATACATGGAGCACATTGCAAGTACAAGTTGGTTCTATCATGTGTAGAACACAAATGTCCTAATGCTATAATTGGGTAAATGAGATGAAAGCTATGCTGATTAGTATGATGTAAGCACTCCAATTTGTACAAATAATCAACACACTGAAATGGGCATAAATGTATTTATAATCTGTGTATAAAAGACTTAATAAAAAATAATAATAAAACACAACAAAGTGTGGAGTTACAAATGAATGTTACACCCATACTAGCTTTTAGACTAATAATTTTTATTTTAGAAAATGTAATAGTCTCTTGAGTCATCTAGAAAACAAAATGTGGGGTTATAAAACCATTGTTACAATGATACTACCCTTTATGATTTCCCATGTATTTATCTTTATTGAGATATTTGTTTTTTTTTTTTTTCAAGTCAGCAAAACATTTTACTTATTTGAGCAATTTCTTTCTCCAAGTAACCTGCTTAATCGGGAAGCGGTTAATCTGTCAGTAAAGGACGTCAAGGGATAATTCCAGAAGGCAAAAAACAATACCTACTGGGTACACGGTTGATGTATTTTAAAACTCACAAATATTTTACAGCGAAGTTGAAGAATGAAAGTGGGATAACAAGGTGGTTGGGAGAAACGGCCCTAGAATTAGAAAAACATGATATAATTGCAGGGCGAAGGAGAGCAACAGCATTTGTTAAGGCAAACACTCGCACGAAGATGACTTGCTCATCTGGATCACCTCACGTAGGCAGTAATGGGAAATCTAATGGAAAAAAGATGGGCCCAGCTTCTCACTAGCCCCTGGCGGCCGCAGACTGGGAAGGATACAGGTAAGCGCCGGGTCGGTGACGCCCACGGCTCTTCCGAGTGCTGCGCTGGGCTCTGTCCAGGGCGTCAGAGGATTCGGGGCCCAGTCCCACCACCGCACTCCGGGCTCCAGGCCTCCCCGCCAGCATTCTTCACCTCGGCGCTCGAGATATCTGTTTCTTATATGGCTTTCAGTTTTTGTCTGTGCCCTTTCTTCTCTGCAGAGCTCTCTTGAGCATTTATGGCAGGACAAGTCTAATATTATAGTAATAAACTTGCTCAGCTTTTGTTTATCTATTAATACCTTCATTTTACCCTCACTTTTGAAGCACAGTTTGTTAGATATAGAATTCTTGGTTGATAGTTTTGTTGTTGTTGTTGTTGTTGGGGATTCATTGAGGGTACAATAAGCCAGGTTACACTGATTGCAATTGTTAGGTAAAGTCCCTCTTGCAATCATGTCTTGCCCCCATAAAGTGTGACACACACCAAGGCCCCACCCCCCTCCCTCCTCCCTCTTTCTGCTTTCCCCCCCTAACCTTAATTGTCATTAATTGTCCTCATATCAAAATTGAGTACATAGGATTCATGCTTCTCCATTCTTGTGAGGCTTTACTAAGAATAATGTCTTCCACTTCCATCCAGGTTAATACGAAGGATGTAAAGTCTCCATTTTTTTTTTAATAGCTGAATAGTATTCCATGGTATACATATACCACAGCTTGTTAATCCATTCCTGGGCTGGTGAGCATTTAGGCTATTTCTACCTTTTGGCGATTGTAAATTGAGCTGCAATAAACAGTCTAGTACAAGTGTCCTTATGATAAAAGAATTTTTTTCCTTCTGGGTAGATGCCCAGTAATGGGATTGCAGGATCAAATGGGAGGTCTAGCTTGAGTGCTTTGAGGTTTCTCCATACTTCCTTCCAGAAAGGTTGTACTAGTTTGCAGTCCCACCAGCAGTGTAAAAGTGTTCCCTTCTCTCCACAACCATGCCAGCATCTGCAGTTTTGAGATTTTGTGATGTGGGCCATTCTCACTGGGGTTAGATGATATCTCAGGGTTGTTTTGATTTGCATTTCTCTAATATATAGAGATGATGAACATTTTTTCATGTGTTTGTTAGCCATTCGTCTGTCATCTTTAGAGAAAGTTCTATTCATGTCTCTTGCCCATTGATATATGGGATTGTTGGCTTTTTTCATGTGGATTAATTTGAGTTCTCTATAGATCCTAGTTATCAAGCGTTTGTCTGATTGAAAATATGCAAATATCCTTTCCCATTGTGTAGGTTGTCTCTTTGCTTTGGTTATTGTCTCCTTAGCTGTACAGAAGCTTTTCAGTTTAATGAAGTCCCATTTGTTTATTTTTGTTGTTGCTGCAATTGCCATGGCAGTTTTCTTCATGAAGTCTTTCCCCAGGCCAATATCTTCCAGTGTTTTTCCTATGCTTTCTTGGAGGATTTTTATTATTTCATGCCTTAAATTTAAGTCCTTTATCCATCTTGAATCAATTTTTGTGAGTGGGAAAAGGTGTGGGTCCACTTTCAGTCTTTTACATGTAGACATCCAGTTCTCCCAACACCATTTATTGAATAAGGAGTCTTTCCCCCAAGGTATGTTCTTGTTTGGTTATCGAAGATTAGGTGGTTGTAAGATGTTAGTTTCATTTCTTGGTGTTCAATTCGATTCCAAGTGTCCATGTCTCTGTTTTTGTGCCAGTACCATGCTGTCTTGAGCACTATGGCTTTGTAGTACAGACTAAAATCTGGTATGCTGATGCCGCCAGCTTTATTTTTGTTACAAAGAACTGCCTTAGCCATACGGGGTTTTTTCCGGTTCCATACAAAACGCAGAATCATTTTTTCCAAATCTTGAAAGTACGATGTTGGTGTTTTGATAGGAATGGCATTGAATAGGTAGATTGCTTTGGGAAGTATAGACATTTTAACAATGTTGATTCTTCCCGTCCATGAGCATGGTATGTTCTTCCATTTGTTAATATCCTCTGCTATTTCCTTTCTGAGGATTTCATAGTTTTCTTTATAGAGGTCCTTCACCTCCTTCATTAGGTATATTCCTAGGTATTTCATTTTCTTTGAAACTATGGTGAAGGGAGTTGTGTCCTTAGTTAGCTTCTCATCTTGACTATTATTGGTGTATACAAAGGCTACTGACTTGCTGATATTGATTTTATATCCTGAAATATTACTGTAATTTTTGATGACTTCTAGGAGTCTTGTGGTTGAGTCTTTGGGGTTCTCTAAGTATAAGATCATGTCGTCAGCAAAGAGGGAGAGTTTGACCTCCTCTGCTCCCGTTTGGATTCCCTTTATTTCCTTGTCTTGCCTAATTGTATTGGCTAGAACTTCCAGCACTACATTGAATAGTAAAGGTGACAGAGGACAACCTTGTCTGGTTCCAGTTCTAAGAGGAAAAGCTTTCAGTTTTACTCCATTCAGTAAAATATTAGCTGTGGGTTTGTCATAGATAGCTTCAATCAGTTTTAGAAATGTGCCACCTATGCCTATACTCTTCAGTGTTCTAATTAGAAAAGGATGCTGGATTTTATCAAATGCTTTTTCTGCATCTTTTGAGAGGATCATGTGATCTTTATTTTTGCCTCTGTTAATATGGTGGATAACGTTTATGGGCTTGCGTATGTTAAACCAGCCTTGCATCCCTGGGATGAAGCCTACTTGATCATGATGAATGACTTTTTTGATGATAAGCTGTAATCTATTGGCTATGATTTTGTTGAGAATTTTTGCATCTATATTCATGAGTGAGATTGGTCTGAAATTCTCCTTTTTGTTTGGGTCTTTTCCTGGTTTTGGTATCAGGGTGGTGTTTGCTTCATAGAATGTGTTGGGGAAGATTCCTTCTTCCTCAGTTTTTTGGAATAATTTCTGCAATAGAGGAATCAGCTCTTCCTTGAAGGTTTGATAGAATTCTGGAGTGAAGCCATCTGGACCACGGCATTTTTTGGTTGGAATATTTTTTTATTGTTTCTTTGATCTCAGTGCTTGAAATTGTCTGTTCAGGATCTGTATTTCTTCCTGGCTGAGTCTAGGGAGAGAGTGTGATTCCAAATATTGATCCATTCCCTTCACATTGTCAAATTTCTGGGCATAAAGTTTCTGGTAGTATTCAGAGATGATCTCTTGTATCTCTATGGGATCAGTTGTTATTTCCCCTTTATCATTTCTGATTGAGGTTACTAGAGATTTTAGTTTTCTATTTCTCGTTAGTCTGGCCAATGGTTTATCTATTTTATTTATTTTTTCAAAAAACCAACTCCTTCTTTCATTAATTTTCTGAATGATTCTTTTGTTTTCAATTTCATTGATCTCTGATTTGATTTTGGATATTTCTTTTCTTCTACTGAGTTTAGGCTTAGATTGTTCTTCTTTTTCCAATTCCATAAGTTCTCTTGTGAGATTGTTGATGCACTCTCTTCCTGTTTTTTGAATATAGGCATCTAAAGTGATGAATTTTCCTCTCAAAACTGCTTTTGCTGTATCCCACAGGTTTTTATAGCTTGTGTTTTCATTGTTGTTATGCTCAGGGAAGTTAATATTTCCTGTTTTATTTCTTTCTGCACCCATCTGTTATTCAAAGAAGATTGTTTAATTTCCATGCCTTTGGATGGGGTCCTGCATTTTTGTTAGAGTTGAGTTCCACCTTTAGTGCCTTATGGTCTGAGAAGATACAAGGTAAAATTTCAATTCTTTTGATTCTGTTGATATTTGTTTTGTGTCCCAGGATATGATCAATTTTGGAGAATGTTCCATGGGGTGATGAGAAAAATGTATATTCTTTACCTTTGGGGTGGAGTGTTGTATATGTGTCCATCTAGCACATTTGTTTTAGGGTCTCATTTAAACCCCTTATATCTTTGTTTAATTTCTGTTTAGAGGATCTGTCCAGCTCTGTAAGAGGAGTGTTAAAGTTTTCTGTTATGATGGTATTATCAGATATCATATTGCTCAGACTGAGTAATATTTCTGTTTCAAGAATCTGGGAGCATTTAAATCGGGTGCATAAATATTTAGAATTGAAATGTCTACTTGCTGTATTTTTCCCTTGACCAATATAAAGTGACCATCTTTGTCTTTTTTTGACTTTAGTTGCTTTAAATCCACATGTCTCTGAAAATAAGATTGCAACTCCTCTTTTCTTCTGAATTCCCTTTGCCTGAAAAATTATCTTCCAACCCTTGACTCGGAGCTTTAATTTGTCTTTTGAAGCCAGGTGTGTTTCTTGGCAAACGGATGGCTTGTGCTTTTTAACCCAGTCAACCAATCTATATCTCTTCAGTGGGGAATTCAAGCCATTAACATTTATTGAGATAATTTATAAGTGTGTTAGCATTCTATTCGTCTTATTTTGTGAGAGTCCATTGCTTAGTTTTATCTTTTGCATCCGTGTGGAGGTTAGGCTCTGTCCTTTAATTTCTGAGTTCTTACTTTGCTGCTGATCCATTGTGGTGGTCAGTGTGTAGAACAGGTTGAAGTATTTCCTGTAGAGCTGGTCTTGTTGTGGCGAATTTCCTCAATGTTTGTATATCTGTAAATGATGATTTCTCCATCAATTTTTAAGCTTAGCTTAGCAGGGTACAGAATTCTGGGCTGGAAATTATTCTGTTTAAGTAGATTAAAGGTAGCTGACCATTGTCTTCTTGCTTGGAAAGTTTCATTAGAGAATTCTGTGGTCACTCTAATGGATTTGCCCCTGTGGGTCAACTGGCGCTTAGTCCTGGCAGCCTGCAGAATCTTTTCTTTTGTCTTGACTTTGGACAGGTTCATCACAATGTGTCTTGGAGAAGCTCGGTTAGAGTTGAGGCAACCCGGGGGCCGATAGCCCTCTGAAAGCAGTGTGTCAGAATCTTTGGTGATAATTGGGAAATTTTCTTTTATAATATTCTGTAGTATGGCTTCCATTCCTCTGGGGCATTCTTCTTCCCCTTCTGGAATTCCTATAACTCGTATGTTGGAATTCTTCATAAAGTCCCATAATTCTGACAGTGAACGATCTGCTTTCTCTCTCTTCTTTTCTGCCTCTTTTACTATCTGAGTTATCTCAAGAACTTTGTCTTCTACCTCTGAAATTCTTTCTTCTGCATGGTCTAACCTGTTGCTGATACTTTCCATTGCATCTGTAAGTTCCTTAATTGACTGTTTCAGTTCCTTCAGCTCTGCTATATCCTTTTTATTTTCTTCATATCGTTCATCTCTTATTTGATTCTGTTTTTGGATTTCCTTTTGGTTATTTTCCACTTTATTAGCATTTTCCTTCATTGTTTCCATCATTTCTTTCATTGTTTTCAACATGTGTATTCTAAATTCCCTTTCTGTCATTCCTAACATTTCTTTATAGGTGGAATCCTCTGGAGTAGCTACCTCATGGTCCCTTGGCGGGGTTGCTCTAGACTGGTTCTTCATGTTGCCTGGAGTTTTCTGCTGATTCTTCCTCATGAGTGATTTCTTTTATCTGTTTCCTTGCCCTAATTTTCCTTTCACTTCCTCTTGCTCTTTAAGTTCTCATGCCTGTGGACTAAGGGTTACAGGATCAGAAGGGTGAGAAGGTTGAAGAGCAAAAAGGGGATGAAAGAAAGGAGGACTGAGTGATAAGAAAAACAAAGAAAAATAGAGAAAGGAGAGGCGGTTGGTGAAATGAATATTGACAAAAAGAAGAGAGGCACAGAAAGAGGGAGACAGAGCAATATAGGTGTATAGTAAGGTACTTTGACACAACCGTAAAGAAACCCCACCTTCTGGGGGTGCCCAGTTGGGTGGTTCCCTTGAGGTCAGCAGCTCTTGCTATACTGATCAGACACAGTACCCCACCTCCACCAAGTAGAGAGGAAAGACAAAAATGCTATAAATCAAACCAAAACAAGCAAACAGAAAACTTTATGGGATAAAATTGGGTGGAAAACCAAATAATAGTGGTAGAAGCACTAGCAAAAATGAAGTTCTAATTATTGAATAAGGCAGCAATGGGAAATTATAATTGAACTAGAAAAATTGAGAAAGAAAAAGGATGTATGGAAAAGGTTGAACTTAAAAAACAAAACAACATCAACAACATCAAAATAAACAAGAAAAACAACCAAACCAAAAAAAAAAAAAAAGAAACCACAACCAAAAACAAAGCAGTATGTATATGTTATTGAATATTGTCTGGGCAACACGTGGTCTTCTGGGGTATGAGATGTTAATCACAGTTCTGATAATACTGGAGGCTGCTGATTTCTCAAACCCCAGCAGGTAGACACCCTAAATCTCTCTTCAGCCCACTTAAAAGGCACTTTGAACTTGTTCACTTGCTGAGCAGAAGCTTTCCCAGGAAAGTGCTTGTCACTGGAATCACTGCTGAAGTGGCTATCCACTTACCCAGTGTGCCAAAACTGGTCTCACTCTGCCCCTGAGGGTTAGGGCTGCAAGGCGGCTCAGATTCCGCCCTTAGGCTACTTGGTCACCTGGTTACCAGCTCCCACCCAATTCTAGCTCTGCAACCCTGAGGGCGGAGCTTGCCAGGGCAGATCACTCGCAATGTCTCCCTGTGACCCACAGCCAAACACTATTAGCTCCGTCTGGCTCAGTGGCTCAGACTGGGGCCCTAGACAGTGGCCAAAGTTCTCTGCACTCCCACTCAGGCTCTCCCCAAGGCAGTTCAACTGAGTGCCAAGTCCAAAGACAATAAAAGAGTTCACAGGTAAGGCCTTTCTGGTTTGCAGTGTTGCTGCTACTGAACTTACAGTTGTGGGCGGGTTTAGACGGATTGAACACACACGACCACTTGCTGGTTTTCCACTGTTTTAGTCCTCCTCTTGGGGTCCAGAAGTCTGTCGCTGACTCCCTGTATCCTTGCAGGGGTGATGGTAGGCAGATCCCAGCAGCCAGAGATGCCTGGAGTCCTATCTCCCCAGACTCACAGTGCCCAGATGCAAGGAAGCTGTTACTCGGCCGCCATCTTGCTCCGCCCCCCCCGATAGTTTTTCTATAATTTCTTTCTTTCTTTTTGCCTTTTAGATGGGATTTCTCTCTGTCATCCAGGCTGCAGTAAGTGGCATGAGTATAGCTTCTTGGTGTTTCCTATTCTTTCATCTGCC
The DNA here is from genome assembly GCF_027406575.1 of Nycticebus coucang. Classification (NCBI taxonomy): domain Eukaryota; kingdom Metazoa; phylum Chordata; class Mammalia; order Primates; family Lorisidae; genus Nycticebus; species Nycticebus coucang. The sequence continues at coordinate 38,157,386 of NC_069789.1, forward strand.
CAGAATCCTCTTGAAATAGCTCATTCACAGGAAAGGCCCCACCAAGTTCTGGTTGCCTAGATGTTACTAATCATTGCCTACCCCATTTCCCCGAAAATAAGACATCCTCTGAAAATAAGACCTACTTACAGGAAAGATAAGATGTCCCCTGAAAATAAGACCTAGCGCAACTTTGGGAGCACACCTTAAAATAAGACATTATCTTATTTTCGGGGAAACAGGGTAGCACAGAAGCACATACTATGGTTTCTTTTCTTTTCTTTCTTTCTTTTTTTTTAAATCCCATTCAGACTTTGTAAGATCAGAGGTGATGGTTTTCAGCTATGAATAGAAGGAAAGTGTTTGGCTTGGGAATGGGAGATGGAGTTTGGATAATAGAGAAACATTTTGCTTAGGTTTTCTGTTCTTTGGAGCCAGGGGGTGTAAACAGAAGAAAATTCTTTTTAATTACTCAGAGTGGCTGGTGAGTGATCCAATCCCAGAATCCTATCCTGCATGTCTGCTTTGTAGTACCAAGGCTGGAACCAGCTCTCTTAGGTTGGGTTTCCATTAGCAGACCCCAAATGGAGAATTTATTGAAAATGATTAATAGGAAATGTTTCAAAGGAAGTCTGGAAAAAAGCAGAGAAGTGGGACTTGAAAGAAAGAGACCAAGCAAGGATATAGTGTAGTGGGAACAATTTAGTAAAGGTTGCTGCCTAAACAATAGAAGAAAATCATACCCACATAACTCAAGCCGGATATAAGAGCTTAGAGACATTTCTTTCGCCTGGCAGACTGGGCTTCCCACTTTTCTCACTGCTTCTTTTTACCTCACCACTTAGGCATTTGCCCATGAACTTAAACTGATCCACACCCTATTCCTGTATATAGTTTTTTCCTAGTTTCCACATTCTCTCAATCATTCTGCCTGCTTCTTTATTCCTGACTCTGTAACCCATGGCACAGAGGACTTTTCTCCCATCTCCCTGACCCTTCCTGCCTAGGATATGTAATTAACAAATCTTTGAACTTATTTTTAATTATGGTGGTGTGTATTGATTTCGAATTTTCCATCTGAGGAAGCAGCAGTACTCTAGGCTATGTTTTCCCCAGGATGCCAAGGAGAATACAGGTTGGCCTCTCAGCACCAGAGAGATAGTCAAGCAGGCATAAACTGGACACAGGTCAGCCAAGAGCTGAAAGGGCATTTTGAGTCCAAACAAATTTTCTGTGTGAAGGATTCTCTCATTCACCATGTAAAAGCAGTATTGGCGAAAGGTGTACTGTAAACACTCATACTTAGCTCCCCTTCAGTTCTCATTGGGGCAGGGTTGCTAGCTGCTCTGATAATTGACCCCCAATTTAGCTGGAGGCTTTTAACACCTGTGGTATCAAGCAAAGACAATTTTGTCTCAATCTGGCAGGGGAATGCTGGAAATGGTGTAGGTTACACTTCAGAGTGATCCCAATCAGGGTAAGGGAGCAAAACATTTTTGCTGCTACTCTACATACATTGGTTTAGGGCTGTCTCTGGGGGAACATAAATTTCCAGGCACTTCTGGCTCCCCCCAGCTACAAACCCTGAGGGCATTACTCTGATAAAGATATTTAAGAGCTGGCTATTAAAAGTGAGAATGTACTAGGAGCTTGTGTGTCTGAGGACTCACACATGGCTAGATCACCAACACTCTTCTAATCATGGATTCATTCATTTACTTGGGTTTGAATTCCACTTGTACCACTTACTTACTTGCTGACTTGAAAGAGGTATCTAATTTCTTTGTAACTCAGTTTCTCTAACTCTGAGTACAATAACCACCTATATTAAATATATTAGCATGTCTTGTGAGGATTGAATGAGACAATACATATAAGTCACTCAAAACACCCTGTCTGATCCAAAATGTCACCCAGTGAATGGTAGTTCTTATGATTGACAAAAAGAAGAAGCAAATAAAGTCAGAGAAATTCACTTGCAAATAATCTTCAGTATATGTATGGTCCATGTGGCTATGAAATTTCTTTCTGCCAAACATGGGAAATAGAGCCAGAGTTGATAGCTAGAGCATGGAAAGGCAAAGTGGAGATTTTCCTCTGATAAGTTGTGGGTCCCTGAGAGGAAGTGTTTCTCCCCATAAGAGGAGATAAGGATAAAGTTACTCTGATCCCAGGTATAATAAGGAGGCTGTGCATAAATCCAGGGGATTGATTCCTGAAGCAAGTTGGTGAAAGTAGAGCCTAAGAGGTCTTTGAAAAGTGGGAGGAAATTAAGAATCAAAACTGCTAACAATTAGTCAAAAAAGTGCAAAAATATATTACACTTATTTTAAAACATACTTTCTCCATACATCATTAATAATTATTTTAGCCCTTTTTATTAGTAGTTGTATGGCTCACATGTATAAAGACCCCCAAACCCTGATTTCTTCCCTGCACCTGAAATCCAACATTACCTTGCAGTTTAGCCCACATAGACTGAGGCCATTTGCCAAAATTTGGTAGCAACTGTTGGGATAGTCAATCCTTTCTGAACCCTGAGTGTCCTTGGATTCTTACTGGATTTGTTCAAGAATGCAAGGCCTTTGCCACTCTTTTGCCTGGGCCATTGGTCAGAATCATGCTTGCAGTGATTAAGCCTGAGAAATGAGTAACAAATTCTCTTTGGAACAAAGAGCAGGCTTTCTATAGAGGAGATGCATTCCTAAACTCAGAGTTTCTGAGATGTGATGCAAACCTATTATGCGTGCAGCATTTACTTGGGCTGCTTCATGTTGCCCCTGTAGGAATTAGGGATGGGGGAGAGAAAAGGAACTAACACAAACATAAACTCACACTGATTATTGAGCCAGGAATAATATAATGATCATTTTTCTGATCCAGAAATCTCATGACTTCTGCCAGCATCCATGAAACAGTAGCAGATAAATTTGTTAGCTTGTAAGTAGGATTAAAAATGCTGGATCCTAATAGCAACATCTCTAACTGTAGGAAATATCTCTTCAACACAAAGGAAAGAGAAGTTCAAGGAAAAACATAATTCAGTATGTTATATCTTGAAAGGAATTCATAGTACCGAGACCTGACATCTGTATGGATTTAGGCAACTGAATTATAGGGGCTTTGGATGGGATCTGAGTAAGGTGTCACAGACAATACATGGATGGAGCTGGAACATATTCTTCTTAGTAAAGTGTCTCAAGAATGGAAGAAAAAGTACCCAATGTACTCACCCTTATTATGAAACTAATGTAGGACCTTCACATGAAAGCTATAACCCAGTTACAACCTAAGAATAGGGAGAAGGGGGAAAGGGAAGGGAGGGAGTGGGGAGGTAGGTGGAAGGAGGGGGATTAATGGGATTACATCTGCGGTGCATCTTACAAGGGAATATGTGAATCCTAGTAAATGTGGAATGTAAAGGTCTTAGCAAAATAACTAAGAAAATGCCATGAAAGCTATGTTAACTAGTGTGATGAAAATGTGTCAAACGGTCTATGAACCAAGTGTATGGTGCCCCATGATCACACTAATGTACACAGCTATGATTTAATAAAAAAATAATAAATAAATAAAAAAAAAAGAAGGAAGTTCTACCACCTTGGAGAAAAAGAAACCACTTGCTCTAGTGTTGGGAGAGGCAAAGAAGAATAGCAGTGTTCTTTGTCTGCAAGAAAGTCCCTCCTTTGTGGGGATTTGAGGCTGAGAGGCCAATGCAGTCAGGGTCTTGGGCCATTTATAGAGATCCAGAGGGTCAGGTAAAGGGACAAGGTGCTGGCATGGTAGGTAATGTGCTGGAAGTTAGAAGAATTGCCAGCGAATGAAATTAATTCTAAAAAGTCACAATAGAAGTTGTGTGCTAGCCTGCAAAAACATGGAAATATTGAACATTTTTGAAATATAAGAACATTCTTATAATCAATACTTTCAAATATTTGGAGAAAGATGCTAGTGCTGTTGTTGATCTCTTCCCTTTTGTTCTTCAGGTCTTGATCCTTGTTCCTGCATAATTGTCTGGTGGGGTCTGATGAGCAAATTTTAAATAATGGCAACTGCTGATCTCTGCATTTGGGAACAAAAGCAAATATGGGCTACTTGGCTTGCTGCTTTCCTCTTGAGGGAAGAGTGACTCACAGAATGATCTGGTGGCTGTGCCACTGAGTCTAAATTGTAGGAATAGGTTGTAGGCTGGAGTGGCTGGCTGAAAAAAATGTCTCCAGCAACTAGTGTCTAAGAGTTGTGTGGCCTTCATAGACCAAAGATCCCAGGGAAGGGTTTGTCCTCTTAAGTGGTCAGAGAGTTTGATAGGGGCTCTGGGTTGAATATGTCTCTGAAGTCAAGCAGGTGAGTTTGGTGCCTAGTTGCTGAAGCTCCAGATATCCTCTGGGGCTCAAGGTTAGGAGTTTTATTCCCAGGGAAGAAATCTTCAAGGTAAGTCAATAGTTCCAGAGACTTACAGATAAGGGGCCAGTTATGGGGCACAAGAACTAATATTGAAAAGACTGCTGTCAAAGTGAAGATGCCCAATGGAGGTTTGGGGAGGAAGTGAGTTACAGACTCAGAAAATAGTGGATTGTTTTTACATAAAACCTTGCCATGGGTGGCACCTGTGGCTCAAAGGGGTAGGGCGCCAGCCCCATATGGTGGAGGTGGTGGGTTCAGGCTCAGCCCTGGCCAAAAACTGCAAAAAAAACCAAAAAACAAACAAACAAAAAAACCCAAAACAAAAAACAAACAAAAAAACCTTGCCATTTGAAAGAGGAAGGTATACCTTTCCCTCAATTCCACTGAGTTCTATGCGGTCAATGGAACATCTAGGATTTTTCTTTTGTCTAATCTTTCTCTTCTAATGAGGAAATTTGGCCACCTCTCCTATCCTGACCCCGTTTCTTCCAACCATCTTATGCAACTCACCCCATAGTGTGAGACCAATGCTGACAAGAACACAGCTCTGCTCACAGTAGGTATTCTGGGACCGAGTGCCTCTTTCCTGCTGTGTTCCTCCTTTCTAGTCCATCTTCCTAGATTCGTGGCTCATGACTTCTCGAGTTTGTCCTTAGTCTTGAGAATGGATTTGGCTTCACCGTGACGGACATTTAGCCTTTTCTTTGGAAGTGGTTTTCACTACCTCACTGGATTTTGCATTTTTCTTCTTTTTACTCCACCTTGATCTGCTTAGCCTCCCAGGCTCACTTGACCTGATGAAACCCTGAGAGGGGTGGTTATGCGATTGAATAGAGGCTATCACAATGACCTTGGGTTTAGCTAGTTATAAAGTTATATGCCTTGATATTTCAACAGCATGAGTATTTTCTTTAAAAAGACATTAGGGAAAAAGAAAACAAAGTATTTCAGTAGCCTTTATCATTTTGAAGATCAGTTTGCAGTGGAGTTGATAAAAAAAAAAATACCAGCAATGTAAACATCTGGGTGAAAGAGGAGCAAATCAGGTTATACTTCTTTTTTATATGAAAATATTTATATTCTCCTAGGTCTTGTATCCTTAGTTAGTGTCTGATGTAGAGACAAAGGAATGTTTCAGTACATTTAGTAATGAACATGAGGAATGGGTTGCAAGAGTGATGCCATCTGCAAAGCAGTGTGCAATTTAAGTTTGTTGCCAGAACTTCCTAGAGGGAAATTGGAAAAAGATGCTCAATTCCTAATGAAAGAAACATTTCATTTCATTGCATTTTTCTTCCTCTATGAAAAGAACTATTCATTTATTTTTAATTTTAATTTTAACACTCACATTCAGATCCATTTATTTAAATCTGAATGGGACTACAGATTTGTTTCTCCAGGAATCTCCACTGGGAATGAGATCTGGTCCAATACAGGAAGTGTTAGTATCATAGGAATCAAGACACTCATTTATTTACGTGTTCATTTTCAGCTCTAAGAAATTTAATTCTTTGGCCAGGTGCAGTGGCTCACGCCTACAATCCTAGCATTCTGGAAGGCAAGGCAGATGAATCACCTGAGCTCAGGAGATCAAGACCAGCCTAAGCAAGAGCAAGACACCATTTCTACCAAAAACCAAACAACAACAACAAAAACTCAAATAATAATAATAATAATAATAAAGCCAGGTGTTGTGACAGGGGCTTGTAGTCCCAGCTATCTAGGAGGCTGAGGAAAGAAGGTTGCTTGGGCCCAAGTGTTTGAGGTTGCTGTGAGCTGTGACAACACAGCACTCTACCAAAGGTGACAGAATGAAACTGTCTAAAAACAAAACAAAACAAAATAACAAACAAAAAAAGAAAGAAAGAGAGAGAATGAGAGAAAGAAATGAAGGAAGAAAACCTGATTCTTTGATAGAAATATTTCCTACATTTGCATTGTATTGGCATAGAACAGGAGATGAAATAGAACTTTTCCTGTGAAAGTTTTCAAAGCCTTAAATGTTGATGGCAGATTATCATAGCATTGTGTACAGGGTAACTAAGCACGCTAGAATTGTGCAATGATATTATTTGCTGCTAAGTGGAATTTAGCATGAGGTGAACCATCTAGGATGTAATTTAAATCACTGTGGCTAACCAAGTTCAACATGACTTTATGATAAAATAGACTCATCTGAAAATTAGTCTTAGGATATGGGTTCTGTTGCTAGGGTACTAGAGTAATAACTTTTCTAATAATCCTGTCTATTTGAGATTGGAGAATCATGTAAAGTAAGAAATTAGCATTTTATCTCCTAGGTTTCATTTTATAATTATTTTTTTTCTGGGATAAGGAAGGACTTGGACAACATATATCTCACATTTAAAAAGAGAGGTGCTAGGAGTATAGATAGGGCAATACAGTTCTGCATTGCAATAGAAAAGGTTAAAAGTGTCAGTTTTCAGTGGGTTTTGTCCCAGACCCTCAAGGCTGGTTCAATATACGTAAATCTATAAATATAATACATCACATAAACTAATTAAAAATCAAAGACCATATGATTCTCTCAGTTGATGTGGAAAAAGCTTTTGATAATATCCAGCATCCTTTCATGATCAGAACACTTAAGAAATTTGATAGAGGGGGTGGTGCCTGTTGCTCAGTGGGTAGGGCGCTGGCCCCATATACCAAGGGTGGCGGGTTCAAAACCGGCCCCAGCTGAACTGCAACAGAAAAATAGCTGGGCATTGTAGTGGTCACCTGTAGTCCCAGCTACTCTGGAGGCTGAGGCAAGAGAATCACCTAAGCCCAGGAGTTGGAGGTTGCTGTGAACTGTGCGATGCCATGGCATTCTACCGAAAGTGATAAAGTAAGACTCTGTCTCTACAAAGCAAAACAAAACAAACAAACAAACAAACAAAAACAAAAACAAAAACAAAACAAAACTGATAGAAGCCATCTACAGAAAACCTACAGCCAATATTATATTGAATAGAGTAAAATTGAAAACTTTTCCACTCAGATCAGGAACCAGGCAAGGTTGCCCACTATCTCCACTGCTTTTTAACATTGTAATGGAAGTCTTAGCCATTGCAATTAGGCAAGAGAAGGCAATCAAGAGTATCCATATGGGGTCAGAGGAGATCAAACTTTCACTTTTTGCAGATGAAATGATTGTATACCTGGAAAACCCTAGGGACTCAACCAAAAAACTCTCAGAAGTGATCAAGGAATACAGCAGCATCTCAGGCTACAAACTCAATACTCACAAATCAGTAGCATTCATATATACCAAGAATAGTGAAGCTGAAAAAGCAGAAATGGACTGTATTCCCTTTACAGTAGTGCCAAAGAAATGAAATATCTGGGAGTACCTAACAAAGGACGTGAAAGATCTCTATAAAGAGAACTATGAAAATCTGAGAAAAGAAATAGCCAAAGATGTCAACAAATGGAAAAACATACCATACTAATGTCTGGGAAGAATCAACATTGTTAAAATGTCCATACTACCCAAAGCAATCTACAGATTTAATGCAATCCCCATTAAAGCACCTCCATCATACTTTAAAGATCTGGAAAAATTAGTACTTCATTTTATACGGAAACAGAAAAAACCTCAAATAGCCAAGACATTACTCAGAAATAAAAACAAATCAGGTGGAATTACGCTACCAGACTTCAGACTATACTATAAATCTATAGTGATCAAAACAGCATCGTATTGGCACAAAAATAGAGAGGTAGATGTATGCAACAGAATTGAGAACCAAGAGATGAATCCAGACACCTATCATCATTTGATCTTTGATAAGCCTATCAAAAAGTTAAATTGGGGGAAAGACTTCCTATTTAACAATGGTGCTGGGTGAATTGGCTGGTGACTTGTAGAAGACTGAAACTGGACCCACACCTTTCACCTCTAATAAAAAGGTGACTCTCAGTGGATAAAAGACTTAAACCTAAGACATGAAACCATAAAGATTCTTGGAAAGAGTGCAGGGGAAACACTTGAAGAAATTGGCCTGGGAGAAAACTTTATGAGGAGGATCCCCAGGGCAATTGAAGCAATACCAATAATATATTACTGGGATCTGATCAAACTAGAAAGCTTCTGCACTGCCAACACAGTAAGTAAAGCAAGTAGACTGCCCTCAGAATGGGAGAGGATATTAGCAGGTTACGTTTCCAACAAAGATCTGATAACCAGAATCCACAGAGAACCAAAACTTATTATTAAGAAAAGAACAAGTTTTCTTGCCCATTTCACTATGGGCAAGAGACCTGAACTGAAGAAGACAGGCACATGGTTTACAGATACATGAAAAAATGCTCGTCATCTTTAATCATTAGAGAAATACAAATCAAAACCACTTTAAGATACCATCTAACTCCAGTAAGAGTAGCCCACATAACAAAAACCCAAAAGATGTTGGCATGGATGTGGAGAAAAGAGAACACTTCTCCACTGCTGGTGGGAATGCAAAGTAATACGTTCCTTTTGGAGAACTCTCAGGGATCTAAAAATTGACCTGCCATTTGGATCCTGTAATTCCTCTACTAGGAGTATATCCAAAAGACCAAAAATCACTTTGCAAAAAAGATATTTGCACTAGATTATTCATTGCAGCTCAATTTGTAATAGCCAAGTCATGAAAAAAGTCCAAGTGCCCATTGACCCATGAATGGATTAATAAATTGTGGTATATGTATACCATGGAATACCATGCAGCCTTAAAAAATATGAAGGCTTTACTTCTTTTATGTTTACATGGAGGGACCTGGAACATATTCTCCTAGTAAAGTATCTCAAGAATGGAGGAAATAGTATCCAATGTACTCAGTATTTCTATTAAACCAACTTATATTTACTCACACTTTCTTATGAAAGATAGAACACAACGATAGCCCAGGATGAAGGAGAGAAATGAAGTGGGAAGGAGGGGGGAAAGGGGAGGATAAAAGGCAGGACCACACCTATGGATCATATTGCAAGGGTACAAGTCAAATCTGTCAAGTGTAGAACATAAATGTCTTAACACAATAATCAACTAAATGAGGCGAAAGCTATGTTGATTGGTTTGATGTAATGACGTCAAATTGTATAAAAAAATCAACACATTGTACCCCACATATGCATAAATATATTCATGATGTATGTGTATCTGACTTAATAAAAAATAAATCTACTTATATTTTTAAATTTAAAAAAAAGTGGCCGTTTCCACAAACTGGAAATCCATTAACTGGCTTTGACTTGTGTGGGCTTCTTGCAGCTAATATTAAAAAAGGAGAAGTGATAAGTATTGGGATTCATCATGAATTTGCTAAGAGCAGATCAAGGCTAGCTAATTTCATCAATGTGCCTATAACTATACCACTTATACCTATACCTGTACCTGTAGCTATACCTACACCTATACTTACACCTATACTTATACCTACACCTGTTTATATATGTACATCTATACCTATGCATATATCTATACCTATACATACACCTGTACCTATACCTACACCAATTACTATGTCTATACCTATAGCTACACCTATACCTACCTATATCTAAACCTGTATCTACAACTATACCTACCTCTATACCTATAACTATATCGGTACCTGTACCTACTATAACTATACCTACACTACATTTATGACTATATTTATACTTGTACCTACACATACACCTATACCTAAACCTATAAGTCTTTCTATACCGATACCTATACCTCACCTATACCTATACCTATAACTGTGCTATACCTATGCCACCTACACCTATACCTATATCTACAACTATACTGGCACCTACATCTTCACCCACACCTACACCTATACCTACACCTGCAGCTACACACATAACTATACCTTGAGCTGTGGTATACCTATACCACCTACACCTATACCTACAAACTACACCTGTACCTACCCTGTTTTCCTGAAAATAAGACATCCTCCGAAAATAAGACCTACTTCAGGAAAGATAAGACGTTCCCTGAAAATAAGACCTAGCGTATCTTTAGGAGCACACCTTAAAATAAGACACTGTCTTATTTTTGGGGAAACAGGGTACACCTATACCTACACTTACTCTTGCACCTAAACTTATACCTACACCTATAGCTGTACTATACTTATACCACCTACACCTATACCTACACCTATATCTGTGCTATACTTATACCCCCTACACCAATACCTACAACTACACCTTCACCTGCACTTACACCTGCACTTACACCTATAGCTGCACCTATACTTATACCTACACCTATAGCTTTGCCATACCTATACCACCTACACCTATACCTGCACATCCACCTGTACCTGAACCTACACTTGTATCTACACCTATAGCCTTGCTATATCTGTACCACCTACCCCTATGCCTACAACTACCCCTGCACCCCACCTACATCTACACTTATACCTACCCCTATAGCTTTGCTATACATGTACCACCTACACCTATACTTACAACTACACCTGAACCTACACCTGCACCAACAACTGCACTTACACCTACACCTGCACCTACACTTATACCTACACCTATAACTTTTCTATACCTGTACTACCTACAACTACACCTGCACCTCCACCTGCATCTACACTTATGCCTACACCTATAGCTTTTCTATACCTGTGCCACCTACATCTATACTTACAACTACACCTGCACCTACATCTGCATCTATACCAGCACTTACACCTACACCTACACCTGCACCTACCCTTATACCTACACCTATAGTTGTGCTATATCTATAGTACCTACACCTGCACCTACACCTATGCCTACACCTATAGCTTTGCTATGCCTGTACCATCTACATCTATACCTACAACTACACCTGCACCTACATCTGCACTTATACTTATACCTACATGTGCACTTACACTTATACCTACACCTATAAGTGTGCTATACCTATACCATCTACACCTACACCTGCACCTACACCTTAGCTTTGCTATGCCTGTACCACCTACACCTATACCTACAACTACACCTGCACCTGTACCTACACCTATACCTGTACCTATACCTGCACCTACACCTGTGCCTGCTCCTACACCTTCACCTGCACCTATACTTATACCAGCACGTATACCTATAGCTATAGCTATAGCTATACCACCTACAACTACACATATACCCACTCCTACATCTATACCTATGTCTATACCTAGACCTACACCTAGGTCTATATCTACATCTATACCTATACCTATACCACATGTGTCTACACCTAATATTGATGTATTTGTAGATCAAAAAATTTCTATTGATATAATGGATCAGAATTTTAGTCAGGAATGTGATGTGACATGATCTTTCACTACATTCTGTAGAAATATAGAGTTGGGTATTGTGGGTTGAAGTGCATAAACTGGGTGAATATATGATGAACTGCATGACATAACTTGCTGCCTCTTCAATTTAAGGAGAATTTAAAAGAAAAACTTCTCTAAGAGCCCAACGCTGATGCAGATTATTTTTATTAGATCATTACAAAAAGGGAAAGAACAAAATAAAAGTAGATATAAACCAAATATGTAACAGCTTTTATTAAAATGTAGGCAAGATGTATTAAAACATTACATACAAATGGGTGGTTAGGAGTTAGAGTTATAAGATAAATTTGGTCTCATCCTAACAACAGATAAAAGCTGGATTAGCTTCAAAATAATCATTAAAAAAATACATCAGAGAGTTAAAGACACAAAGAAATCTAAATGAACTGAAGTCTAGAAAGTAATAAGCTCTTCCCAAGAGAGAAGAACCTCCTGCTGGCTTCATGCTTAGCCGTGTAGCTGGAGGAGTAGTGAACCCCACCACAGAGGGAGAAACCAAACACACTCTTAACAATTGCACACAGATTGATAAAACAGAACAGAATCCCCAAGAACCTGTATTAATTTCCTAGTGCTGCCTTTAAATTACCACACACTTGGTGGCTTAACATAGCAGAAATTTATTCTCTCACACTTGCGGAGGCCAGAAGTTTGAAATCAAGGTGTCAGCAGAGCTGTGCTCCCTCCAGAGGCTCTGGGGAAGACTCTTTTGTCTCTTCCCAGCTCTGGTGGTTCCCAGCAATCCATGGTATTCCTAGGCTTACAGTTGCATCGCTCCACACTGTCTCTGCCTTTGCATTGTTTCCTCTTCTGTGTCTCTGTTACCATTTTCTGTGTCTTATGATAACACTTGTCTTTGTAGTTAGGGCCCACTGATATGATCTCATTTTGATCCTTACCTTAATTACATCTGCAAAGACCCTTTTTCCAAATAAGGTCACATTCTGATGTTCTGGGTGGACATGAATTTTGAGAGAACACTATTTAATCCACTGCAGAGCTCCAGGCTTAGAATGAGTCAACATCCATTCTATTCTGGTTATTTATTGCTGTGTAAAAACTAGCCCCAAATTTAGCAGCATATAACAGCTGTTTTATTATAGCTCATGACCTGGTGAATCGGGAATTGTGGCAGAATTTGGTTGTACAGCTCTTCTGCCCTACAAGGTACAGATTTGGGTCACTTGGTGGTACTTAGCTGGTGGATGGTCTTGTCTGTGGTCCTGGGTGCCTTGACTGAGCCACCTGGAAGGCTAGATTTATCTGGGCTCCTATTTTCATGTAGGTTAGGGTCTCTCTTTGTAGTTTCTTCAGCTTGGTAGTTGGGACATAAGGTTCCCAGATGAGTTGTCCAAGAGTTAGGAAGTGGAAGCTGCTAATCTCTTAAGACCTTCACCCTAAAACTGACACAGAATCACTATTTCATTCTCTAAATTGTCAAGCATGAAAGAGTCTACCAAGGTTCAAGGGGAGAGAACTCTGTGTGACACCTGATGCTAACAGGATCTTAAACCACAGACAAAAATGTTCATAACATTTTAATTCCTAGTATCTAAAAACTGAGAGTCACTGAAATGGCCATTAAACAGTGAATAAATAAAATAATTGTGATATATACCTATAGAAGATGCCACGGTTTTAATATGTCCCCTCCAAAATTCAGTTGTGAAAACTTTTTTTTTCTGCTTCAGGCAGCAGACTTTTTAATTTAATTTAATTTAGTTATTATTATTATTAAATCATAGCTGTGTACATTAATGCGATCATGGAGCACCATACACTGGTTTCAGTTGTGAAAACTTAATGGCCAGTGTGATAGTATTAAGAAATGATTAGGCCATGAAAATTCCTTCCTTGTGAATGAGATGAAGTCCTTATAAATGAGCCTCAGTGAGTGGTGAGCTTTCATGCTCTTCCACGTTCTGCCATGCAAGGAACCAGTGTTCCTCCCCTCCAGAGGATACAGCAGTAAGATGCCATTTTGGAAGTAGTGAGCAGCCCTGAGCAGGCAAAAGAACCTGCTGATGCCTTGCTCTTGGACTCGTTGGCCTGTAGAACTGTGAGAAAATAAATTTCTGTTCATTATAAACTATATAGTCTCAGGTATTTTGTTATAGCAGCACAAAATGGACTGAGACAGAGGACTATTAGTAGCAAACAGAATGAACTACTGACACATACAACAACATGGGTGACTCTTAAAATATTTATAGTAAGCAAAAAAATCCAGTTATATACACACAAATACATTATATATGATTCCATGCATATGAAATCAGAATAATGGTTACTTTTTGAGGGAAGGATGGATTAAATTAAAAGGGTATATTTCTGGAAAATTTTTCTGGGAAGTGGAACCTTCTGGGAAAGACAGAAATTTTTGATATTTGGGGGGTTTTGTCAAAATTTATCAAACTGTAAAGCCAAAATTTGTACATTTTGTTTTATGTAAATTATTCACAGTCATACAATCTACCCATTTAAAGTATGTAATTCAATGATTTTTATTATTACTGTTTCAACAGTTATGTAATTATCATCTCAACCAATGTTTGACTATTTCCATTACCCCAAAAGAAAACTCTTCACTCCCTTTCCACTTACTATTCTACTCCACCATTTCCTCCTGCCTTCAGGCCTAGGCAATGATTAATCTATTGTCCATTTCTATAAATTTGTCTATTTGGACATTTCATGTAAATGGAATCATATAATATGTGACCTTGTGTGTCTGGCTTCTTTCATTTGGCATAATGTTTTAAAGATTCACCCATGTTGTAGCATATTTCATTACTTCCTTTCTTTTTATTGCCAAGTAATCTCCATTATATGAATATGCAAGAGTTAATTTAGGTCTATAATTTGAGTGTTTTTTTTTGTGGGTGTGTATGGTATAAGAAAGGGGTTCAGCATCATTCTGTCATATATTTTGAGCTCCTAAGTTGGGAGCATAGATATTTATGATTATTACATTCTCTTGCTGCTTTGGCCCCATTACCATTATGTAATAACTTTCTTTGTCTAAATTTTCTGTCTTTTCTTTGTAGTCTGTTTTATCTGATGTAAATCTAGCTACTCCTGCTCTTTTTTGGTTTTCAGTTGCATGGAATATCTTTTCTCCCTCTTCACTTGTAGTCTATGTGTATATGAGATCTGACAATTAAGTTCACAAACATCTAGAAAAAGTGCTACATACCTCATTGCTGAATATTACTATGGTTATCTTCGAAATACTCCCCTTGGAAAGCTATGCATAAATGCCACACCTAGTGTACTGTTCAACTCAATTTTGGAACTCTTTTTCTGGAATGACAATTAGAGCTGTCATTGTACGGCACACAAAACATACAAGAACAATGACTGCCATTCAGCAAGACACTACCATGCATCAACACAAATGAAGCTTTGAGACATTAATATACCAAGATTATGAAACATTACTAAGTTGATTATACAGTGCTGCCAATGAAAGCACAAGGTAGCAAATTCATAAACTTAATTGTCAAAACTTGTCTACACATAGATGAAGTGGGTTTCTTGCAGGCAATGTATAGCTGGGTCTTATTTATTTATCCATTCATCCACTCTGTGTTTTCAATTGGAGAATCGAGTCCATTTACATTTAGTATTATTATTGGTAAGTAAGGACCTACTACTACCCTGTTTCCCCGAAAATAAGACAGTATCTTATTTTAGGATGTGCTCCCAAAGATGCGCTAGGTCTTATTTTCAGGGGACGTCTTATCTTTCCTGTAAATAGGTCTTATTTTCGGGGAAACAGGGTATAATTTTGTTGCTTATTTTCTGGTTTTATATAATTCTTTTTTTTCTTCCTTCTTTCCTTTTTGCCGCCCTCCCCCCTTCCTTCCTCTCTTCTTTTTTTTCAGTTTTTGTTTTGTTAGGTTGTCTTCTTAATTTGTTGTTTTTATTTTTAGTAGATCTATTATAGGCTCTTGTGGTTACCATGATATACCAAGATATACCATGCCATATGTTATAGATATAGCAAGTTATTTAAAATGATGACAATTTTTAGATAACAAAGAAAAAAAAACAGACCCTTTAATTCTATTCTACCACATTCTGACTTTTACTTGTCTCATATTTTTATGTTACTTGTTTCTTGACAGATTATTGTAGCTATTATTGTTTTTGATAGATTTGCCTTTTGGACTTCATACTAGAGTTTTGAGTGTGTTGCACATCACAGTTATGATATTAGAATTCTGGGTTTGTCTGTATACTTAATCTTATCCATGGTTTTATACTTTCAAATGTTTTATTTTTGAATATTCATGGTTTTTTCCTTTCAGACTGAAGAACTTAGTATTTCCTGTGTGACGGGTCTGCTGATGGTGAATTCTCTCAGCTGTTGTTTGGAAAAGACTGTTTCCATGTTTGAAGGATAACTTTGTAGGGTACAGCATTCTTGGAGAGCAGGGTTTTTTGTTTGTTTGTTTTTTAAAAAAACATTTTAAATTTGAAACATTTTTTCAAAATTTTAAATTTTAAAACATTTTTTTAAAACAACATTTTAAAAACATTTTTAATTTGAAAATGTTGTTTTACTCCTTCCTGAAATTAATAGTTTCTCTTGAGAAGTCTGTTGTCAGTTTTAATTTGGGCTCTTTTATATGCTGTTTGCTTCTTCTCTCTTGCTACTTTTAGGATCCTCTCTTTGTCCTTGACAAAGGGAACTTGATTATTCTATACTTTGAGGTAGTCTTATTTGGACCAAATCTGCTTGGTATTCTCTGACTTTTCTATACCTGGATATTTATACATTTATCAAATTTTGAAAAGTTTTCTGTTATTATCTTAGAATAAGATTTCTACCCCTTTCTTTTGCTCAGTTCGTTCTTAAACTCCAGTAATTAATAGAGTTAGTCTTTTGAGATAATTTTCTATATGT